>NW_028277035.1:77647500-77955000 GCF_059951505.1 Python bivittatus | reverse complement strand
TATACATTTTAGAGATTTGCTATGCTTGAAAACATACGGCCTTTTTTGCTTCTTCTCTTTTTGGTATTCAACATGATAAGCCTTGAATGCTAGCCTGCATAAATTGTGGTTCACTAAGTAGTATGAAACCCTCAGCCAGAAGCATGACAATCTCTTGTTCTCATTTGCTCATCCTGGGCAGGCAGCATTAATTCTACATCTATTAGGGTGCAGGTGCTTTGCATTTGACCTGAAGATTCACAGGATATGCAAATCTGCCCTAAAGGGATGAATGCCTAAACCGCCCAGCCTATTCTTTCTGGTGCCTTGTCATTAGCAATATTAGATTAATTTTCTTGCACTCTCCCACCCTGACACACACTGACACATTTCTTCAAGTGCAAATTTGGAAGCCTGGTTGATTCAACCAGAGCTTTTCAGCACTCAGAGCTGTTTGAATATTTGCTGTCATTATTACAAGAAGGCATTGCTTTGATTTTTCAGGCCTCAGGAAAATTACGAACTGACAAATTCATCCCTCAAAGGCGCGATCTGCATTCTCTGCGATGGTTGTTTCAGATTCTTGCCTTTAATTATTAGCTTGTATAGACTCATCATGAGTTAAAAAGGTATATTTTGCACTTAAGAATACATGAGTTGGCCCGCTTTTTATCATATTATTTTTGTCTTTTGTCTGGCTGTAGCTGTAGTGATTGGATTAAAAAAAAATACATTTCCATCATAAAACTGAGATTTGCTAAGAGCAAGGGTTTGCCTCCTCCTGGGATTTTAAATTTTTCACTGGCTTCAGATGCTATAAACAGAGCTGTTCTGTAGTGCTAAACTTATTTAAGAATTAAAATAGCATGGGGAACTCCTTCCTGTTGATTTTGGGCAGGTAATTGCAGGTTGGAATACAGTACACATTGGTGCTACTTTTTCTTTAAAAAAAAATTGTTCTGCTGAAGAACTTTGGATATGAATAGAAGTAAATTAAGTTACTAAGTAATAGACGAACTCTTTGTAGTCCATAAACAAAAGAAGTAGGGATGCACGATTTGGAATATTCCTTCTAAAATAAAAGTCCATTCATTCTCTACAAAAGAACATTTTATGTCTACAAAACAACATTCATGTGCTACTGACCTCCTTTCCCATTTTTCTATTGTTGCAATATCTCTACTTCACTTCTTTCTTGCTTGTGTAGCTTCTGCAGGGGGGAAAATTGGAAATTTGCAGATGCTTCTGTCTACCAGAAATAGTTCAGCAGCAATTGTAAACTCAATTTTATTATACTTTCTGTAGAATCATGTAATAAAGAAGGTCTATTTGGATATGTAATTGAGCCCCTATACCAGGAATTGTCATAGCTTTCCCCAAAAAATTAAAGATGCAATCTTAATGATATGTTTACATGGAAGTTCTATGAACATCAGTACACTATGTTCCTAATAACTCTGTTAATTAAAATAATACTCTTATAGTAAGTGATTGTAAATATAGTAAGTAAATTGCTTCCTTGATACTGATACAAGACAAACAGGTCACACTATTATCTATTTTTTCTATTAAGACAACAGCTGTAAATTTATAGAAACGCAAAAGGTTTAAACGTGGGATACTTTTTAGAACCCGTAAAGGATTGGCACTTCAAATATTTATAAGTGTGTTGGATTACCAAGATTATAGTAGTCAACAGAGTCTGTTATTTCTTTAGCATCCTTCCAAAGAGAGTATGATGCACACAGGAGATCCCTCAAGGAGGATGACCTACTATTGCAAGAATCCAAAGCACCGTTTTATGCAGTGAATAGATTTCCTTATTCCTTCTGGACTTGCATTAGTCATATATTTCAGTGAAGGGGTTTCTGAACTTGCAAACTGAGTGCAAAAGAAATGGCACATGGTCAATTATGCATACGCAGGGCCAGCTTTTCAGGTCTTCATGCTCAACTCAAAATATCAGGGTCAGCCCAAGGATATGGTGTCTAGGGCAAAGCCATCAGGATGTTTGTGTTCATACTGCAATATGGGAGTGCCCCACATTTAACTATCCTTGAAAAGAGCTGAAGTGTTTTCTAGTGCTAAAGCAAATCACCATCATGAATGAGTATTTAGGCAGTTTGCCCTGTTTAGGACATCATTCCTCCAGTCAAAAGTTGTCTCAAAATACATCCTGAACCACACGGAAATTTGTAATTGGCTGCAATTGTTTCTGATGTTATGATGCAGACATCAATATATTGGGTTGTTAATTCCGCCATGCAAAAAGTCCCCTTTAAACACTTCTTTCAGGTTGTATTAGAATAAACTTTCAAATTTTGTTCCAAATGGAACAAAATCTTGCTCTGTAGAATCATGCTCAGTATTCAAGTCTCGTCTCATTCCATTCCACCACCTCTCCTGTCTTCCACTCAGCGTTCGGAAACTGCTGAGCAGAATTTCTTTTACATTTATGTTTCCTTAGGCAGCCTTCTTTCTTTGAGATTTAACAAGGTTCCTCCAATCGTGATAATCTCACCTTCTTGAGCCTTAGTCATCCTAGTTTGGTTGCACTGCCATTATAATTCATTAGAATGATATATAGGTGGAACCTGTACCACAATGTCATCCCAGATCTGCAATTCATGATAGGATACTCACAGAGAAAAGAGAGGAGAAGGCATTTGTGGATCATAGGAAGGTAAAATGTTGATAAGAGCTATTGATCAACAATAAATGGAAGTGCTGGGCTGACTATAGTGTTTTGATACAATAGAATATCCCTAATTGCTGAAACTTTGACAGCAGTTTTACTATTTTGAGGAAGGAAGTATGTGGAAACTGAAGCATAAGGCCTAAAAGAGGCACAATCTTCCCAAACTTTCCCCTCAAAACACTATTCCACCCACATTTGTGTGATTTGCCCCCATCGGCTTCATCTCCCTCAGCCTTCCAAAGATTTTAAGTTGGTTATCAAATGTTCCCCACTCACCCTTGCACTTTAAGAGCAAAGAAAAGGAGACACCAACATTTTCAGAACATTTTTCAAGATGTTATTTATTTATTTGTTCATTTCACATTTCAAGATGTTATTTATTTGTTCATTTCCAAAATGTATTAATCATCCTATAGCTGCAGATTAATAAAATGTATTAATCATGCTTAGAGTGATAAAGCAATGGAAAGAGCTAAAAATACATATTAAAAACTTGGTAAAACAATAAAGTAATGTATTGACAGCTGGAGACTACATTGTAGAATAGATACAGATATTTAAGATTAAAAGTCTTGGGAAATAGAACATGTTTTTGCCTGGTGCATCTAAAAAAATGTGGTTTTTTTCCTCAGTTCCTTCACTTTCAAAAAGAATATAATACAATGTTAGTTCTTTTTGAAGATTACATTTGGCCATACATGCCTTCTTTTCCAGTATGTTTTTAAATTGGTTGTTTGGCAGGTTTCTACAGCATCTGTAAGTTTCCAAATGATCTGACTGGGATATTTATATATTCACTATTCATTAGATTCATATCCTGCCTTTCTTTAGAAGCTCAAGGCACAGTATTTCACATTCCTTTTCCCAATTTCTCCCCAAAACAACAACCCTGTCAGGCAGATTCATCTTAAAGAGAACTACTGGCCCCAATTCACCCAGTGATCTTCCTTGCCTGAGAGTGAACGCGAATGTGGTTCTCACTGGCTCTACTACAACACTATTATCCATTATATATTACACTGTGTGAGCAGGTTTTGTTTTGGGTTTTTTTTGCTGATATAATCCCAACATTTAATAGTGCTTTTCTCTTTTTTATTATAGCTTTGTCATAGCAAATCCAAACTTTACAGAAAAATCAACACTTTAGAATGAAATTCTTTGTTTGAACAAACTAAATTTATTATTTGAATCTCCGGTACTTTTTGTTTAATTATTGTGAGTTTGATATGGTTTTTGTGCATGTTCAGTTTATGTAGTTGTATTTCATTCATTATTTCATTCTTGGAATTGATATTTCTTAGCATCATTTGAATTGCACCTCTTAAAACTGTTCTCTGGTGGGCAGTCCTTTATCGCTCCTGTTTTATAAGGATATTTCTCATTTTGTTGTAGATCAGGTTTTCTAGAAACTGTACCCTTGACAAATTGTGGAGTATCACCATATCTTAGCCAGAGTTCAGTTATACACTAATATCTGCACTTTTCCAAAACTAGAAAAACAGTATTAGGGAAAAGCATGCATAAAATTGCATTGTATTAGGAGAAATTGCTTGCAATATATGCATATCCAGGAAAAGTACATATGTGTGTTTTAAGGAATGTACATTTAAAAAAGGACTATGCAAATGCAGAAAGAGGATGGAACATTGGTAGCAAATTTGAAACTTAACTTGAACTTGACAGAATTGTCCATTTCTTTTAGAAGGTTTGCAATAATCTTTTAAAACTTACTGCAAGCTGACTTTTGTGTTCATGTCCATATGGAAGCCTTTCTACAAGTGTTTCTGCTGATTACAGATGACACAAGTAATATTTATGTGTTACAATAAACATCTGGAAGCAGGAAACGGAATTGCATATACTACTCCCACTCCTGAAGCAGATATGAAGCCTCTATTAGACAAAGGGCCAGATTCGCCCCCAAACATGTTTCAGGACCAAGTGATCTCATGGAGAAATGCCACAGTCCTGCCTCTTAACCAGTGTGCCACCCTCACAAAAGAACCTGTCTCAAATCTATCTTTTCATGTCCACTAAGTCTCAGAACAATCAGGCACAATTGCTCCTGCTTCTAAATTAATGTAGTAAATAATTCTCTTTCTGTACATGGAGAAAGGGACCTCAAGAGTAGAGATCTGATTAAGGGGATAGGGCCTCAAACCAAATGTTGTTGGGCTAGACAGAGAGATCTTATGAGCTACATCTTGTCTACAAGCTGAAGTCCCCCCATCTCTGCTTTTCAGCAATACATACACAGACATGCCAGCAGGCTTATCCTTTTCAAAATAAAATAAGGTTGTATAAAGGAGTTTGGGTGGTTATATTGCAGCTTCTGGACTGATCTGAAGGAACTTCTCTAGATGACCCACCCCTGGGGATACTAGAAAATAAATTTCTATTGAGACTTAGCTACTTCAGTTGTCTCCCTGACTGCCAAAATTCAAATGGCTGAATAATTTTGGGAAACATTTGGTTTTCATAGTGACCCCTGGTCTTGATGATCCTTGAGTTCTTGGAATCTGCTAATTCTGTAATTACTGAACTGTGTCAGCAACTTTTGAGAACAATTCTTAGGCTTAGAATTCGTTGTGATGTAACTCTTGGTGATGTCTGTGTGTATCTATAGATGCACATTTTTGTCTTCAAACATCACTTAAAATGGACAGATGCATATGTATTTCCCTTCTGAACTTCTGACCTCTTAAAGACTATGGATTACAATCCCAAAAAGTTCCAAGTAGACTACCTCATCCATTTTACATGAATGCAATTCATGCAAGGTAATATAGATAGTTTGTATTTATTATCAATTTAAAAAATCATCAGAATAAAAAATGCTCACCATTAGCCATATAACAGAAGGTGCAGATTAGAACTCCCTCTGAAAATGGTGCCAGTATTAGACATAGCATTTTGGGGATCGAAAATGGGGGCCTATCCATGCTGGAAATTAGGAGGTCTATTACAGAGCCACCATGGAACTACCTTCAGACTTGAGTTAGTTGTTCCTTAGGCAGGAAAAAGAACTCTATGATATACGGAGAAGACATCTTGTCCTGGCAGGTTAGCTGGTGTTAGCAGTGATCCAGTTGAAAATAGCAGCTGAGTTTCTGCTAAGTTCTGGGCTGTTGGCAGCAGAAAACACTGCCATAGTAAAAGCCATCTATATGATTGTTGAGTCCAAGCTTGAAACAATTGAAAATATAGTGTATTTCAATAGATTGTGAAACTTTGGACTTTGCTATATCAGTCATGCACAGTTCTCCCTGTGTCCATAGAAACAGTCAGTGTTTGGACCAAAGATCATATATTTCAAGACTTCTGTAAACTACAGTATTTATGTCATAGGGTTCTTTGCCCTGAAGTGTACTATTGCAGAGAACCAGAACAATAGATTAAACCTTCATCAAACCCCAGCAGAGATATTAATATTCCATTGTTTAGCTAATGACTGCTAGCAAAGGTGTGCATTACTTGTCCAAACCAGGCTTTGTGGAATAAGGATAAAGGATGGAAAGATGCTTTTGCCATTTTGTTAATGTGTGAATGCTTTGACAGTTCTACTGATCCAATGTTCTCCTTGATTCTGAGTCACCTTAGGCATTGCATTTGGAAGATTTCAGAGAAGGGCTCTCTGATGCTAACAGTCCCGAGCTAAGAATTCAGCTTTCATTTCAGAGTTCCACATTGCCTTCCCCATCAACAAGACCAGGTAAAATATTTATTGGGCATGAACAAGCTGAACATGGCTGTTGACAGTGAAGGAACTGGTTAGGCTAGACCCCAGAAGTGCTAAGTGTCTTAGTTGTTGATGACAGATGATAGTATGTCTTGACCTACTTCTGAGGAAGGAACATATGGGAAAATCTGGTCCTTTGGTTATCCTGGATCTCATCCATTTAGAGTTCTGTAGGCAATAATGCATGGTCTTTCTGAGCTGCAGAATGTGTTGAATGATTTCGATAATCCCCAAGTACTTCCTCCAGCTCAGAAATGTGTTCTAATTAAGTTTTGAACAGCTAGGTGGAGCTGTGACTTTCAGCTCATTCCTATCAATTCACACTTTCCTATTGTCTCTGCAGTCACTTCAGACAAAAGGCTTAAAATGTGCTTTGTCTCCTTCATGTGTTGGAATTCCATTTTTTCTTATGTAAGAGTAATCACTTATTCCAAGAAATTGTCCAAACAGATATTAATCCCAAAAGATGATCCACACTTAAAAAACAAAACCCTAAATATGTTCTTTCATGTTTTTATCTTCCTCTTTCTGTTTCTGTATTCTTTCTTGCCTCTTCTCCCCACACCATTTCTGTATTCTGTCAGGCAGAGAAAGTAGTTATGGATCAAATGAAAACATTTCTCATGGATTAGGACATAAAAATCCTTTGATGAGATAGGACCAAAATTATAGAAGGAGCTGGGTACACATATGGAATAAAAATAAATTAATGAATGTTAGCATCTGCTTCTCTCTTATAGTAATTACATTTTTAGTACAATAGATTCCTTTTAAAAATAATGAACACACACACTTCTCTGTCGTTTTAATCAAGTTATATTACAATAAATAGAAAGTTCTACTTTAATATTTTTCCTCACTATGATAAGATGTTCAATGGATTCCCGAAGAGACCAGCATTAAAAAAAAAAAATCAAAACTCAACATGGTGTCAGATTATTTTGTTTCCTTGCCTGAACCAAAGAATATGATTGTATAAGACTGAATCTTATACTTGGTATAAGTACTTGGTACTCTGTACTTGGTGCAGAGCTAGTCTCAAATGGGGGAGAAATTTCTTTCTAGGGAGAGAAATTCCACAAATCTTTCTCAAGATCAGGACTCCCCTCTAGCAGATATAATAGACTAGCTATCGGGAAAAAATAGGATAAATTATTATGATTCCTCATTTGAAATGTAACTGAAATGTGTAAATCAGGGAGGCTACAGACCATTAGTGAGTTGTACAAGGAAAGGTAGAACATCCACACATCTCCCTTGGTTGTCTGATAACTAATAAGTACAAGAGCACCACAGATCATCCATGAGAATTTCTCCAAAATTCTCTTCTCCTTTGAAATAATTTCTAAACCAGATTTGCTTTCATAATTAGAACTGGTAGGAAAAGTGCAGGAGAATTTCTTTACCCATCAGTATTTCTAACAGACCAGATGAGTAACAAACTGCTGTTAGAAATATTTCCAGGGACATCAAATAGCTTCTGCCCCCGCTCCCCATTTTTCATCATGAGACAGACTTTAAAAGATACATGGTTATTGTTAAAGCTATGTGACATCTAAAAAGATCTCAGGAAGCTGGAGATAGATTAATGGCATGAACTAGAAGGAAGCCATACCCAAACAATCTACCTTCCTGTAGATGAGCAGTTTGTCATACTTATAAAAAGTGCATACACTTTCCTCTGAATTCATTGAGAATCCAAAGTTCAAATTAAAAGACCTGGGCTAAGGCTGAGCCAACTAGAAACTACTTCTCAGCCATCTTACAGAGTTTCAGACCTATTTCAGAAATGAAGTGAAATACTTTTGTGAGAATTAGAGTGATTGACACTTGGCTTTCCTTAGAAATCCCTGTTCCGAGGTTTCTGTTTTTTAAAGATAATCCAGATAGTTCCCTGTGTAAAAAGCCTTGTGATATTCTGGAGGCTTTCATTATGGTAGGGCTACCAGATTTGGGCTGCAAAAATCCAGACAACTACTAAATGTCAACAAAGACAGTTTTTGCATCTCTTTTATACCAACTAATAGTGGTCTGGATTATTGGAGCCCAAAACTGGTAGTCCTAATTGTGATTCATTATTATTAATTATGTGCTATTAAGTTGTGTTGACTCTTAGTGACCGCATAGGTTTTCTCCAGGATGGACTGTCCTCAGTCTGGACCTTCAGGTCTCCCAACGGTGCACCCATGGCTGCTGTAATCAAATCCACCCACCTTGCTGGTGGTTATCCTCTTCTTCTCCTTCTTTCCACCTTTCCCAGCATTATAGACTTCTCAAGAGAGCTAGGTCTTTGCATAATATTTCCAAAATATAATCATTTGAGCCTGGTCATTTGTGCCTCGAATGAGAATTCTGGACTGATTTGTTCTCTGAAGCTCTAATTATTCTGTATTATAATTAAACAGGATAGAAGTGGGGTGAATCATTTCTTAGCAGCCATCCAAAAAGAAATGCAGTAATAGAAGGAAAATGCATTATCTCATTATCCTTTTAAACCTGACTTGCTAGAGTATGGGGCTTGGGGGACATTAGCAAATATATGTTTGGATGTGTACCTCTCTGAATGTGTGTGTGTGTGCATGTGTGAGTATATATATACTCAGAATAGGCAACATTTTTGGGCCTCAAGATGAAGAATTTAGAGACCATATGGTAGGCGTATCCATAAAATGACCATGAGCGTTCATAAAGCACTCAATTACCAGAAACTAGCACATTGCTGCTAATTAATATGATGTTGGAGGCTTCTGTTTTACTGTGCAGCATACCAGCTTCCTAATTCATATTATTTAATTAAAATAATATTGGGGAAGGTTGGTGCCTGATGAAAACAGGTTGTCTACTGCTTTCCTCCCCTCCTCCCCCCACCATATATAAAGAACAAGCCAACAGTATTTTATTCAAAAATAAATGCTAAGGTTTAAGGAGATCTCCTTTTCCTTCATGTGTCAGGGGAGAAGGAACCAACAATCAACAGTGCAATGCTTTGCATGTCTATTTAGTAACAACACCTGCTGGATTTAGGTGAGCTTATTTGCAGGGGTGTGTGCTTAAAGGATCAGCAAAATCTGTCAGATAAATCCTTTGGAAAGTGAGCTACTTTGTAATACTATTTCTCCTCCTCAACTTATTGGAATGAATTACTTAATATTTAGGGTTGATTGGGCTTATGATCACTTTAGTCACCTCCCAATTGGACTACAGCAATGCACTCTACATAGCTGCCCCTGAAGACCATCTAGAGTTTCAGTTGGTCCAGAATACAGTGGCACGGGTAGTTATAGAAATCAAATAAATAAAAAAAATAAATAAGGGCTTGTTATGTCCACGTAACACTGCTACTCCACGAACTGCAGTGGCTGTCAGGAGACTTCTGGGTGCGATTCAAGGTGCTGGTTGTCACCTATAAAGCCCTACATGGCATAGGACCAGGCTACTTGTGGCACCACCTTCTCCTAAGGACATCTGCCCACCCACACACTCCCACAGGCATGCTCCAGGTTCCCTCTTTTAAATCTTGCACCTTATGGGGCCTAGGTAGTGTGCTTTCTTGGTGGCTGCCCCTATTTTCAGGATCAATCTCTCCTTGTTCCTTTTCAGGAACAATCTGTCCTTGATATTTGGCAGTCCCCGACTCTGCTCACCTTTAGGAAGCCATTTGGGGCTGTTGACCAGAGTCTCCTTCTGGTTGTTTTTATTATGGTGCTTGGTCACCATTTTATATTTTGTACGTCATATTCATATTTATATATTGTGATGGTTTAATGTTACATGGAGGGGGAGGGGTTTGGTTTATTGTTTGTTTTTTATTGTCATATGCTGCCCAGAGTCACATTGTTTAAGTTGGGTGGCCTTATAAATCTAGCAAACAAACAAATAAATTTGCTGTTTTTTCCCTCAGGCCTTCACCATAATCACTGAGTGACATCCCTATTTTGAATGTCTTGGCATCCTTCTTCAGAACCAGTAGTTAAAAAAAAAAATCAGTTGCCATTCCAAACTCCTAAAACAAGAGACTGATTTCAAATACAGTTTCCTTTGTGCATTTTCCAGGCAAACATTGCAAATGATCCTACTTCAGAACAAATGGAATTTAAATGCCATTTGAGAAGTTTTAAAATATACAAAAGCAATTACCCTTCCACCATTATTGAATTAACCTTTGCAATTATCCAGTTGTGCTTGAATAAAACTGTAGTGCTATTTTGTATGTGTGTGTTTAACCTTTTAGTTCTACTCCTCCTTTGATCCTGCTTTGAGATTATAATGTTATCAATGCAACCGTATTGCCATCCACTGAAGTAAATTTGTTCTGAGCACAGATAATTCAATCCTTTCTCTTTGCTGCAGGATCAAATGCAAGGAAACTGCTTAAGAAATGGTGTTTTCTTGAATAAAGAATGTGTAATATTTCACTTTATGAAGTCCTAACGTGTGGCTGCATAATATTTGATTATTAGTTCAAACAAAGCTCACTGTTCAGGCATCATATGCCTGATAAATGTGTATTTTGCACCTGTGGAAAAGAAGTATAGGGAATGGGTTCATGTACTGCATTGGCCCAGAAGCATGGCTACCTAAAATCTTGATCATTAGTTGGACAGGGTTATGTTAGTGCTTCTGTTGCCATTCAACTATAGTAGGAGATATCTGGGGAAAAAGAGAACTTGTAACATTTTCATAAGTCCTGCCTTAAGCTCATCTTCAAATATGGGTGAAGAGTCCATATCTCAGGGGCCCATTGTTCATCAATAACATGTGTTTTACAATCAGAACATCCCAGGTTCAATCCCTAAGACTCCAACTATATATCAAGGTATACTCCAGCTGTGTTGGAACTAAAAGGCCCAGAATTCACAGTTGCGATGGCTTAACACATCTGACAGGCACCAGGTTATGGAAGGCTGCAGTACACAATATGAGGATAGATTGGAGAAATAAATTTGGCATAACAAAATGCTATGTCTTGAACTTAGTTAAGTTCTGGGTCAAACCCCTCAGATTTACCCCTTCCTATTGGCTTGATTTGCTACCATAACTTCTTTGCCACCTGAATACTAACATGTCCTCTCACTGGCAAAGCTGGTACTGCTTAAGGTTTTTCCAACTACAAATGATCCAGAATGTAGTGGGGAACAGAGACAAAGAGGAAGATGAAAAAGTGGGAGCAGAACTGGAGAGAACAGGAGGCTTCATTGAATCAGTTTCTAAGTCATTGGCATGGCTAGAAAATCAAGAGGGAAGGCAGGTTTCAAGCTCTGGAATCATGCATTGACCACAGCTAGACCCAGATGGGCTAACCCTTTATGCATTGTTATTGTACATTGGCAAGGTGAAAGAGAAAAAGAGAAAGAGAAGAAATCCTTCACTAGGGAAAGAAAAGAACTAAAGAGGACACAGGTTTGCTCCAGATGAAATCAGCAGAAGATATGGTACTTTCAACCTTGTGATTTCTTGACTTAGGTTTACTTTTACCAGCACTATCAGTAGAAAGGTCATAGCTACCTTTTCTCTTAATACTCAGGAAAAAGATTTTCTATTTTGATAGGTGAGAAATTTTAAACAATGGATAAAAACACCATAGCTCACCAACATGCACACTTCTGCATGCACTCCAGAGACTACAGATATACTGCTACACATCATGCTGGAAGTCACCAGTTAGCATGAAACTATCTGCTAGTCATAGCACTGCTTAAACTTTGGGATGGGTGACCCTGGACCTACTTCTGGTTTTCCCAGGCAAAGGAGGACACATTTTGAGCGACTGCTCATTTTGTCTGCACAAACCTGATTATTTTTTTAAAAAAATGCTGATAGCCCAAGTTGTGATCCATAGTTTGAAACCCTCTGGTGCACAATATGAGAGAGCATACAGAACTGAAGTGAATCCAATTGCATTAGGGGAAGCCCATTGGAGGGCCATGAAGCTTACCAAAACAGCTTTTATTTGCTGGATTGCTTTCTTTTGAGGCAAAAAGTCATTATGCTTGTTTCATAGAATAAGGTCCTCTCTTTCTAAGCATTCCTTCCTGCACTCAGTGCTTCACAGGCTGCCTAAAACCCATGGATGCTTTGATGAACGCAGCACAGCAATGGTTTCTGCATAACTCAAAGCATACAGTAACTTAATGATGTGTCTGACTTAAAGATCTCATTAACATGATCCTATTATCTTAAATATGCTTTAAGGCCAGTTTTAGCCACTTATAATCATGTGTTACAAACTGTGACCTTATTAATCAAGAAGGAGAAAAATCAAACAACATGACTTCTCTTCTTGTCAAATATTCTGCTGGCTGATCGATCTATTCCCATGGTGGTGTCTGTTAGCATAAGGAAATAACAAATGTTGCTGCACCTTTGGCCTAGGGAATGGAAAAGAGTATAATTCATGTTATATAAGAAGAACATCCCCAAATTCTTAAATATCTTCCCTAAATATGACAAAAAGAACTGAAGATTCAAAGGTGGGAGAAAGCAAAACCAAAAGATTTGTCCAGAAAGAGGTCTTGGAAAGGCTGGGTTTACAGTCCTTCCATATTCAACCAAATGTGGTGAGCCACCTTTTTGTTCTTCAGTTGGCTCCTCATTTTTAAAAGCTACATGATAGGTAGATTAGACTGTAATCGTTTCTATGAAGATAAATCAAGCCTGAAATAATTAATACATAAAGGCTTATTATACATTCACAAATCAGGTTGTTCTCTGGAGTGCTAAGGGGGAAACTTCTGATTCAGGTTCTTCTGTATTCATAAAGAAAAGTCCTTTTTTTCTTTCATTATATTGCACTGGATAATTTGCCTCACTGTCCCTTAGTGTTCAATTCCAAAAGTACCTTGGATTCTAACCAATAGTGTGTTGGTAAATATTTAAGAACTGACTTTGCTGGATCCATGGACACCACCATACTGTTAGTCACGGAACAGCTGATTGGCAAACTAGGCATTGTAGCTCAGCTCTGCTCTCAACTGGCTTACAAAGTTCCCCAAAATTTAACAATCAGTTCTTGCGAGTCAGTACACAATGGCTCCAGCACACCACTGATTCTAACCCAAAGAAGTAGAGATTAGAATAGTAACTAAAATTAGTTGCCTATGGCAGCCTCTCTGTATTGGCAGAGAAAACTCTGAATTATTGTTTCATAACTTTTTCCCTGTGGCAAAAATGTATCCTGATTATATAACTGAAGACAGATAAGGATTTTATATAAATATATTGCTTCATGGATAAATATCTTAGCAAAATTACTGTAGAAGATAACCTTTAACCCCATATGCCTAATATTGTTTTGGACTTTCACCGTCTATTTCCACAAGGCCATGTATGATCACAAAACTCAGGATGAGATGCCAGCACTGGAACCTGAATCCAGATCTAAGGTTTCAAGTAAATCTTCTGTATCTATACTGCAAAAATCTAGATGACCAATGGATGGCTGGCAGAGTTTTCTGTACTTCCATCTGACTTTTGCTTCCATCTGACTTTTTGCAGATAAGATATCTGAGCCCTGCTGGAAACTTTGGAGAACTGATATTAATTGATCAGTAATGAATGATGTTCAGCTGGATGGACCAATAGTCTAACTTAATGCAATACATGTTTTATGTTTCTGTGAAATAGCAGGCTCACTTTCTTCCATGAACAATCAAGAGTTTCCATGTAAGTAAGGAAATGCCTGACATTTCCTATGTTCAAACAAGTCAGAAGAGTATAGCACACAGAATGTAGCAGCCCATCATACATGTGCAGAATATTTATTAATGCATGAAAGGAGCTGACTTGGCTCCATACTCAGTTGCTGTACTGGGGGAGAGCTCTTTTGATGATTTCTCCAACTTTCCTGATCTGCAGCAGTCTTCTTATGGGCCCAGCAAGTTCCCCTGTGCTGTACAAAACATACAAAGGACACAAAATGCATAGGAAGTAATAAGAGGGTAAGAAGTGATCTGATTACAATGATCAATCCAACAACAACAAAGTGAATAAACCCAAAATCTTAGAATCATGATCCTAGAAGAATTAGAAACAAGTCAATGTAAACATATATTTTCAGCACTGAAAAAAATAGGTCAATAATATTTTGAAAGAGTTTTATCCTTTGGGGAAAGGTTTTATCCTTCTCCTCCAGAAAAAGAAGAAACAGCTGAACCATTGCATGAAAAATATAAAACAGTGTACATTATGCATTGAATTTTCTATCAATTCTTTTCTGGCCCTTGTTGAAACTGGGGATATATTTCTTTATGGTGACATTTTTTTCCCTGTGAATTTAAAAAGAGGAAAAAGAATACATGTCAGCCTTAGTAGTTCAAGTGTGAATTTTATTAACAGTGTTAAACATTTTACCCATCTTCCTCTCATTTTTCCTGTTTCTCAATCCCTTTCTCTCCTTTTCTCTTCCTCAGAAGTATCCTTTTGTACTCATTCCTTCTGAAAACATTCACAGGTGCTTTTCAGCAAGCCAAAATAAATTAAATTATTTATTTAAATAAATAAATAAACAAATAAATAAAGCTGAGGTCTCGCAGCAGAACACCTATATAAGTTATTTCATCCAGCTTGTTGACAACAGCAGGGTGGGCTGGGGACTCCAAGGGCCAATTTCCCTCCATTTGGGGGGGAACCCCCTCCCTAATCTAGTTGTACCTTTTTAATGGTTTCTATTTATATTACTAAGGAAGAGGTCTATATGTCTAGCCCCTAACTATGATGATGCCAAAATGAGAAAAGATGCGCTGTGACATCACAATGCAAGCTCTGTCATTTCATGCTTGGGTTGCAACATGTTTCATCACTTGCCCTCCCCCCTCCCGCATGCCCCTGCAGACTCTATGAAAACAGCATGCAGATGCACGGACAGTCTAATTCTGGCACAAACAACATGAAGCTGTTGAACTCAAGAGTGTCTTCCCGTGTCCTGCAGGGAGGCTTGTTCTGAACTAGCAGTGCTTCCTCTTTCTCACACAACAGACTGAGCAGCCTCCTCAGAGGGGCAGTACATTTCAGAAACACAGCACATGCTTAACCAAACAATTCTTTCCCCTCCCTTGTCAACTGCTCGCAGCAAGAAGTCTCAGGCAGGCAGTGCCTCTGACTGATAGCGCCTTCCTTTTGAGAAGTTTTCCAATTTGCTTTGTTCCTCTGATTCTTTAATGGCTGCTCAAACCTCAATTATCCCGAAGCTGATCTGGGTGATTTCCTCACTAATGAAACTGTCAGCCTCTCCTTCTTTCTGTGGGCCAAGCTACTGATTCCTCTGAATCCCAAACTTTCCTCTTTCTTTGTTAGCTGCTCAGAGTGATATTCCATCTGGGCAAAGTTCTGCAGGGAGAAAAACATGCTTTGTCTCTTTACCTCTTACATATTCATGCAGGGTCCTTCTGACCTCAGATGGAACACTCCCCACTCTGCTGCTTCCTACTACGCCCTCTTCTTTTCCTCTCTCCCTCAGCCATTCAACAACCTGGGGCTTTGCTTTGGTTCCAAGCTAACTCTCTGCCTCCTCACAAATTAGCTCCCCCCATCCCCAACTATCTTCTCTCCCACTCTCTGAACTTTAGGGATCTGGTTAAAACTTAACTACAGAGTCAGGATGTCTTGAAAGAATTTGATTATCATTACTCTCATCTTCTATTAACCTTAACGTCTCAGAAGATCTTAGTTCCTCTGTATCCTGCAATTTCAGTTTAACAACCATTACTAGCTTGCATCAACTTTCTGTAATCATTGGGTTTCACCTGTATAATATTTTAGGGCATTAGAGAGCCAGGGTGGTGTAGTAATATTGGGAAGTGGGAAGGGAAATTATACAAAGTAGTCATATGCGTCTGAAACCTGTCCTTATTTGGGAGTGCATATTTTGACCTTTTTCTTTGTTTCTTTTAAATGTGTTGAATACACTCTAGAGTTACACTAGAGTTTCTGATGTAACATGGCAAGAAGTGACAGCATGAACCCCACCCCTTCCAGTCTTGGGATGTACAGTACACACGTAATCCAGGAAAGAAATAGAAGAACTGGCAAATGATATAAGGTCCAATTCAAGGTGTTGGTTATCACCTTTAAAGCCCTACATGGCATGGGGCCAGGCTACCTGAGAGACCGCCTCTCCCCCACGATTCCAACCCGTCCCACCCGATCTCACAGAGAGGGCATGCTCTGGGCAAAAGAACTCTGACTAGCGGGGACTTGCAAAAGAACTTTGCCAGCTCTTCTATTTCTTTCCTGGATTACGTGTGTACTGTACATCCCAAGACTGGAAGGGGTGGGGTTCATGCTGTCACTTCTTGCCATGTTACATCAGAAACTCTAGTGTAACTCTAGAGTGTATTCAACACATTTAAAAGAAACAAAGAAAAAGGTCAAAATATGCACTCCCAAATAAGGACAGGTTTCAGATGCATATGATACAGTCTGGCCTTCTCTGCTGTAGCCCCTGCCCTTTGGAACATCTTGGCCCCGGAGGTGAGACAGGCCCCCTCACTCCCAGCCTTTCGGAGGGATTTGAAGACCTGGCTCTGCCATCTGGCCTGGGGTGGGGAGGGAGGTCATTGGATATGGGGTTGGCTAGCCCCCTAGAGGCCTGGTGTTGCTTCCATCGGCCTCCTGGATTTTTCCTCTTCCTTTTACTCTGTGTAAATGTTTTGTTTTTTTTTATAAATTTTAACTATGTATTTATTTATTGTTTTAATCTGTTGTAAGCCGCCCAGAGTCCCCCATTGGGGAGAGATGGGTGGGGATAAGTTTGATAAATAAAATAAAATAAGCATTCTGGAAAGGAGAGTTTGATCCCTTTTCTTAGCAGGTAAAGGTAGTCTCGTTGGGGTCAGGCTTCTCAGCCAAGATGTTGCCACCTAGTGTAGCTCTTCAATTCATCTGGGAGGAAGAGGAATAGTAGTTAGATATATTGTTCAGCTGTAACACCTGATCTTAACCCACAGAAGTAAGAAAGAGATAATGGAAAGTTGTCTGTTGAATGTGGGCAGCTGTCCTCTTTGGTATGTATCTTCTCCTCTGTCTGGGTGGACCAGCGAGTCTTCTTTTCCATTCCTCTCCTACTGGTAGTGCAAGTAGGCACAATTATTTTATTTTATTTATTCAATTTATATAGCAGCCCATCTCAGACCAGTGACTCCAATGTAGAGCGTGTTGCAATAGTCCAAATGGGAGGCCAATTAGGACAAGATACTCTGGCACAAAAATTGGACTATGGACTGGAGCTGAATGTGAAATTAAAAGTTTTCAAGGCCAAAGAGGTAGTATTTGGGCTAAATACTTAGAACCATTCCTGTATGTTTGGGGGAGATCCGAAAGAGCCAAAACCTGAATACAAGGACAGAAAAGACTGATAATCCTTTATTTCAGAATTTATGTTTTGACTCTCAAAATAAAATATTACCATCATAAGGAAGTGACCTATATTACTGTAATTGTTCTTGCTGATCATTTGCTCTGTGCAGTGTGAGTTTTGTAAATCTGTTCTTCCTGCTACAAAATCACACTGTTTGAGAAAGCAATGCCTGTTGAAACCAAGGATCCCTAAGCATCTTCATTGACTAAAGCAACATGGGGGTCATAAAATTAAAATCTTCTCTTCTTGGCTGCATTGCATGTGTTAGGCTTTACTGTTTCCTGTGAGTTGCAAAATACTGGGTACTGAAAGACCATCTCTATTGCAGAGAGACTGAGACAGTCATAAAGTGACAACAGGACAGGTCCCCATGCAGAAGATATAGCTAGTTTTGGTAAATCCTTATAAATGTAAAGATAAAAAGATAAAGACTCCTTGAATATGAACTCCGGAGTTACACGATCTATGTCATTTTTTGGCAACAATATGAAAGGCATTAACCATTATCTTCATCCAGGATGTTTTTCTCAACTTTCCAATCTGTAGTGTACATTTTCTGGTGGTCTTCCATACAAACATTAAACAGGTTGGACCCAGCTAAAGCGACAATGGGGACTGCCACTCTCATGTAATATTTCTCATATTTGCACATCCCTGTAGCTCCTTCTTTTCTAAAGTAAATAATTGCGGTGCAAATAATTGTTGATTTAAACTGATTTAATGTTCACAATTTCCCCCTATAGGAGCCAAAAAAAGGAGCTCTATTAAGGAAAGTATTTATTTAGTTAATAAGGGCTATACTGGGCTGCCCATTATACTAAGAGGTCTTAATGGGAGGGAAACGCAAAGAGTTTTGCTGCTCTTAAGGATTTCTCTTCATGTTACACTGAATGCCATTGTAAAGCAGAGCTGTGTCTACCCCACATTCTGTACAGAGATGACTCAGGATCTGATGCCTGAATAGTGCTGGCTTCCATTTCCCTACCTGGATGTAATTTAATTTCAGGAATATTTTGAGCCTCCATCTCTACTTTACAGTGTTACGCTTTTATTTGCTTTGGTGAAATAAGAAATTGCCTTCATCCAAAAGGCAGGTTCTGCTTTGGAACTCAGTGAAGTTTAATGGAGAAAAAAAGAATGAGAAATAAGGAATGCAACGAGAATTCAGCAGAGAGAGAAGGTTCCTCTGTCATTGGTACATTGCTGGTGTTTTTATTTTTTTTTTACCCTATCATATCTTTATGTTTTGCATTTGAATTACTCAACCTGTACCTGAATAGCTATTCTTCACTTTCTACTTCTCTAGCTCCTTCAGCCTGGGTTATATATGAGAGAAGGCTGGTGTTCTGCCGACAGATCAAGACCTTCCCTTTCAAGACACATTGTGCCTTCTCTGTAGGCGATATAAAGTTGAGAAGATGCTATCTTTTGCTCTGAGTGCATTATCATCTTTATCACTTATGCTTTATTTTTGTAAGTGATTTTAGGCTTGCCTTTGGGTAATTTTATTTTGAGGAATTTTAAACAACTTAAATGTTGCATTGATCTTCAGTACATTAGGCCATCCTGAGTGATCCTTCTAATCTGCATTAGAAGGGCAGGTACAGAATTATTTAATATAAAATAAAATAAGCAATGTCTTGCACTGAAGACTTCCCAATAGGACCACTAAGCAGCTGGAGGGGAGTCTTGGTGCTGTTGTAGCCAGGCAAAGGATGCACAGGGGTGAGTGTTAGAGTGGCCTTGTGGGAGACAGCAGCTGGTCCTCCTTCTGCTTCAAGTAGGAGTTTTCTTGAGCTGTCTCGAAAGATGGCCACATGCTGATTCTGCAGTTGCAGTTCCCAGAGATATTGCAGAAACCTCCTATGTAGCTTTTGAAGAAAATCCACCATGGGGAGTGATTGCTCTGAAGAAACTGGAGAAATGCCAGAGAAAGATAAATCCAAAGATCAGTGTCCAGCCACTGGATGTGCTCCAAGCTTATGACCTCCCCATGGTCCACATGTGACACAGCAGTATTGCTGATTTTATTTATGCTATTTTACACCACACTGCCATCATCTTCCCAGGGATAGAGAGCATGGAAATGCCATAAAGGCTGCTCTGCAGCACCAGAGAACATCTGAGTCCTCACACTTACAGAGACCTCCATTGAATCTGACACAAAGACAAATATTCTTGAAGATAAAGAGCTGTTTTATAATAACTCAGTTCAACAGCATACTGAACGCAGTTCCAGAACGTCCTAATGGACATTAGCTGCACAGTTTTCCTGAGGGTTTATCTCCTCAGTATCTATCAAGGATTGGTTTCTTTCTGTTTCTTTATCTTTTTAGCCACAGGCCATGACTATAACATTGCAATAAAAACTACATAGTAGTAGTATCATGGACAACCCCTCCCCCCCAAAAAAATAAATGCTTGTGGAGTTCTTCAGGAAACAGCCACCACATTTCCTTTCAGTCATAGCAAAAACAGCTGCCATATAAGAGATAAATCTTATCTTAATAAGATTTTATTAAGATCTTATCTTAATAAATAAAATAAATAAAATATTTAATAATTTAAATATGAATATTTAATAATTTAAACATAAATATTTAATAATTTAAAGATTTTATCTCACAGAGGTTGCAGTATAATATTTTTGGGACAATGCTGCTAAAACACTGAACAAGGATATACTAAAGGAATCTCTCTCACAGTCATGCACATAGTGAGGATCAGTGTTTAATTATTAAACTCATTATGCTGCAGATCATTGAGGTCTCTTGGTGGTTTACAATAAAACAGAGGATCCGACTTGAAACCAGAAGCATTAAAGCCAGTTTCAAATGGCAAACCCAAACCATTAAAAACAACAGTTAATTCCCTGTTTTAAAAGATCTATTTTTAGGCTCTTTTCAACAGGAAACAAAGAATTTAGGCTCGTTAATTCAGCAGCCGGGACATTCCAAATAGCAAGCTAGCTCTGGAGACTATTCAATTGCTCACTGCCACAGAAGGAGCAAGCTGGGGCAAATCTCAGGTGGTTCAAGGAGCAGGAGATGGGATCATATCAAAAGGGATGTTCTCTTCAGTAGGCTGAACCTTGAGTCATCAAGAGCATTTTGCATTTCCTCAAAAGATGCCAGTGTAATTTCAGCATAGATGTAACATGGTCATCTTGAGTTCAAGAGAACATTTGGCTGGCAACTTCTGTAGCAATGAAATCTTCCAGACATAACACAAAGGCACAGATCTATTTCAATAACAGTATTCCCAAAAATCTCTTCTTGATGTAAACAGGAAATAATCTGGCCATGGGCCAATTTTTAAAGGAAAAAATGCAGTGATCCCTGTTGACTTTAGCCAAGCACATCTGAATATCCAATGAATGTCTCTTTAGTCTGTCCTTCTCACTTTCTATAGAAGAGAAAGAACCCAACGTGTTTTTTCAAATAATAGGTTTCAGATGCATCAAAACTGAAAAGTTAATCTTTGCAAGCATTCGGTGATAGTCTTTTCTCCAGGCATTCCTGGAAATCTGTTTTCCAGTTCTTGGCCCCTTATTCAAAACCTGGTTTCATAACTGTAGATACAAGACCATGATGGTTAGATTGGTTGCTTCATTGCAGATTACAATGAAGCCATAAACCAGAGAATATCTGCCTACTTCGCTTTGTAGCAATCCAAGCCTACCTATTTATCTAATCCACAGTTTAAATCATTCAGGCTTTATGGAGTAATTAATGTATGGAATTCATTACCACAGTTGTGGTGCTGGCCACTAACTTGGATGGCTTTAAAAGCAGATTGGATTAATTTATGAGGACAAGTAAATCAAGGCCTAGTGGCCTTGAAGACACAATATTATTTCAGGGTTGGAGGCAGTGTGCTTCCAGACACCATTTGCAGAGATCCAATGAGGGAAGGGAAGCATGTCACCACTCCTTGCTTGAAAGCAGCCCAGAGGCATCTGGTTGGCCTTTGTGAGAAACAAAATGTTGAACTAAGGTAGGCCATGATCTGATCCAGCAGCACTGTTCTTATGATCTTATGGTTAGAGAAACCTGATGTGAAAATAGCTTGCATTCTAATTTATTTTTTTAAAAAATAATATTCAGTAGAAGAAAATGCAGATTAGTTACTCTTCTCTAGTCTAGCTTCTGTAGTCAGTATATAGCAGTACATGACTGAGTCCCCGTAGATCAGCAGGAAGTTGTCATTGTTTATAAATATCCAACACTGCCAAACTCGATGAGTCTCGGAGTCCCTTTGTGGTTGCCAAATTGTTAGAAAGAAATCTTTAACAGGTTCATTTCTGAGCCAGGAAGAAAATATGCAGGTGGCCACACCAAGTCTTCCCCAAAAACCTTTTATATAGGGAAACCTTGCTTTTTTTGCGCCCCTTAGGAATTTCCCCTATCATTTTTAAAATTAAAAATCTTGAAAAAAAATCACTTTGGCTGACTTGACCATTCCAGGGAGCAACAAGGATGATGTCTGTGCTCTAAGCTCAGCGCCACTGTAATTGTACAAGGCTTTTTAAAAGTCGCTGAAAGATGGAAAAATCCCACTGGCCGCAATGTATGCTTTAAAATAAGGGCAACTCCTATCAACCCTAGCCAGGTGTTTTCCTGCCCTCTGGAGAAGTACAAATGCTACTAAGTCTTTGTTCCTGCTAATATTCCTCCTTCTGTGAATCAGCTAAGAGTGAAACATCCACATTTGTTCCTAGAGGAATCTGCAGTAGAACTCATTTAAATTCTTTATTAATAGCAGTCAGCATGAGAAAGCAAATTCCCAGCTCTCTTTGGATTATCACTGGCTATTGTCATTCTTTAAGCACTTTCACTAACCCAGCTCCATGGTTCGGCTTTGTCTGGACTGAGGGATTCTCTTGTTAGATCTCAATATACAAATTACCGAGTGGACTGTGAAATGCAGATACAATGTGGGTTTGTTTAACTATTTATGTTGTATGTCAGAATCATATTACAGTAGTAATTGCTATTATGTATAGCAGCTACTGTGGTATGGTGTCTTATGATTTTTTTGTTGAAACAATGTATTTATGAAAAATATGATGTGCACACAAATGACAACAATAGCTGTTTCTCCCACTCGTGCTGCAGTTCCCCAGTTCCATTCACAACCCGATCTGGCTGCCACCCGAACTGCTGTCTTCCTCTTTCCAGTTTCAGAGACCAAACAAATTTCAACTGGGCTGAGAATAGTAGCTGGTTATTCCCCATTTAGGGGAGGTGAAGGGACTGAAGCCCAGAAGTATTTTTCTATTAAGGGGGCCAGCCCTCTGGAATGGTCTCCTGTTGGAGGTCTGCTTGTCTCCAACATTATCTGCCTTCCAGAAAAAGTTGGAAGTAGAGTTTTTCCAGAGGGGGCTTTTCGGGTCTGATGCCATTTTTGTTTTGGTATTTATAAAATATTTTTGTTTGCTATTCTTGTGTTCTGTTTACTCTGGTGAGCTTCTGAGAGTCTTTTGTGATTGTGGCAGGATACAAATCTGATAAATAATAAATAAACAAACCAACAAACTTGTCACTGACATAAATTTTGGATAGACAGAGTGGCACCAAGGCTTGGACAAGTCAGGGTGATGGACCTGCTTACCTTGGCAGCAATGAGAATGGCAGCAAATGGTGTTGAGCAGCTGAGAGATTTAGGCCCAGGAAATTGCCAGGCTGCTAATGCTGATGATAGTAATTAATAACCCCCTGCAGATCTCTCAGAAGCATGGACCTCTGCGTCTCACTGCATATGATAGCTTGTAATTCAAAGCTGCATTTCTTTTCTGTATAAACAAGCTTCTTGTCCTTTCTGTAAGTACCCAGAGATCAGCATTTTCTAGTGGAAAGTGGGACTGTGGTAAACAGCTATATGATGGTTCTTGTTATGTCCACGTTATGTGGATTGTAGACCCCCATGCAGGCTCTGCACTTGCTGTCTGCTATGTGGATGAATCAAGATACTCCATAAATCTTGTGGAAAGCAGTCATGGTACTTAAGGCTGGGAAAGGAGAGACAGCTGCCAAACTTTCAACAATAATTAATCAACCACAACAATCACAGACAACAAAACCTACAGCAGATCTAGATGTCAAATAACCTTATAATAAGACTGGATATTATCACCCCAAACCTCAGGAATTCATACCTCTGTTTATCTTCCACTGTTACACAACTTACAATTTGCCAGCTGTGCCCCACTGTACTTTGGCCAGACTGGACAGTTCTTTAAAAAAAAAATAAGCAAAAACAACAGAAATCTGACATCAGAAATGACAGCATCCCAAAAGCAGGAAGATGGGGCATTTCAATTACCCCAGATTCATTGTGATTGACCTCAAAGTGGTCATCTTTGAGAACAGAAATCAGAAACCACTGTTTCACTGTTGAATTACACTTCATTAGAATGAATGGATTACACAGAGATCCACATTTCTCACCACATTTCATATGTGTGTACATCTATATTCATATTTTTAGGTGCAAAAATAGCAGTATTACAAATCCAGCAACTCTTTTTTGGATGGCCAGTATCCATAACTGTTTTTTTTTTCCTTTCAATTCATTCCCTTTGGTCTCTCTGTTTATCTTCCAGAGACAGTTTGGTCTAGTGGTTAAGGCTAGAAAGCAGGAGACATTGAATTCTAGTCCCACTTTAGGCATGAAAAACCAGCTGGGTGACCTTGGGCCAGTCCCCCTCTCTCAGCCCAACTCACCTCACAGGGTTGTTGTTGTAGGGAAAATAGGACGAGAAAGGGGTATTAGGTATGTTCGCTGCCTTGAGTTTTTTATAAAAATAATAAAGGCAGGATAAAAAAAAATCTTAAAAAAAAAACTTTAAACACAACATACATATTTTGTATGATGAAGTGAACAATAGTCCCTGAAAGCTCTTTGTTGCTTATATGTGACATATTCATCTTTTCAAAAGCTCCATTTCCAGTCAGCATAGATGGTCCTTCTCTAGGCTGTGTGCATTTAATATTTAAAATAACAAAAATTCTTAAGATGTATTTGTCTGAGGCTTCTTCTTGTAAAATTCTCTTGATAAAGCCCATTTGTACTGCTGAGCAGAAATAAAGATGAAGCAGACAGTCCTCCATGTTTTAGTGAGGTACTTTTAATCATAAGAAATTGTGTCTAGGCATAGGAAAAAAATGGCAGGATTATCAGTAGCATTCTGTTCCTTTTTTTTTCCTAATAAACATTCTCTTAATTAGGAGATTTGGTCCTATGGTTTAACTGCAGGTGCTAAATTAGAATTGATACAATCTATTAAAGGAAAGTAGCGAGAAAAAAGCTGCTTTCCAAAATATTTCTAAAATTCTCATAAATAAAAATTAAGTATGATTTGGCTGCAATCTGTTATTTTATTGTGAAAATGCTTAATATCAATGGATATAAAATTCTTGCTGTAAACTAATGATGCTTAGGCTGTTGTTTGGATTTATGGGGACTCATGAATGCTATAGTCACTGAAGACCACATTCCAGATTAATATAAAATCTCTACAACCCTATAAAACTGAGGGGAAGTAGGGGGTGTAAAAAACGATAGATCATGAGTTTTCTCTGCTGAATGATTTCTAATTTTAAACATAGAAATATTTGCTGTGATATCTCTGGGGTGTCAGATATTGTACAACCATACAACTGAAGCAGCCTTTCCTGGACTTTCCCAGCATCCCTCCAGATGTTTTGGACATCTACAACCCCTATGCAACATGGCCAATGGAAAGTATGATACTGGGACAAGAGATTGATTTGTTTTAAAGAGTTATATTTATAAATTATTGTATAGTGACACAGGATTCAATCATGCAGCCACTTTACTCCCTTCCTGGAGCTAGGAAGAAATCATATCTACACAAATTATGCTGTCTCGTCAGCACGTACATCCAGAAGACGGCCATATTGTGTTATTCTCCATGCAGCTCCTCTGGGTGACCCTGTAAGGCCAGTGCCTAGCAGTTTTCCCTGGCTGAAATTCAAATGTCACCTAGCCCATTTCAGGAAAAACTGCCACCAAGCACCATACAGAATGTAGGCCAGGAAGGTGCTTGTAAGGTCCAGCTGCTCCATGCACTCATTTCTAAAATTGTTTTTCCAAAAGGATTGCTGACCTATCAACCTCACAACCATTAGAGAACAGCAAGAGTTCAACTCCCTTAACTGCAACATAGTGGTCACCTGGATTTGTACAGCCCAACACAGCCTCTGCGTAAGTGTTCTTAAAGGCAGAGGGTGGTAGAGTGTGACAATGATGTGTTTAGCTGTGGGATGCTCTTGGGTACATCCACATCATTTTCCCAAAACAATTCTTGACCTGTCAATCTATTCAACCCTAGGTAGCAGGCAAAGAGTCAGAGGTTTTATCTTCCTTAGCTACCATTTACCTGCCCAGATTTCTGCAACTGAGATGCGGCTGCTGGATCAAAACTGTTGAAGAGCTGGAATGTGAGAAATCTCTTTACAGATTTCTGATCATCCAAAAGATAGGAGAGGAAAAATAAATGTGGTTGTATGTTGAAGCCATCTTTGTAGCAGGTTACTTTCTATGATGGAATGATTATTTCATGCAGAAATGAGGCAAGAAGCCAGGAACTTCCCTGAGAAGACCAATCACTAGGAATGGTATTCTCCATTATGCAGTCTATAGAAGCAAAAGACCCAAATCCTTTCAATTACATTTGCAATTGCGTACCTTATGCTGAGGGCAGATTAGTCAATATCATGGCATCATACTTTCTAGCTTTTAGCCCAGAAAGAAAGACAGAGAGACAGAGGGACAGAGAGAAATGGCTGTGGAAGCTGGGATTCTGGTTACCCACGCAGCCAAAACAACATTGCAGAATAGGCACCAAGCCCATAAAGTAGATAAAGTGGGAAGTTCCACAACGAACATGCTGGGGCAATTGAAACTGAGCAGATTTTGTCCCCAACATCATCACTTCAAGTTGCTGCTTCCTCCTCCTCCTCCTCCTCCTCCTCCTCCTCCTCCTCCTCCTCCTCCTCCTCCATGTGCCATGGATTGACCAGATGGGCAATCTTATTCTATTTTCCTAAGGAAAATACTACTTTCAACTCTTGTATTCAGCAGTGGGTTGCCTATAAGATGGGGGAATCTGTGGTGAGGACAAATCCTCAACCAACAATAAGTGGGGTGTACTGTGATACATAAGCTATGTGGATAGGTTTATAAGCACTGTATGTGGATTAACTCTGTTTTGGAATTTTTCATAGCAGCCTGTATCAGGGACCAATTTCTCTCCTCATTTCAGTGTTCAGAGTATCCAGACTAACCAGTCACCGTATCACATTTTCTGTAAAACATAAAATATTACATGACTGTTTGGAGTTTTCCTTTTCTCCATTTGCTTGGAATTGAATTTGAGCATATCTGAAGTTATATGCAGTCTCAGTCATTTGTTCTGTGATTTGAAACATCCATTGCTGCAGATAACTAGAGACTTTAAATTTCTTCAATGCGATATATGGTTACTTAACCTCAAAGTGAAAGGTCTTGAGATTTGGGGGACGCAAGAACATTTGGATCTAGAGACTTCATATAAAAGTATCACATGAATGCAGACGTAGCATTCAACACCATGGGAGAATCAACAATGCAAGAGAATTAAGAAAAAATGCTGCAGATAGGACTTCTTGTGAACTACAGAAAACTATTTCTGCAGAAATAGATATATTAGAATAGAAACCTATCTATTGCTTTTAAAAATTTAACTAAGGCTCTTCATGCATACGTAGGTCTGAAGTTAGAACAAAACAAGTAATTGGTTTCTAATCTTCTCCAAAAAATCAAAAGAAGGTACATTAGCCCATAATTTCAGTCTGGGAGTGTTGAATTATTCACTGTCAGAATTCCAGATTGATCATATGGCTATATTTTGTTGACACGTTGAAGTTGGGGCATGGCACAGTGTTAACATATGACTAATAACTGGATGCTGAATCTGTCATGCTGATATGTTTCCAAAAGTGGCTGGCCTCAAATATTCAAGAGAAAAGAAAACCAAAAGATAGTTTACAAATTAAAGACTCAGTTATACACGTATTAAAATGTGTCTCAGAATTCATCTCACATGCACTGCTGAATTAGCTGAATTGCTTAAGTCATAAAATAAAGTATATTTGCTTATAGGTATGTATTTGGAATGTGTTTGAGTGATCTGTCAGATCCAGTCAATAAATCCTTTGCTGAAGTCATGAAAAGTTTGTGCATTTTATGATGCTTAGCAACTTTATATCTACCTGCATTATATCAGAATGACTGTTTGTGTGCTCATGTACAATAACATGAAATGTGTCTTGACTATGTAGACATGTGTATATCTAAAATACAAGGCTATATTTTTCAAAGGTATTTCTCCAGTGTGATTGACTGTAACTCTAAGTGTATTTCTTGAATATGTATTATGAGCAGATTGAATTAAACCCTCAGATAACAATAACCACAGAGTAGTTAAAGATAGTAGTGGGAAAACAGCAGTTGGCCTTGAGGATTTCAGGAACTGTAGTCACAGCGAAGAAAACATTGTAAAAGGAAGGATTTTTTTAATGATGCTTAGCAATGGGAGACTGCTGGGTAGAAAAAGAAGATAAAAGATGACTCATTCTCTTTCAGAATGAGGTCATAGCTTTCTTTCTGCAGGAACAAGGGTTCTGTTCTCTTTGATGGATTCATATACATTCCGTTCCCAAGGTCTGTCCCTAAGTCGAATTTGTACGTAATCTGGAACAGTATCATTGTATAACACTATATAAGTAATATTGTGTAATGAACTCGAACCACTGTGAATTTAACTTGAATCATTGTGTATTTAACTTGAATTTTGCTACAAGAGGGTCCATTCTTAACTATGGGTTGTCCGTAAATTGGGCATTCTTTACCAGGGACTACCTATAGTTCTTAGACACTTAATATGTGCATTATCCTAAGTCATAATATCTTTTGATTTAGTGAACCCAGCCAATTTTAGTTTATTCTGTAGCAGTATTAATATTAGTAATTTTATTTAGTAGGCACTTAAAGAAATTCAGGATGTGTGTATGTGTATTGTGTTGTGCTGTGTTGTACAGAATGCATTTAGGCTGTTGATTTTCTCAATGAACCCATTTATGAAAATTTACACTTTTTCTTTCCTTTGATGCCAGTTCATTTCATCAGACATGTATACTTCATGTAACTTCATGTAACTTCAACAACTTAATTCCTTTTTTCAAGAGATGATGATCTGTATCCAAATCTTAAATAAATGTGTACAGAACCTGTAACATACATGACATTTGTTCTTTTAAATTACTTTTTTTTTACTTATCTGCATTATTAAATTGAATTATTGGAGAATTATTATGACCTTTTAGTTCTCTGATTTAGTTTTACTTCCCACAAATGCATAATTTATGTTTTATTTGTAGCATTCAAAATAATTTTATACAAAAAGTAGATAATTGTTAAGGTGGAAATGTTGTTGAAGAGGTGCACTAATTTTAATGCCAATATTTGTGCTTTTTTATGCATTTAGAGCACCAGTTTGGGTGCCAGCTGGGTGACCTTGGGCCAGTCCCTCTCCCTCAGCCCTAGGAGGCAGGCAATGGCAAACCACTTTCAAAAATCTTGCCAAGAAAACTGTAGGGACTTGTCCAGGCAGTCACCAGGAGCCAAGACTATCTCAAAGGCACACTCAAACATACTGTATATTCATCTAAGTTCTATGCTCAAACCTTAAGATGCAGTATATAAGCCATTACCTTCAACTTCCAATAAACTCATTTTTCCTATCCATAGTTTAAATAATTTCAGTCCATTTCAGATCAGACACAGTAGGAAACCATACTTAGTTTAAAAACAGAAGAGGAAGGTTTTGATCTCCCCACACCTTTGATAGTTGTGGGATAGGGGATGGAAGAATGTGGGAATAAACACTAATTTATATAACACTGAATCATAGCTTAGCATTCATGAAAAGGACACAACAATGTTTGTTTGTTTATTTGATTTTTTTGTTTATTAGATTTATATCCCACCATTTTTGTACAGGAGCTCAAGTGCTTCCTCCTCCTACTGTTCCTCACAAAAGCCAGGTGAGTCAAGGGCTGAGAGGGGGTGACTGGCCCAGAGTCATCCAGTGACCTTCTGTGGTAGAAGGTTGATGAGATACTTGGTCTCCCTATTCCTATTCCAACACCTTAATCATACCTGATTATTCCAGTACTCTTCCCAACAAAAAATGAAATAGGTATCACAACATGTTTTACTGAATCTTTGAAAATATGGTGTTGCACTGAACACTTGTTTCAGTAATAAAAACTAAGAGGAAAGTATTTTAATTGTGAGTTGCCCAGAGTCACCCTCTGGGGGAGATGGGCAGCATATAAATTGAATGAATGAATGAATGAATGAATGAATGAATGAATGAATGATGAATGACTAAATAAAAAAATATCTTTTTATTAGAGTATCTTCTCATAGGGATACTTTGGATAGCATTGGTTTGTTTTAGTCATGGTTTAATGAATAAGCCGCTTTTGACAAGTGATCTATACTAAGCCATCAGCCCTGATTTACAACAACAACAACAACAACAACAACAACAAAAAGATTGGGTTCATATATCATTGTAGCTCAGAAGCAACCAAAGTACCTTACAACTGAATGCAGTGTAAGAACTAATCCAACAAATAATTCTGATTCATCATAACTGATCTTTACGGTTGTACCTCATTTCCTCTTTTGATATTTCACAATGTTGGAGCTGGGATGGAATATTTTAAATTGAACCAGTTCAGGTTCTTCATCTGGAACCTAGGGTAAGATACTCCAACTGGACACCTTCCAGATGGCATTCTAAATGCAACTCCTTAGCTGGAAATACTTGTGCTTCTCTTTGCTTTTCCACTTGATATATTAAAAGCATTAAAACATATTTATTTTTACAAACATTTTGGAAGTTTAACAGAAATGGTCAACAACTAGTTGGTTCAGATGATAGTTAGATATTTTGCCAATTTTGTAGCCAGCTGTTCTTAATTATAATCTGGTTTTAGGGTAATTTGTTTTTATTTGCTAGGATCTAAAGAAGTGCCTGATTACTTATGCATACCTAAGTGAGCCAGGCTCATATTTCCTGAATAGCAATGATCCATACTTTAAAAGAAACTACTTCTGAAAAGCAGGTTTTTTCAAAAGGAGTTTATGATGCAGAATGAATAACTGATGTCTCTGGTGATGCCTGCATCTTTAGGAATGGTTTAGTAAATCTTTGAATCCCAGGATTGTGTTTTGCATTGGCAGGATCTGGGGATGGGACAGTCTTTATCTTTCACGTTTATATATTGTCAAGCAGTTTACTTTTTTTTTTTTTATCCCATACCACCCCTCCACCAAAAAAAAGAAAAAGAAAAAAAATTGCATACAGCCGTTTGAACATTTTCACGTGCATGCACATTCTTATATATTTTTGTGTGCAGTTGTTCATAATGCTTACATTTTTTGCAGGCACTTTGCCCTAACACACCACTTTTTAAATTAGATTTTCTCTAATGTATGCATTTTAATATAGCATTTTTCCTAATAGATGCTTTTAACCTTTTTTTTTTTTGGTCACAAAATTGCACTGCAAAATGTCAGAACAATGCACCACTAAATGTTTCTATTTGACATGTTACTCTGAAGCAAGGAAGTTCCGATTAGCTTAGTTCATATTACTGAGTGACACGTTTCTCCTGCATCTTTTAAAGATCCTGATACAAAGCACCACAGAATGCACCATATTTCCCCATTTGCCTTTTGATATAAGGTGTTTTGTCACTATTTCTGCTTTAGTGAAAGTTACACAGGATCTCAGAACCCCACATGAAAAAAGAGATCTTTCTTTTTAAAAGCAGGAACTGGAGAAAACATGGCTGCAGAGCCCGTTAATCTGTCATTTCTCCTTCCTAGCTGTGCTTAAAGTTGTTCCTGCTCTCGTTGCACCATGACCTTTAACTAGGATTCAGTGGCAGGCCCAGTTAAGCCCACAAATTGACTGCTGGCACACTTAGTTGGATCAAAGAAAGTCACGTCTCCTATTCCATAAACCAGGATAGGGTTTTTTGTTTGTTTGTTTTTTCTTAAAGTAATATGCCAGTAATTACATGGTAGATGTTGCTAGCCTCCCAATATAGGGTTACATCCAGAGTTAGGTTTGATGATAAAGGTGGGCTTAAAATACATTATGTCACAAGAAAACCATTTTGGTTCCTTCCTTCTAATAGACAGGAGAGTTTGATATTGCTCATGGCTGTATAATAGGACTCTGCAAAGCCTGGATAATGCTTCTGTTGGAACTAGCTGTTGTCCACGTACATACATGCACCAACAGCTGGGGAGAGTCTTCAGCACAGCTATTCAAGCCTTCCAGAGGACCCATCAGCTTTAATGAACATGTTTTATAATCACATGGCAGATGTCACTAGTTTCCCAACACATCGTTACATCTAGAGTTAGGTTTGGTGATAAAATGGGCTTATCGGTGTGATTAAGAGCTTTTTATAAGATCCTGTGGATTAGTTTCAGCCAATAATCGGTGAATCATATGATCAGAAAGGACCTTTAAGGTCACCTACACCTTCTGCCAATGCAAAGCAGCCACTGCTATCCTGCCACTGATGGATGGCCATCCAGCCTTTTCTTCAAAAGCAGCAGGATCATAAGGATGTGCCGCCAACAAGAAGTCCAACACTGCATCACAAAAGAGCTCATCCTGTAAATCAAAATCTCCTGTCTTGGAATCTGTTACAGTATCGGAGCATCATCATCATTTGGGTGATGCTCTGATCCTTCAAAGGTTTAGATGTAATTCATTTACTGCTCTTTAACATTCTTCCCTGAAGCTGTTTATTGCTTTGTTAATATGTCAGATAATTTAGCTACCCAACTACGAATAGTTGCACATTAAAATATATTGATGTCCCCGAAGTCAGCTGATTTCAGCTGCCTTATGATGCTGACTTATTAACATATACATTTTTTTCTGCCTTCAAGTCAGCCTCATTCCTGACAACTGCCTAAATGAGTCCTTGTAGTTTTCTTGGCAACAATTTCAGAAGTGCTTTACTCTTGCCTTCTTCTTGCTAGGGCTGAGAGAGAGGGACTGGCCCAAGGCCACCCAGCTGGCTTTGTGCCTAAGGTGGGACTAGAACTCCCGGTCTCCTGGTTTCTAGCCCGATGCCATTAACCACCACATCATACTGCCTCTTGACCTATACATAGGGATTACACAATAGTTGAGTTCGTGCAGGGAACTAAATCAGAACAAACACATTATATGTGACACAGACCGCAGAGTAGCCTTTTCTAATCTGCAAAAGTTAAGCTTGCTGAAGGTAACCCCAAATGTTTCATGGGACAAGGTGAAAGGCTAGTAGACAGGAAACAAGAAATGGGAAGCTGTGGTTAGAACTGATGCTAGTAAACAGCAGCTACTGTTGCAATATGGTAAATATAGATTAGTAGAGGCATTAGAAATGTTTATGGAATCTTAAATATGTCAAATATTGTTGATCATTACAAACGATTATATAAGAACTAGCAGAAACGGCAGTTAGAAATCTTCATCTAAGGGAAAGGTCAAACCTGACCACAATGAGTTAGGTTTGTGGTAAAAGAACTATAAAGGACCACTGAACAACAGGGTAGTTGCACAAGCTTTGAGAAAGATCCCCTTGTGTCCTTTTTCCTGTGCAGAATAAAGTTTCACTTCAGTCTCCACCTCAGTGTGTCCTTTTGGGTGTTTGGCCCACCAGGACCAAATCCTGACTTAGGCTAGGACAACACTATTGCTTGAAATACATGTGTGGCAGCTGGCTCAAAACTTTCTCTGCTGAGCTTTGTTTTGTTTTGTTTTAAAACTTGCTAGATTCACTTTTATTTGTTGATTCTGCTAATTAATTACTTATCTGCAGGTCCTTTACTTTTTGTGTAACGTAATTGGTGTCTGTCACTGATTGGACACTTTTGTTATTTTCCCTAGAGAAACTGAAGTCATTTATGCACGTATTATCTGAGTGTCCAATCAATTAAATTAATGCCAATTATAACTTCTTAGACTCCCACATGTTATTCATTTTGTAGAAAGAACTGACTTTAAAAAGCATTACAGTAATATATAAAAAGGTTCTGTAAAGAACTTTCAGTAATCTTTTATTATTTGGTTATTCAAGAACAATATCTCACAGTGTGTCATAAGAAAGTCATTTCGATCCCCTCTTTTTATTTCTCTAATACACAGGAAAGCTTGATATTGTTCATTTGTGTGTAATAAGACTCTGCAAAGGACGGGCAGTCTTCTGCTGGGACTTCAGAGAAGTTAAGCAGCTGTCCATATACAAACATGCACAGGCAGATGGGGGGAGTCTTCAACACAGCTGCTCGAGCCTTCTAGAGGACACAGCTGCATTGAGGAGTATTAACTCACACTAACATGCTTTGTGAAGCACTTCTTCCAAATAATTTGCACATCCCTAGTGTCTAATGAAATAAATAATGTTAAGGATGGGCTTCAACAACACAGTGATTGGGAAATAGTGGGTACCACCACGGGTGTTGAAACCCTTCAATCTCCTTCTAAGGACATGGTTCTGGGAAACCAGTGTTTTAATTTCCCACTGTGCTCTTGAGTGCTAAACATGATGCTGTTTTCGGGTATTTTCCAACATGTAAAGTGATGGCTATTTATTTGCTTTTGCATAGAAAACCTGCAGACAGGAGAGCAATCAACCTAGGAAGTCCGCTAAATGGCATTTTGTCAAAAGTGCTCTCCACCCTAAAGCTGTCCCTGTTGACACACAAGCAGAACTACCCATGTAAATATTGATAGAGTGTGTTTCTACACTGAGTACATTTCTCACCTATTCCTTTCACAGCCCATTGCAGTAGATGTATTTATCTCCTCTGTGACTTTACTAGTAGGGCACAGGCACAGTTAAGTAAATACATTTTGCAAAGGATGAGCTGAAGCCAAGAACAAATTGCCCTGTGTGAGTCTGCATGATGGGAGATTTAAATCAGGAACCCTGAGCTATCTCTCCTAGCCATTCCAGCCTTTTCCTAGGAAATCCTCACAGTTCTAAGCCAATATATTGATCTCATTATTACATATAAAGGGGCCATTAAGCAAGGGTAGAGAGAGCACTACATCCAATTCTGGATGCAACATTTTAAGACAGATTCAGATATATTGGATCTGGATGATCAGGAGAAACTTAGGGAACTGGGCACGTTTAGCCTTGTTGATTGAGGGGGATAAGAATACACTTTTCAAATCCCAGAAGAGGTGTCACACAGAAGTAAATCAAGTCTGGTTCTCACTCATCCAGAAGGCAGAACATGAAATAACGGTCTTAAGTCACAGAATGGCAGATTCCAAATAAAGGGTTGGAAAAATTTCCTATCAGTAAGGACTGCTTGACAATACAACAAATTATTGAGGGAGATCCCATTCACTAAAATTGTTCAAAAAGTGAATATCAAGCCATCTGCCAGGAATGCTTTAACTGGGGACTCTTGCACTGATCAGGTTGGGCTTATGGCCTAAATGGCCTCATCCAACTGTTAGGTGTCTATGATTTACCTTGTTTAACACACCAGCCTCTTCGTTTGCCTGTTCATGTTGTATGCTAGAGGACCTGGCCTGCTTCTGCTGATAGAATTTCTTCTATCAGTAGTGCTAGGAAAGAATCTATTTCTCTGTTCCTTCACAGGCCCTACAAGAGTTGATGTTGAGGGGCACTGGGGAGAGGCCATGAGGGTATTCCCCTAATAGAAGACATTCCTGATCTCTACCTGCTAATCTGCCCATAACTTTTTCCCAGCCTTTTGCATTTCCAAAATGAGGTCCTTTTTTTTGCCACTGCAGATGTATCCAAACATATTTAGCAGTTAATAAAATAAAATAAAATAAAATAAAATAAAATAAAATAAAATAAAATAAAATAAAATAAAATATGGCTTTTAAGAGGATACATGTTTAGCAACATTAATTTAAGTTTGTGTTTGGAAACATTTCAGGCACATAATTGTAAAACAATAGTAACAATAGTAAATAGTAACAATAATAAAACAGTAATAAAATCAGTGTAGAACCCAAAATTGAACTGATTTATGGTTCAACACATTTAAAAGTGAAGATGAGAAAAATACAATGATTTGCACGTTTCTTTCTTCAGTGCTTTGCTAGCTCCACAGCATGTACAGGTATTTCTATATATCCTGAAAGTTGTTTACTCTTAAAGGCTCTGAGCAACTGGCAGTTCTTATGGTAGGTTTATGTACCTGTTTAAGTAACAACCTGATTTTTTTAAACCATTCCGGCATTCATAATGCAAAATCGTGATCACCAAGTAGTTCCACAGAAAGGTCATTTTGAGATGAGAATGGAGAGCTAAAGGCAGCTACCTTTCTAGCATTTGTAAAGTCCAGTTGGAATAGCTTTTACTCCCTCTGCAAGCCTGTCTTGCTTCAATAATAATATTATTAATCTGATAGGACCAGCTGGCAATCTTCAGAGGCCAGATGTTGTTATTTAAATTTATATACTACCCGACTCTCAGCGATTCTGGGTTTATGATGCTCTTTTTCTAACCAGCATTTAGATTATGATTGCCTCCTATTGACCACCTGAATCAGAATCCATAGATGGTGGAGTGTCCCCTTTTACACAGCTGTGTGTGTTTTTGACTGTAATAGGCTACAGATTCCTATCCATTATATTGCAATTTGCTGTGGTAGGCCTACTCCACTCTTCAGCAGCAATCAGCTAGAATTTAATTAGCACTGAGTCCCCTTTCAAATAAACCTTCAAGGGTGACCTTCAAGGAAGAAGAAAAATATCCAGAGAAACACTTTTAAGCTTCTAATTAATGAGTTGGGGCTAATGGACATGTGGTGAGATCTCAATTCAGCAAAAATTATTCTACTACTATTAAAGTTCCTGCTCCTTCTCCTTGTATATTGATTATATCTTTATCCTAAAGGAACAATAATGAGACTCCAAGTGCTTTCTTATAATTCTGTAGATCAAATTACATATAATATTACAAATTGAGATTATGATCTGGAACATGCACTTCTTTATTTTAATGATGCATGGTGATATGCGGTAAATATGAGAAGTAAGCCCTGCTGACTCCAGTGAGACAGGTAAGTTCATATTTATGATGGATGGAAAAATGTAGTTCTCTAGATATTGCTAAATTACAAATTTCAGCATTCTTCACCACTGATCATGCAGATTGTGTCTGCTGGGGGTTGTAATTCAGCAATATCTGGATAGTCTGTTTCTCCACCCCAGCGTATGGAATTTAATGTCCACCCCAGTGTATGGACAGTGAATAATAATTTCAAACACAATTAAATGTAAAAAAAAAATCACAATATGTTTACATTTTGTTGGAAGATGTTGTATAGGTGGTCTGTTTCCTTTTTCTGGTGCTCTGGGTTGCTGGAGTGCATTTGTACTTGCCTGAATAATGTTCTTATACAGCTCCTCTTGTGGGACGTTGGGTTGTTACTTTGGTAATGTAGCACTTGGTTAGTGTGGGTTGTTTTTCAGACTGCCTATACAACATGTTCCAACAAAGTGGATACTCACACAAGACATGATGAAAACTCCTTAATCTCACAACATATGGACAGACTGAACCACAATTTCAACTGGGAAACTGTGAGCATCTTAGACCAAGTTAAATCCAAAAATTCTAGGGAATTCCTGGAAACTTGGCATTCAGACAAATCAGCCATCAATAGATACATAATAAACCACATTTACACACCATTCAAAAGAGACCATAAAAAAGCTAAGAAGGAAACAAAAAGACCAGAACACATCATCTCTAGCAGCCCACACTGAGATAATCAGGAATTAACATGAGACAAACAATCAAGCAGAAAACAATACCCTAATCAAGGAGAAAACCATACCCCTACCAACACTGGCAGGGCAAGCTACTGTGTATAAACAGGGAGCAAACTCAACACTCGCCAGCACTCCATGTTACCTAGTCCTACCTAGATGAAACATCTGGAAGCAAGCAACCAAGTTCAGAGGGCACCAAGACTCTGCTGTTTGATTGGCCAAACATGTTAAATCCTTCTGCTGTTTTGTGGACCACAAGTCTCATAATTCCTTCCATATGAGTTGCTAACTGGAAATAAAGGGAACCGTAATGCAGCACATCTGAAAGATATGAGGTTGGGAAGTCTGAGGTATTGGACATACTAGCTCTCTCAGGTAGAGCCCTTTTTCTACCTTAAAAAAAAATAACTGGATGTTATTGTTATTGTTATTATGAACACGTAATAACAATAACAATAACAGGCCCCCGACTAGAAAAGGATTTTCAGTACCATGGACAGTAACCACATCTCTTGCACTTACTATCATATAAAACTCATTCATATTAGAACTACCATTTGGTCCACTGAATTCAGTGGTGCTTGCATCAGACAAGGCAACACAGAACCATAGTTCTGAGTGCCTGCTGCTCACCTTGAACATCCAACAGATCCTCAAATGGATTACTGAATATTTGAAATAAGGTTTGGAGGACCTCAGTGATACAATTCACCAGGAGGAAATAATGTTAGCAACAATTGTGTCTGTGACAGGATCACAGTTCAGTTAGGCAAGTTATAAAAAAGCTAGTAGCTTGAAAAGCACTATAGCACAGAAGAACAAATCAGACTCTAACACCTATATTTTATGAATACTAGGAAAGAATACAAAGCAAAATCAAGCATTAGTGCCTAAAATGTGTGGGTGTTTAATCCAGAAGATAAGCACTTTAAATACTTCTTCTGGTATTTATTAACCTGTAGCAACTGTCAGTTTTATATAGAAAAAAAGCTGTTACAAATGGAAATTATTTCCAAAGTTCAGCTGCTACTAAATGAGATGTTGGACTCCTTTGCTCAGAAATGCTTAACATAAATTATGACCTAATTAACATTTGCATGGCAATCCAGACTTCCTACAGCTTATTCTGCTAATTAACACATGACAAATGATAGGGCATTAATATTTCATTGCAACATAACTTGTCCGAGAATGCCTGTTCATGTGGCAGAGAACAATTCTACTCCCTTATACTTTTCTATCTGGAAAGTGGTTGGTTATTACTGAAAACATCCTATTAGATTATATATTTTTTGTCATTAAAAGTTCCTCCACAGACACAGACGACACCTACACACACACACACACACACACACACAAATGCATAAGTATGAGACTATTTATTTATTTATTTCATTGATTCATATAGACTAACAGGCAAGGAAAACTGCAGGTATTTCAGAATGGATTGTTCTACTCCTTTCCCCCCTGCAGGTCTTTTAAATAATAAATTAATTAGCATCACAGAGTGGTTTTCTTAGAATGTGGAATCCTAGACATCATTCAAAGTAAGGACAAAGTCCTTAAGCAATGAGGAATGGAGTGTAGTGGCCAACAATCGCAAGAAGAGAATGGCTGGGCAGAGGGGGGCACCTATTTATTTCTTTGCATATTGATCCTTCCAGTCTGCTAAAGGCAATGGCCAGCACTTCCTTTGTGTGACCAGGAAAACTATGTAGAGCTATTCATGCTCAGTTCCATGATCCCTTTACCTTCTGAGGACTGGATGAATTTTACTTAGGACTGATGCCCGAGGGATTGATGGCATAGAAGTTGAGGATCTATACACATTTTAACTCACAAATCAGTTATCTGACTTCAGTAGTCAGAACATCCATATAATGAATTAATTAAAGAAACCATACACATTAAATTCACTCATCCAAAAAGGAGTGCTTGGATATGGTGAGTAACCGCCTAGGAAAAAGGAATTTTCAGTGACTTCAGAATGACTTTCTCGGTGAAGTAGGTCTGGTTCCTACTTGATTACTCTTCCATCCCAAGAAAAAGATGTTTTTAGCTTCCCAGGCCTTTTAATATACTATCATAAGCAAAAACATTGCCAGACACTGCCAGATCAGAATCTATATGAATTGACATCAAAGGCTGACTGTCCTCCAGGGGCTGGCAACCAAATGACCTTTATATATTTTGAATTACAATTCCCATAAACCCTTGCCAGTGGCCATACTGTCTGGAGCTGAAGTATCTGGAAGACACCTACCCTACTTCCTTATAACTTAGTCTTATGTGGAACAGGCATTGAAGGAATCACCCACAGGTCATCTAAAAACTCACTGATCAGTTTGCGTTGTTGGCCGGATTTGCCATCTTGTTACTGTTATATGCTATATATTTGCCATCTTGTTACTGTTATATGGTATGGTGTTTGGCATTTTCATTTACATATCATTTCAGCATTGCTGGCAACATAGTTAGATGTTTAGGATGTCCAACAATATGTTAGATGTCACAAAACCCATTGCTGCCCTATGAGATTTCTTGGGGAACAGATAACATTTCCAAAACACTTGTAGAAAGCTTTCACTCTGAGTTTGTCTATCTTCCAGGTGCCTGTTCATTCCCCACAAAATGTTTGCATAAGCACTAACAGGGAAGTGAGAATAAGCCCCACTCCAGGACAGTCCTTGCCCATCTGTTCATCTTTTTAAAATGTCAAACTGGCCTACTATGATTTGTAAGACTTTGACCCTTTGACCGTCATAGAATTATGGAGTAGGAAACTGTTCCAACCAAACCTCCCAAGTTATATTATGTTTCCAATATTCTTTGGTTCCTGTTATTATGATACAATTGTTGTTGGACAAGGAAGAAAGGGAGAAGAAGAGGGAGAAAAACCTTTCATACTGCTGTCCAGTAAGAGGATGCTGGAACAGGAGTCAGTTTTATCTATCTATCTATCTATCTATCTATCTATCTATCTATCTATCTATCTATCTATCTATCTATCTATCTATCATCACAGCCCAAAAGAAGAAACACTTTCCTCTCCAGAAGTGACAGTGAAAACCTCCTTCCCTTTCATTTGACCAGAGGGGTTGAATTGATACAACCCAGTATTATCAATGAATGACAATAATTGAAATGGACTATACAACTGGCTTAGGAAGCCATCCAGATTCACTTACAGCTATCTGATGCACTGCTGCTTGTAGATAATTAGCACCAAAATAGTCTTTAGAAATAAACCATTAAACCATATCAGTAAGGCACAAAGGACATTAGCTTGCTTCTCAGTTGAGCCAGCACAATTAATCTGAGAAAAATAAAAGGTAATACCATTTATTTCCTGCATTTTCCAGTCCTGCAAACATAGCCAACTTATGTTACCTTAAGCAGGAAGGGAAGGAACTGCATTAGCAAATTAATAAATTATAACAGTGCAGTTCTTTGGTCAAGAATCTGTGAACTATTAAATTTGTTTTTACACTGTCCTAATTGCAGAGTACAGCTCCCTGCTAAGATATATATTGTAAAAATAATGGCTCATATTAACCTCATTGTGCATCAGCTCAGTTTTGGTTGTTGACTGGGAGATACCCTGGCACTTAAATAGGAATGTATTCTATTTTTTTCACAAGCATTTCGCTTTCTCCTCTCTATTTACCACCACCGCTTAAACCGTTATGATCTTCACTTGAATGCCACCTGTCATTTAAATTCTTTAGAGTCTGACTTGCTTATCAAGTTGGCATTGTTTTAGGAAATCCTATATCCATGTCTCAAATAGTTATTATTCCCAGGTCAACTAGTCCTGAGTTTCAGTAGTAAAAATTGTCCATGAAAGTGTTATTAGTAATTATTTTATTGACTGATTGAATCATTGTTTATTGTATTCATATTGTGTTTTTTCCTTGAGTATTCAGGGATGTGTATACATGAGTACTGATTGATTCATATGAGTGCTAACAAAAAACAAAACTAGTGGATTGAACTGAGTGACTGATTCATGAGGACTTGAATGTGTTCCTTACTGATCCTTATCCAAATCCTTGATGATTATACTAGTCCTTATTTCACCTCCATCTTGTTTTCTTGAATTTGCATTAGGGCAAAGGTTAAGAACTTATGGATAATATAGTAATTATGCTTTCCTGCTTTTACATTTTGGTCTTTCATGAGTAAACTAATCTATTTCCTCTCAAATTCCTGTAAGTAAGCTCAAGCAAATTTCATAGCTGCTCAGTCAAACCTTTTGACAACACAAGATAAGGTTTCTGAATAAACCGGAAAAAGATATTATTTATTTCAACCATCTGCCTCAAAAACTCATTCCAGGGAGACTGGAAATGAATCGCCTTTAATTTACTGGATCTAAAGATAAAGCCTCGTTCACATTACTCTCAATTACTGATAGCCTCCTGGACACAACCATGTAATTTTCTTGGCAACAACATGGAAGTCATTTGGCATTGCTTCCTTCTAGATTTTTTTTTTTTTTTTACTTTCCAGTCTACCACAGTTCAGGTCATCTCCCATCCAAGTACTAACCAAGTATGATCTGCTTAGCTTTTTAAGATCAACCAAGGTTCATTGGTTACTTAAGTAGATTAATGGGTCTATAATGCATGTGGGAAGAAAAGGCAGCAGAACATATTTTGCAGAGCACAGGCAAAATAAAGCAGTATTTGAAATTAATAGAAAGTTGTATGTTGGAAAATAAGTATGTGATATCATGTGCGTGTGTCCATGTGCCAGTCCTATCATATATCATTATATATGACATGATATATGATTGCCCTTTTATCCAAGATAATGTTTTTAAAGTAAAAGAAGAAACTTTTAAAAACTGGAGGCAATTTTTGGGTGGTCATGACCAGCACTTAATATTTTTGGGAGAATAAGGACTGCCTTGGTTGAGACAATGATGCTGAGGAGATGGAACCATTCTGTTTTCCTCCTCATATTTTCTGTGAAGGGGAAGTTGTTTTTTTTTCTTTAATCACTACGTTAAGCCTATTTTATGACTTAACCCCTATTTTCTGTCTCCCACTGCAAAATAACAGGAAAGTGCTGTTGATTTTCAAGAATTGTCACTGGGAGAAGCTCTGGGGGTTACACATATGGGTATCTGAACCCAAGGAGAAGAACTCCCAACTCCCTGAAGGACAATGTCTGTGAATTTCTTATTTCTTGGGGGGAAGAAAAGAGTCATTTTTCTTTCATCAGATTGAATGAGAACTGGTAATAAAAAAGTAGAAGGCCCTAAACTGAAACCCACAACAGGGTTCATGATGCTGTTGTTGAATGTAGTTTCCAGAGTGGGAGCTGGGTTAGTAAGTGGCTGAAAATGCAAGCAGGGTTTCACTGTGGCTTCAAAGGCAATGTATGGATAAGCCCATGAACATTGGTTAATCATAGTCCACTTCACTGGCCACATGAGTAACAGAACCCCACAAGATAACAAAAGGCATTATTGGTGAAGCTAGACTTGATTTGATGGAAGGAGGCCATTCTTTTTCATTTAAGCAGGCCTTGCAACATGCAAAACCACTGGGCTCCCTACTCCATGAAAAGCTATAAGCCTAACAAACAGTGAGAGGGGCAAAGCCATATTTGTAAGTAAACAGGAAGTCATTAACCACGGTACCTGAGAAACACAGAATTCCTGACCTGAACAAAGTTCTGCATTAGCAATTCGGCTGTTGAAATGCAATTAAATGCGGCTAGGGTTTTTTTTTAACATAACAAAACAGTTAAATCGTCAGTGTTGCCTGCTTGTGGGGAGGGACATCTCAAGTTATTGGGGCCATTGTTCATTTCCTTCTGTCAGATAAGAAATCTGACTGGTAATCATATGTCAGTAACTGTCAGGCAAATGCACAATGTGCCTAAACTTCTGAGATGCAAAGTGTTTGATGTTTCCATCTTCTGCATACATCACCCTGGGGGGAAAAAAAGCAAAACAGCTTTATCTATTATCCACAGAGTTATTTCCTCAGGGACATCAGGGACAACCATCAAATGGTCAGTTAAACAAGGGGAAAATATTTATTTAAATGTAAATAAATTTAAATGTGGGTGTATTTAATGCTGGCAGGCCTTGTCTCCTCACGCAGGATATTTACCTTCAAGACACAAGTCAATTTCTTTGCTTGTCAGATTACCAGTGTCCCAAATAACTAAGCCATAGATCATTCTTGGAAGCCATCACCACTGTCCCTTATATAGAGATGTAAAAGAGAAAGAGTGGGCACACCAAAGCATAATTTGTTTACTAGAATCAGTTTCTCTCCTTTACACAAAAAATTACATGAAAAGGATATATTTGCGAAAGGTATTCAAAAATGTATACTTGTGAAAGTTTGTTTAATAAGTGCTATGGTAAATTGTGTGTGCTTCTGTGGGTTTTAAATATTTTATTTATTATACTTACAATCTACCCAATAAATATTGTTTGTGGAGCAGTTATTTAAAACACCAGAAACAATAAAAGTTCTAAAATATAAAATATATTAATAGCACAGGAAAAATATGAAGGTTACATGCAAATATATCCATGCCTTTGTTCAGTTGAAGGGAAGTGACATGCTGTACTGAACTGACTGCGTAAACTCTATTCATCAGAGAAGGTTAGGACTAACAATGAAAGGGGTTACCATGATCTATCCATCTGATTTGTCTGTACATTTTGCAGCCAGATTGCTTGGATAGGGTTAAGGAGGTTAAACAGAATGGACAGTTATGGGTTAATTAAACTTTAATGGTAGAGTAGGGGTATCATTAGCTTTTATTGAAACATAGATGGTAAGTAATCTTGATTCTACTGAGGCTATGTGAGTCAGCTAATTTGACAGGGAAGAATCTATAGACTAAATTTAATCTCTTAGCCTTCTGAAGGGCTTATGATGGTTGTTATTTCCAGAAATGTTCCTCTATAGTTAATCTTCATTGCTGTACTCCCATATCTCTTCCCATCTTTTATTCTCACTTTACTAATACAGGGCTGGGTATGTCTAATGAAGTGACCTGCTTTGGATGTTAAAGCAGCAGGAGGGAGGGAAGGAGGCTCAAATGATAGAACAAGAACTTTAAAAATAGCCAGCCGCTCTTCAGATGTTTAGAATAGCCAGCTTCAACTATCTCTTGGGATTCAGCAGGTTAGTAGGTGCTGATGGGATTGTGAACTTCAAGGATTGATGCCTGTATTTGCTTTTTCTTCTTTCCTCCACCTCCATCTTTCCTTTGGTGTCTTCTTTTGGATAGTGAATTTGTAAATGTAGTGTATTCTGGTTGCAAAGGCAGAGTTGTTGCTGTTCGCTTGAGATACAAGGCAGTTTCATTTGCACATAGGTCTATGGCTACTCTATTTGGGTTAAGCTCCTCTGCTCCTCCACATTCTCATTCTTAGGTTATAACGTTATATACCTGAGGTTTTTGAACAAATCTGAATGACCATTCCACTTAGAAGTCTGTATCTCCTTGCTTTCATTAAAAGTATCTAGCAGCTCAGATACGGTAGTCATGCATAGGGCTACTTGGTATCTTATAACACACAGCTAGTTTAATCATACTTTGTCGAGGAGATTGCAGTAAGCATAGATTTCTCAATATATGCCTAAACCACAGTTTATTAACTGCAATATCTGGGTTCATAAATGCATTATGCAAAAACCAAGCAAATATCATTGCAGCTTAATACAGTATATGAACCCAACTAAATGACATACTCAAAATAACCTTTTGACACACGATCAAGGAACGCTTAATACAGTGTTGTCCAAACTTGGCCACTTTAAGATGAGTGGACTTCAACTCCCAGAATTCCCCAGCCAGCCATGCTGGCTGGGGAATTCTGGGAGTTGAAGTCCACTCATCTTAAAGTGGCCAAGTTTGGACAACACTGGCTTAATAGTTGACACTGAGAGCAGGAATAGAAGGCTGGGAAATGTCTACCCTATCTGGACTGCAAAACTCCGGCTGATCAATAGACTGCAGCAAAAGATACAGAAAACTCTAACTTTCTACTGCTATCTAGCAGTTTTTGCAACCCAGATATGGTAATCTAGGAAATGTAACTCAGCAGTCATCTAGTCAACCAGAATCTTCTCTTCTGTTTTACAACTTCAATCTTATTTCAGTTAAAAATAAGCATCAGATCTTTGGGCTTCTATTCATCCTGTATAGTGACCTAATTATATTTGAATAGATGGAAAGGACACGGTAGCAAAAAGCATAATGTTATTTATCAGGATCCTTGATTAAGAATTGGAAAATAATGGCTGTTTCTTAAAAGGGTGCATTGAAATCTTCAGTCACCATTGTTTTCAGCTACAATGTGTGTTACTTGTAATGTGTCTTTTGTTCCAAACAGAAGATTGTGACTCAGCCTAAAAATCACAAGTGGATTCCCTGTGTTTTACAGCTATCATAACCCTTGTCGTTCTGATAGACAATAAGAATTAAATACCAAGGTGGTTGCTATTGTGTCTTTAAGAACATCAGAACACCTTCTCTAAGAATCATGATAGATCAGATCTAAAAGCCATTTGGGTCGTTCATCTTGTACCTACGACTGCCAGTTATGTGCCCATGGGAAGCTGTCTTGGTCCTTGATATAAAATATTCCCTTCCAGTTTAAGAGGCACAACCTTGTCATGTCAAAAATGAAAGTTTCTAGCATACCTTCTGATATGCTACCATTTACCTACAGGGATTTTCTTTAATGCTGGAGATTGTTCAGAAATGAGATATGGTGGCATTTATTTAAAGTGATGGGTTCCTACTATCATCTCTGCTCCTCTGCATTCTCATCCTTAGGTTATAACGTTATATTCTTGAGGTTTTTGAACAAATGTTTAGGTTGCAGGATTGTAGTAGAAATAATGAAGCCTACTTAAATAGTAGCACCTAGCTGACCTTGGCTGATTTAGAAAGCTAAGTGGGGTAGGGAGAAGAGCATCTGAGAAGTCCAGGGCTGTAAAGGGTTAGCTGGGAACAACAACAACTACAACAAAATCCTGAAAGAAGGTAACAATAAACCATTTCTGTATCATGCCAGGAAAAATGCATAGATGTGTCCATGTAAGTTGCTTAAAGTTGAGCTTGATTTGGAAGTGATTGGACATTATTCCAAATCACGATGAGCTGAAAGTTTGGATGGGAAAAATATGGCGGTCGCACATGTTAGTTTCTGTTCCACCAATAGCATATGTGTTGGACATACCTACCAGTGGTGTCATACAGGGCATGAAGACCATCAGGAGCGTACAACTGGTCCAGAATGCAATGGTATGGGTAGTTATGGGCTGCCACAGTATGCCCCTATAATGTCCCTACTCTGCAAACTACACTAGCAACCTATAGGCTTCCAGGTATAATTTAAGGTGCTGATTTTCACCTATAAAGCCCTTCAGGGCACAGGGCTGGGTTATTTGTATGACTGCCTGCCTTGAATTATCTATGCTCATCCCATGAGATCTGGCAGAGGGGGAATACTTCAGGCCCCTTCTCTGAAACAGTGCCACCTAGTGGGGGTTAGGAAATGTGCCTTCTGTACCATAGTGCCTATGGAACAGCATTCCTCTGAGATTCAGATGGTCCTCACTCTCTTAGCCTTGTATAAGGCCCTGGATGTCTGCTTTTTCTCCTGGGTATTGGACTAGAATGAATCCATCCAGAAATGAAATAGTTTGAATGCAAATATGCTGTGATTGTCCTTATTAGTTATTGAATTCTGTTTCTGGTTTCTCTGTTTTATGCTTTTAACTATATGGAAGCCACTCAGAGTCATTATTGCAAGTTGGATGGCCATAAAAATAATCTAAATAAACAATAAACAAACATAAAAAATGGCAGTCACAAAAATAAATGAGTACATACATTTTATTGATTTATTTATGGAATATATTTGTTCCCTCAGTCAACTGGGATTTTAGGCCATATAAAATATCCATAATTAATAAAACATTATAATATGACCTATATAATTACAATATAATACACATTTCTACAAATTTATAAAATCACACTGGTAGCAGCAGCTCCACACAGATTAATCTGCAAAGATCTTCTGGAAAAGCCAAGTTTTTATAAGCTTGTAGAAGGCTGTGAGAGTAGGAACCACCCTCACCTCAGATGAAGGGAGCATCCACAGAGAATGCCCACCCCATTACACTTCTCAGCAGAAAGAGACCCTCAGCAAGTGCTCCCTGGTCACCCAGACTGGTTATGCAGGATCTACCTGGGAAAAGCATGTAGGTCCTAGGCCCTGAGCATGAATGTATGGCTTTAAATTGCATCAAAAACATACCAGTTATCAATGCAGCTCCCACAGCCATGGTATGATGTAGCAGATCCAAGACTGCTGCATTGTAGATGGGCTAATCTTTCCACTTGGTTTTCAGGGGCAGCCCCATCTGGAGTGAATAACACTAATTCAATCGGATGATGACAAGGGCATGTGTGACTGTTCTCATGCATCCATGTCCCATTAAGGTTATAGCTGACATACCAGTTGGAACTAGGCAAAATCTGTCTTGGCCACAGCTTCCACTTGCTCTTTCAGCAGGAGGTGTGAGCCCAAAAGGATACCCCAAGTTTTAAGCCTGCTTTCTCTGAGGAAGCACAGCTCTGTCAGGAGTCAAAGTTGGTATTATTTGGAGTCAGTAGGCTTCTGAATTAGCAGTCACTCCATTGTGGTTGGATTGAGTCTGAGTTTTTCCTAACCCCTGACATCCTCTGGGCACTGATCCAGGACTTCTACTGAATCTCTGATTTAGCCCAGCTTAGAGATATATAACTGGATATCATCTGCATATTGATGATACCTCACCCTGAACTGAGGGATGACTTCTCCTAATGGCTTCAGGTAGATGTCAAGCAGGATTGCAGAAGGGACTAAGTTCTGGGATACCCAGTATTGGAGTCCCCAAGGGTGCAACCTCTCTCCTCCTGCCACCACTGACTGAATTTACCTGCTCATCTCAAAACAAGGGACAGGAAAAGGCTAAGTACCTCAAATTTAAGAATTGCTTCAGACATATCAGTGGAGAGCAAGAGCCTGTATGAACCTCCCAATAACTACTAGGATTTTCCCCTTAACCTGCCTTTGTAGATTTATGATACATTTAGTTGATTCAGCAGCAAGGATGGGGTATGTATCAAAATTGTGAAAGAAGAACAAATCTGAGGGCAGGATGTCTTTGATCATATTTTTTCTGATGGTAAGTAGGTGCATAAAAATGCAGGATTCATTCACTAACAAAAGTCAGTTTGATTTATTTGATATTATTAAAAAAAGAAAACCCTTGATTTTCATAGGGTTTTTTTTTTTTGGCAGAAAGTATAAAATATACTCTAATTTTTCAGTGCATTTGGCATATTGTTTTTCTAAAGAAATATCATGTGAGTCAAAAACAAGATTTCTCTTTTCATGAAGACACGCATATAAGATACAATTGAGATATATATATATATTTCCTAATAAGCAAAATCAAGATGAAAATGAAATGTTTGAACACTTTTCTACCTGTAAAGTTGATGAAGCTGTTGTCACTATTGTTTGGAACAAAAGAGCTTTTCTTTTTTCCCAACAAGTCCCCACCCCACCCCCACCACCCCCACTCCCTAATCCCAAGGCTGCAATTACATTCTGGGAGATGGAAACTTTGGATGTTTTCACACACTTTAGAGTTCGGCATTTGTGGCTTTTAGAGCAGCATGAAATATTCATGTGTTGTTCAAATGTTGCTGCTTAGTTACTATTGGATATCTATAGTGGAACAAAGAGTGAATGTAGAATTACTCCAGATCTGATTTATGGAATACATAGTTTGCTTTTGCACATATTAAAAGGCCTATGACCTACAGATTTCTAGTTCTTCTGGTCTTGTGTGCACAGATATGTGTGTGGACAATGGGTTAGGTTGCTTTATCATTTACAGTGATGGTATTGTCAGATGGGGACATGATTCTGCAAAAGTTCTTGATAAAAACTAGGTTTAGTCATGGTCAACTGAACTCTTGATTGAGACTGGAACCAACTGACTGGTAGTCAAAGACCATACAATGGTACCCTCTGTTCTATATATACACCCAATTTAAATACAAGTGTACAACTGTTTCTATCTATACAGGGCAAAGCCAAATTTCTAAAAATCAATTGGAAATCAAAAGCTTAACTGCAGTTGTTCCCCAGTCAGAGGGTGTGAAGGGAGAGCAAGAGATCTGGACAGTATATAATGATGTTGTATCAACTAAATTGATTTTATTGTTACAGTGAATAATAGAATGAATTATGTGTGCTTGCATTGTCAAAAATAAAGTGTTCTTAACCTAGGTAATTTCTAATGATATCCTAAAACTGCAAATTTATTTCCAATTCTTTTCTTATTTCCACAGCTATTCTCTTGCACTACGAACTAAGTAGAGTAGCACCTAAGTTCCTTAACTTTCCCTTAGGCTATCTTTAATCTGATTGCCTGATTACTTTGTTTTCTTACATTAACTATCCCTCCACAGAAGAACTATACAAGAAAGATCTTAATGTCCCTGATGTCCACGCTGGTGTGATCACTGACCTTGAGCCAGACATCCTCGAGAGTGAAGTCAAGTGGGCCTTAGGAAGCATTGCTAACAACAAAGCTAGTGGAGATGACAGTATTCCAGCTGAGTTATTTAAAATACTAAAAGACGATGGTGTTAAAGTGCTGCACTCAATATGCCAGCAAGTTTGGAAAATGCAACAGTGGCCACGGGATTGGAAAAGGTCAGTTTATGTTCCAATTCCAAAGAAGGGCAATGCCAAAGAATGCTCAAACTATCGCACAATTGCACTCATTTCACATGCTAGCAAGGTTATGCTCAAAATCCTACAAGCTAGGCTTCAGCAATACATGAACCGAGAACTACCGGATGTACAAGCTGGGTTTCGAAGAGGCAGAGGAACTAGAGATCAAATCGCCAACATTCGCTGGATCATGGAGAAAGCACGAGAGTTCCAGAAAGATATCTACTTCTGCTTCATTGACTATGCAAAAGCCTTTGATTGTGTGGATCACAACAAACTGTGGCAAATTCTTAAAGAGATGGGAGTACTAGACCACCTTACCTGTCTCCTGAGAAATCTGTATGCGGGCCAAGAAGCAACAGTTAGAACCGGTCATGGAACAACCGATTGGTTCAAAATAGGGAAAGGTGTACGACAAGGCTGTATACTGTCACCCTGCTTATTTAACCTATATGCAGAGTACATAATGAGAAATGCCAGGCTGGAAGAATCACAAGCTGGAATTAAGATTGCAGGGAGAAACATCAACAACCTCAGATATGCAGACGATACCACCCTAATGGCAGAAAGTGAAGAAGAACTAAACAGCCTCTTGATGAGGGTGAAAGAGGAGAGTGCGAAAGCTGGCTTGAAACTCAACATTAAAAAAACTAAGATCATGGCATCTGGACCCATCAATTCCTGGCAAATAGAAGGGGTAGAAATTGAAGCAGTAACAGACTTCATTTATTTGGGCTCCAAGATCACCGCAGACGGAGACTGCAGCCATGAAATTAAAAGACGCTTGCTCCTTGGGAGGAAAGCTATGGCAAGCCTAGATAGCATATTAAAAAGCAGAGACGTCACCATAGACAAAGATCCACATAGTCAAAGCTATGGTTTTTCCGGTAGTAATGTATGGCTGTGAGAGCTGGACCATAAAGAAGGCTGAGTGCCGAAGAATTGATGCCTTTGAACTGTGGTGCTGGAGAAGACTCTTGAGAGTCCCCTGGACTGCTAGGAGGTCAAACCAGTCAATCTTAAAGGAAATCAACCCTGATTGCTCATTGGAAGGATCGATAATGAAGCTCAAGCTTAGATACTTTGGTCACCTAATGCGAAGAGAGATCTCTTTGGAGAAGACCCTGATGCTGGGAAAGATTGAAGGCAAAAGAAGAAGAGGACGGCAGAGGATGAGATGGTTAGATAGCATCACTGAAGCAATGAGCATGAAACTGAGCAAACTCAGGGAGGCAGTGAAGGACAGGAAGGCCTGGCGCAATATGGTTCATGGGGTCACGAAGAGTCGGACACGACTTAACGACTAAACAACAACAACATAACAGTTTGACCTTACTTTTCCTACTATGCAAGCTTTTTTAAAGATAAAGAGGAAGGAGAGTGGAAAACAGCTTTCCTTCTTCTCTAAACTCTACTCTTGAAAAGCCAATACCTGGACTTCCACTTTCCATTCTGCTGTGGCTCCCAAACGAGGACTCTCCTTCCACATAACTTCTTTCCTCAAAATTACTTGGCTCCTTCACCAGCTCCTCTGCCATCACCTTTACTCCTTTCAAATGTTGCTGCCAGTTCTGGGGTTGGGGAATCTGTATATCACCATCACACACACCACAGGCTCCATTAGTCCTCTTGCACTCCATGGTCTTCTTTCTTCTCCTCTTTTTTCTCTTCAGCATTTTTAACTTCCCTGATCCCTCAGCAAATGGGCAGCATCTTCAGTGGACCAAGAAGAAAATATTTTTTCCTTCCAGACTTGCCCCCTTTAGGCCCTACACGAGAGGCCTATGTGCCCACCCCTCAAGATCTTTGATCAGTGGTCAGGATATTTCTAGATGTACCTTTGGGACTCCTATTGTGCATCTGACAGCCAGGCACAAGAGGAAAATAAAAATCCAACTGAAAGTTTAGAGGAAAAAAGGGGAAAAAAAGAAAGGTCTCACTTCCTCCCAGAAGAAACAGGATTGAGCTTTGGCATTAAGTAATTAAATATTAAGTGTTGACACCCACTTTTTTTTCTCAAAAGTATCAGCAACTGTTCAGCATTCCCTAAAGGAATTCAGGGTTTCCTTTCCTTATCCACACATTATCTTTTAGGTCAGGCTGAAAGATAGTTACCCAAAGCCATCCCACTGAGCTTCACTGATGAGTGGGGATCTGAACCTTGGTGTTGCCAAATTTTGTCAAATATTCTAACCCTCTGTGTAACTAGAGAGATGTTAATATATGAATGTGGCTTGCTTAAGGAATGGTGGCTGCTTAAATTGTTTAGCTTCTGTATGAAGACTGCATCTGTGCCTGATCAGAACAATGTTCGGGTTGGTCCCCTACAAGAGTGGGTGAAAAAATTATAGGAGAATTTGTTAAGTATGGCTCAGAACATGCCAGGCAGAATTCTGATCAAAAAGGTGCAAGAGGTGACGATGAATAAAATTTAGGAAGTGCATTGTGATTTTTTTTAGGCAAATAATGTGCAGACCAGATTTTTAAGAAATACATGAATATGAGAAAGAACATTTATTGTACATTTCTTGGTTTAGAAAAATGAATGTAGAGTTTAAAGTTAGTTGCTGAATGTGAAAAGATCTGGTATATAATGGAAGAAAAGCATGTGTGTGAATAAATGATTAAATAAATTGTTTCAATATTAAGAAGGGAATAAGAGAAGAATGTGTGATATCCTATTATTTTTTAATGCACTGATGGATAATTGTATAAGGAATCCTTCTGGTGATGTGAGAGGTGCACTGATAGAGGACATGAATGTAAGCATAGAGGGTGTTTTGTTGTTGGTTAAGAACCTGAATGATTTGTAGCAGTTAGATAGATTGTATGATGCAATGAGGATCTGAAAATTAATTTATCTCCATCCAAGGTACTTTTGTCTGACAGAAAAAATGGAGTAAATTATTGTAGGTTATACATAAATGGTGAAAATGAGAGCAAGTAGATGAATGTGTGTACCTTGGTAGAACAGTTACTAAAGATGGGGGAAAGGATGAAGACATTTTAAGCCATGCAAATGCAGGCAGAAAGGGAGTGAGTAGCACTTGGCCTGTAGTGAAGAAAGAATGTTTGCCAAGGAATGTTTGCCAACTGCCTGCATATAAAAGCACACTTTTCCCATTTCATTATAACAGAAGTGAGAGTTAGGTATGTCAGGAGAAATATAAAAGTTGAATGCAACAGGAACAGGGCTCTTAAGAACTGTGATTAAAAACAAGAAGTGATAAGTTCCAGAATGATTGGGTGATGAATGAATGTAGATTGAATATAACAGTGAGTGACCAGTGAGAAAGAAATACGTGGAGGTGATTTGGCTATACAGAGAAAATGAATGAGGATCAAATCCCAAAACACAAATATAAAGGAAGCATGAATGGGTTGAGTAAAAAGGAAAAACCAAGAAAATTGTAGTGGGATAGAATTGATGAGATCCTGAAAAAAAAAAAAATGGGTAGTGAGAATTTGAAGGAATCAAAGCACTGAATAAATCAATGTATGGACTTCATGGAAGCAAGATTGTTTTGCAAGGATAGAGAGGCATCAGGAGGGTTAGTGAATGATGTGGGTGTAAATTAGATTTCGCTATTTCCCCCTTCCTTTCTCTTATTTCATTCCTTTAATTTATTTCACTTACTACTTCTTACTCCTTTTCTGCACTTTGCTTAATGTTGTTTCCCCCAAAAAGGAATAGGGTGAAGAATATCTATTTAAATATATGTGCTGTTTTATTGTGGAACATGTATTAATCACCTTGCATAGGTAATTATGGGCATAGGAAGATGGGTAGTCAAGCACTGTGTATTTGTAAATAAACAGAGCAAACCCTTCTACCTTAGATATGAAGATAATACCTATGCAATTTGCAGTGTTTGCTTTTTATTTTATATATTTTCATGGGAACATCCACTGAAGAATCTATCTCTATATTGCTCGGTGATATTCCTGAAATGACATGAGTTTGTTATTGTTTGTGTCCTTGCAGAATTAAACCAGTCCAAATAGGTTCATTCTTTCCTCATGGATGGATAGAAATGTCTTTATCATTAGGAGGAAATTGCTGTGTCTCACAAGGATAAAGAGATCCTTAATCATGAGAAATGGGTAATAGTTCAAGATGTTAATTTTTAATACAACAAATACAGTTGCATAAAACACTTTCTTGGTCATTGGCTTTTTCCAGCTATTTTAATCTTTTATGTTACTGGATACTTGAAATATAAAAAGATATTCCTTCATATCTACTCTTCCGGAAACCTTGTGAACTGACATCACAGTCCAGAATCCTTAGCACAGCCTTATAGACTGATATCCAACAGGAAAAGACAGACAGTTTGGTATACAGTAGTTAAGGCTCTAGGTTAGGAACCTAGAGACCATGACTTCTAGTCTTGTCTTAGGCACAAAACCAGCTGGGTGACTTGGGGCCAGTCACTCTCTCTCAGCCCCAGGAAGAAGGCAAGGGCAAACCACTTTCAAAAGTCTTGCAAACTGTGTAAAGAAATCAGAAAGCTGGAAAAAGTGATTGGTCTCAATAGTTAAGAGTGGGCTGTGTGCTTTTCTCCATCCCTCTTGTTGTCTGGCAAGAAGAGCAGATTACAATTTTTGATTTCTATTTTTAATATATTTTGTACCTAAGGTCCTCAAAGGTGGTATAGAGAGAAGATAAGCTTTTTATCCACAAAAGTCTCTTTGTGGCATTAATAGATTAAACAAATTTTACTAGGACAAGGTTCTGGAAAGATGAATGGTAAAGTCCCCTGGACAGATTTTTGCTACATCCCCGTCTCTTTTATCTCCATCCTTGCCATAGGTTGCTATTGAGAACTCTTCTCTTACACCTGATAGTTCTGGAAGATACATTTGGGTCAAAATTGATAAGTTCTGGGCTCCTTTTCCTATGCAGGGCTTGTGTGCTGTTTCCATTAGTCCTGAGTTCCTCTTTATTTTTTTAAATTATTTTTTCCAGTCACTAAAGAAAGGGTAGCTAAAATAGTCTCAGAAGTTCCCTATATAATGTGCCCTTTAGTTCCTTTCCCTTCTTTCCTCTATGCCTTTACTTTACTTTTCCTTCTTTCCTGATGTTCTTGGTTAGATTAGTTAACTGCTCTTTGATGGCAGGTATTTTTCTAGATTCTTTAAAAAATGCTTATATTCACACCATTGGTCTAAAGAAAAACCTTCTGTGCATGCTTCAGTTCGTTCTAGTTCTTGCCCAGGAGATTGTTTTCTGTTTTTATTCAAGATTATTGAACAGGAGAATACGCAGAAATGGCAAAACTAACAGTATATATATATACACAATAGAAGTGTAACTAAATTGAAGCAGCAATGGTTCCCATACATACAACATATCACACAGTGCAGTAAATATAATCATCTACAGTTTGGTTTTTAAGGGGGCCTAAACCCTTGTAAATATTGCAAACTAGCAGATGCATACAAGGGGAGAAGGCAAAAACTCAACAGCTTCTTTTTTTTCTTTTTTTCCTCTTTGATTTTTTCCTCTTTTCCTCTTTTATTTTTTAGTATTTCAAATTTGCTAAACTTGTTTTGTTCACTTATTCTCCCTTTAATGACATGTATAAACACACATATATTCATACTCATAGATAGATAGATACACATGCAAACATACACCCCCCACACACACACATAATAACACGCTGGAGACTTTAATATCAAGTAATTTAGCTTAGGACTGAAACCCTTATTATAAAACAAATACCTTGATGTATGCTGTGCCTTTATTTTTTCATTTGATTTCCAATGTTATATTTAATTTCGAAGAAAAAGTCAAATAATCATAATGCTTGTACCATTAATATCCAAAACTGTATTTTATATTGATAGAATATCCACTTCTTTTTCTCTTACCTATATTCATTACTCTAAGGCACCTAAAGAACAGAATATTAAGAATGTCAGTATATTATATGAATATCATTGTACTGAAGTAATATATTGTATTAAAACTGAGAATGCGGAGCAATAGATGGTCTCCATAGCTAGATTTAATAATATGTTAAAAGATTTAGCTAGTTCTATATTAATACTTTATGGATATATCTTTAGTTTCTTCAAATGCCACTCATTTAATTACTATTTTGTATATTCTTTTCTGATTATATTAGCAATGTTATATTTTTGGTTGTATTTCATCATATCTTCTAGTTGTTATACTTCACCAATAAAGCATTTAAATGTAAAAAAAAAAAATATTGAACAGATTGTTCTTACTCAATTCCTTCCTTATAGGTCAGCCAATAATTTTTTGGGCTCATTTCAATCAAGCTTTGGGTCCATCATTTGATTGAGCTGGCACAGGCATGGATTATTAACTATATGTTGGTGACTAGGGCAAATCACCAATCATAAATATTGGTGCTGCTGGATTTGCCTGTATCATTTGTCACCCTTGATCATAAAATTGTGTTATCTTCTCCAGCTTCACATCAGTAATACAATTTCTCATTGGTTTTGGTCTTAACTTTACTCGTTGCACATTTCTGATTATCTGTGGAGATCCTTCAGGGTTCAGTCTTAGTTCTACTGTTGTTTACCTTGTACAGATTGTCATTAGATTCTTTGATTTCTTCCTTTTGACTATCACAACTGTGCTGATATTATTCAGGCTTCTTCTTCTGCCTCAGTCTTGGACAGTGAAGTTTGATCTTCCTTCCCTAAAAGCCAAGTTGAGACCTCCAGTTGGATAAGTTCTTATAGCCTTAAATTAAACAAGGAAAAGATTGAGCTTATTGCTTTTCACCCTCATCATTCTTCTCCCTCACATTCCCTTGTTTCTTCTGTTTTCCAGGACTGTTGCAGCTAACTTCTGTGATGTTTGATTGGACAGTTCTTATAGATGAGAAGCTTACTTTAAATCCTTTCATCAATACATTTTCAAGAACTTGTAATTTTTGTCCTCTGAATACCTGGAGAATTCATCCATACCTTACTTTAGAACCAGTTAAGAAGTTAGTTCATGCCTTGGTGGTGTCCCACCTGGATTACTGTAGTACTTTGTTAGTAGGTCTTACTGACTCTGCTGTATGCCTACAGATTCAGATCCAGAATAATGGAGTTATTATGAGGCCCTGGATCTCTCCCAATATAGTTCCATCTATTCTTTTTGCCGGTCCCTACACCGATTGGGTCTTCAGGAGCATTACTGCTTTAAATTGCTGGTGCTGACCTTCCAGGCTGTTTATACAGTTACTTGAATAACTTGATTATATCACTTGTTCATGTGCAATCAACTCAATCATGCAACCAAGGTCAGTTAGTTTTCCTCAAGTTAAAATTCCTCATGCTAAAATGCCAAATCACATTTTAGGAAATTTTTGCCATTTAACTTCTACACTTTGGAATTTACTCCTCCTTGAATTATTTCTAGAGTTCAACCTTTTGAAATGTAAAAAGGGTAGGATCTTTATGAAACTGGAAAAACCTTCTCTCCTATTATTTGCTAGTTTAATTTATACTAAAGTTCTGCTAGCACAAGAATTGGTTACATTGATTATTATATATTGGTTACGGTATAGTATTAGAAATGGTTTGCACTGATTATTATATTGTGACATTGGCTTCTATTGTATATAATTTTGATTTGCCTAGACTGTGCTTAATTATAGTACATACAAAATAACACTACCATATAGATATATATGCACATGTGTGTGCATATACACACGCATGCAAAATTAAAGTTAGAAGCCTTTCCCAATGAAATTTCATGCCACCCCTGGAGAATATTTGGATACATGTGTGAAAAAATATATACATATGCTTACAAGGCTTTAATAAGGCAAGTAAAACAACACATGAGAAAAACATTGCAAGGAGTAACAGCTTTGTGCTAAGCTGATAAGTAGGATATCTTTAATACCCTTTGATTTTTGGAATAAAAACATCAAAGAGTTAAATGCAATTTACCTTTCAGCATGCTTATAAATAAAAATGATGTCTCTTTTAAGTTGCAATTTCATTGCTAAAGCGTATGGCTTAATAACACCCTCTCCTTGAAATACTTCTTGTCAAAACTAAACACTTTGGCAACGTCCAAACAAATATCAGATTAAGTTGCTATAAATGGCAGCAATGAATTGAATATAAAGTATTATTGCTTGCTTTATATAAAGTGCATTGTTTGCTTTCAGAAGTGAGCATTCACACTGAAGTTGCTGGATTTCATTAAAATACAATAGTGATCCTATAGCTACACAATACAGCACATTACTTAGAAAGCAATTAAGGATCAAAAATATCTCTGTTTTATTACAGTATAATCCCTCAAATCTGGAACCTCTCAATCTATGTATAACCAAAGATATCTTGAGCTTGGACTGTTGCAAAAAAGGTGATTATACACTCTACACAATGCTTGTGTGGCAGACTCTAAAAACTGGCTTATTGAAAATTGTCAGCTCTCAGTGTTTGAATTTGCTTTGTATCAAAGGAGAGGCAAGACTGCACAATGTAATTCCCCTGGAAACTGCAGCTGGTCCCAAACCCAGCAGCTAGAGGACAATCCCATTATAGTAGAGCAACACTACTATTAAAGTGATTGCACTGCTTATCTCTAGATTCCTGGGTCCAATTTAAAGTGCTACAAAGTCCCTTATGACAAAGCATTGGGTTACATCTCATACCACTTTGCCAAGGCTGAATTTGCCCATCTGATAAGATCATTGCAAGAAGGCCTGCTTAGAGTCTCCACTCTGGGGGAGGTGACAGAAATACGGACTGTTAGTAGACCTTCTCGCTCGCAGCCCCTGCACTTCGGAACTCCTCACCTTCTGAAGAGCCAATACCATTTCACCATGCTTTGATCCAAGACTGAAAGCTTCTGGCCACCATCTGGGAGATTCCTATTAGTTATATCTTTTTCTCTTCTGATTAATTTGCCTCGGATGTTACAGTTTGGGATGGGATGGGATGGGATGGGATGGGATGGGATGGTATGGGATGGGATGGGATGGGAGAAAGCAAGCAAGCAAGCAAATTTTGTTTAGTTACTGCATGTTTGTTTAGAGTTTAACTGATATTTTTGCCTACGTGATTTGTTTCTTTTTTTCCTGTTTTCTATTTTTTTCCTTTTTGTCTTTTAGGGAGTTTAGTTTCTTTCTTCTTTTTTAAGCATCTAGTTTATTAAATAATAGCTTAGTTCTTTCTTCTAAAGGATATAGTTGTTTATAGGTTAGTAATATAGTTATAGGGTTTACATATAACATGTTAATTGTAATGTGTGAAAAACTAAATAAAATTGCTACCCCCCCCCAAAAAAAAGTCCAGTAGCCAGAAGAGGCTTTTGCACACCCACACCTAGGCATTGAGTAGGATTACTCCGCATGACCCATGAAGCCATCGTAATGTGCAATATCACCATGACACCCTTGATGTTACTTGCCACCCCGTTGCCCCCCCTGTGCATGCCCAGGCATGCATAGCACTCACACAGAATCTTCTTTGGGTTATTGGCTGTGCTGGAGGAGGCTCCAGAAGCAGCTTGATGCAGCAAATTGTGTTGTCAGTCTCCTTGCTGTGGTGCAGCATGTCATCACTGTGGCACCAAGCACCGCACCGAGTCCAAATGTGGCTGCCTTGCCAAGATCGACTTTCCAGCAGCCCTCTAAGGTCAGTGGGAAATGTTGACAAATTCTGCTGCTTGTTAATCAGTTTCAAGGCCAACCACACACCTTGAGGGAATTACCTAATTGTTTCATTTCCAGCATTTCCATGGTGTGGCTGAAAACTAATTTCATGTCTGATAAATTTCCAAAGCTGTGTTTAAGTATACTGTCCAGGTTTAATTGGCATTTGGTGGGATAGGGGGAAATGCATCCTAAAGACTTATTCAAACTATTGAAAGAACACTTTTACACGCTATGAGAGAGGACACATCTATATGAAGGTGTTCAACCCATGGCCAAAGAGCACGTGCAATCTCCAAATCTATGCTTGTTTCCCAAGAGCCCCAATTAATTACACGGGCAATTTTGCAATGTGATTTTGTATGCATATGTGTGTTCAGCTGAAATAAATAGCTTACCTTAGTCTCTGCTAAGGTTAATATACCTACTTTACCTTATGCACCCCCCAGAACCCCAACACAACATAACAGAGGTCAGACAAATCAGCCCTGCCCCTAGGTTGCTTCACTGTGACATTGCAATATTCCTGTAATGCTCAGGGACTGTTTTTTTTTTTTTTTAATGCCCAGTGTTATGAACAACAACAGAAAAGGTTTTCATATGTCTTCCTCCCCATCCATTTTTTAAACACAAAAGTATAAGAGAGACTCACATTAGGCTTGGATTTGAATTTCAAATAGTTTAACAGCTAAAGCGCTTTTCCACTCCTCTCTGTAGTTCAAAGTTCCAAGAAACCCATGATTCCCCATGATTTGTTTCCTTTCTTGGTGGATCAATTACAATTTTTGATGTATCTTTCTCTTTGTCAACATTTTTCTAGCCCTCTATCTACATCATGTACAAATAACATATAATTACAATGTTGGAATTTGTCTACATATTTGCAGGTATAGTGGAGATACTGTTTAAATTTTGAGTCCAGATATCCTGAAGTAATCAACATTCTAGAATATGGTTAGCTTACAAAATTCAAAACTCTTTATTTTTTCTCAACATTTATATTCTACTGTGTTTTTCCCATTCAGAGATATTGAGGTGAGACAGGTCATTGCTGGGAGGAATATTTCATCTTTTCAGAAGACTTATGTGAGACTTTACTTAATCAGCTGAGAATTTTCATACCAAAATTTCTTGAAAATGTAGCCAAGGGAATCCCCAGAAGTTTGTCTGGGTCTGTTAAAACTTTCCAGGCCAAATATTCCAATCTTGTAAGAATATTCTTTCCAATATTTCCAATATTTTTTCTGGGCTTCGCTGCCTTTCACCCCCACCTTTTCTTTTATTGTGTTTACTTATTTTTATTAAATCCATCCCTTTCCAAAATGTTTCTGATTGTTACATATAGCCTCCTTATGAGAGAGGTTGATAGATATAACAGACATCAATCATATAACATAGATAATATTCAAGATTCCAGATTGATTTGGGAACAATCTGGTGCATATTTTATCTGCAACTTTATTTATTTGTAAGATTTCAAGCCTATTATATGCTTGGTATTCTACTAAGCTTTCTTTCAATTTGCATTATTTACTATCACTTGGCTGAAAATGATCTTTAGCAAAACTTAGTAGATATTAAATATTTATCCATCATTTACAATACAACTATTCCTTAAGAAGATAATCTGCAGAGAAAGCCATTTCTGAAAAAAAAAGTGAAAGATAAGTTATTTTCAGAAACTGTTCTTGTGTATTGTCTGTAAGAATCATACTAAAACTCCCATCTATGCAGCCATGCACAAGGAATATTTGCAGAATTGTGTCCTGCACACAGCAGATTTTTACACTTCCTTTTCATTACCATGAGGAACAGCTACTGCTGACTTCTAATGCGGGGAATAATTTGTCCAAATTGTCATTCTGATTGTTAAAGAATGGGAATTTGTTGGTCTGATAAGCATTCATGCTTTTATACTATGTGGAAGAATTAGATCAGACAGGCATTCAAGTTCAAAAGACTTATCAGCTGATTATATACACACAAAGGTATGTAAAATAAAAACTGGTTTAGATAATATGCTTGCACCCTGTCCTGTGAATCAGGGTACTAGTTCTAGCTATTTTATCTTTGAGACAGAAAAGCCTGAATGGGGGTGTGGAGAGAAATCATGTATAATGGCTTGTCCATGGCACAAGGATGAGGAAAGGAGCAGGCAAAGCTAAACCACCTGGTGACCCTGGAGAGAGAGGAGACAGATAACAGAACCCAGACAGTGGTCTTTCCTTTGGTGGGAAGGGAGGCAGTATATGGGCACAATAAATGCCATTGTGTGTGGTATTTGTAAATGTTAGTATTTGTAATTAGGGACATCGGTAGGATCCTTTGATCTGGAGGAATTAGGACACTTAAAAGGAGAACTTAAGACTGAGAGGGCTGGTAGAAAGACAATGGCTTCTTTTGAAAAATGGGAGCTGAGATTATAAAGAAACAGATGTCTTTCAAATATGGAAGAAAAAGAGATTCACCAACTCCAAGCTCAATCCAGAACACAGATGTCCAGAAAAGGCCAAGGAAATGGTTTGTTTTAAATATATTGTGGGGACACCAAGTGGAAGTAAAGCCATTATTTGGGAACACGGGGCATAGCAATTTGATTAAAATACTCAAAAACAGCCATTAATTACAAGATCTTAGTTTCTCTCCAGCTGTTCCCAAAACCATGGGTCTCAAAAGCAGAATTTGATTTCTGTGTGATAAAAATAAAAAAGAGGCTCAAACAGCAGGCAACTAAACTCATGCCTTGGGCTCAACAAGGGCTTATCTGGAGATAAAAGGATCTATCTGGGTTAGCAAACCAGCAATGGTCCTAAGGAGAGGAGAGGAGAGGAGAGGAGAGGAGAGGAGAGGAGAGGAGAGGAGAGGAGAGGAGAGGAGAGGAGAGGAGAGGAGAGGAGAGGAGAGGAGAGGAGAGACAATGCTGGGAAAGAGTAAAGAATGTAAAAATTTTGATCATTTTGCTTAACTTCATAGAGGGATGCGGAAACTTAAGGTAATGGTTGGTTGCTGCCAACATTTTGTATGATTGTAAGGTCAATTTATGCAGTTTCATAGTATTTATTTTCCTTGCTTATTTGGTATTTTTACATTGTGAGCCGTTTTGTTCTTTGGATGGAAAAGAGGGGCATACAAAATAAAGGAAGACAAATTAATTATACATGCCTGCAAAACTGTCAGGGACAAGACTTTGACGGATTCAGCTCTCTTTATTTCACACATTTTTAAACACCCCTGTGCATGCCTTTGGCTCAGCTTTCCCAGATGTGTGAGGCAGGTGTTTTAAAATATGCACAGTCGCATACATTTTCTTTCACAGGAACATAAGGAGTCAGACCGTTCATGCATCTGATTCACTGCTGTTGACAGTGACTGGCAACAGCTCGACAAACACAACCTAGGATCGTCAGCAGGCTAAGGAAGTGATCTACCATTGAGCTACAGCAATGGATCTTCAATTGCAGCAGCTAGTGGTGCCGCTATTTAAAGAAGCAGATATTATTTCCAACATGTGACCTTTTGAGATATTTATATGGGTTGTGCATTTTTCACAAAAGATTTGGAAGGGCTTTGAACTTTGGCTGAGTGCAAGGGCAGAGCTACTCCCTGCTAGTCCTTGAAGGTGTCCCTCTTTTTTCAGGCTTGAAAAAGATAGAGGCAGCTACTTTTAAAAGTTGCATTAAGTTTAATGAGTCAAATCCTTATACAGCAGCAACTTTAGGGAAGGTGGAAAAAAGTCAGGCTCTTTTGTGAGCAGGAAGCTGCTGTGTTCATGTTCGGGCAAGGTCTGAAGCACTTCTGAATTATTTTCAAAGAGTTCATAGCCATATTATTTATTATGAACAAAAGAAATTACCCTAGTCCTAGTTCCCTCAACAAGGTTTCTGCTTCTCCAAGTTAGTATTTGAAGGGCCATTTTCCTAGTCAGCCTAATCATTTCCTCTCTGGTATGAGGCACATCTTTTGACTGCATTCTCAAAATCTACTTCAAATGCAATCAAAAGAGAAGGTGATGAATGAGATCAAATCTTGGCTTTATTCCAAATCTAAGTTGAGTATTCTACAAAAGAACAGGCAGCCAGCGTGTTTCATACTGGCAAGGTAGAGTACTAAATATAAAAGTATTGATTCAAATATTTCCTCTGTATTAATTGTGCATTTTCCATACCCTGTACAGGACATCAATTGTTTGGATAAATGGAGAATGCAATGTACAAATTATGAAAATGAATCAAAAGTTTTTAAAAAGTTGGACTGTAAAGCAGAAAAGATCCTATTTTATTGGTCAGCATGAATATGGATGGGGAGCAATCTCTGAAAAAGATTATTTGCCCCTTTTTCTTTAAAAAAAAGCATCTGCATATGTACACATGTATTAAGGGAGATTTCATGATACATTACAAAAACAGATACCATTAGGAAATTTGGAAAAGTAGAGTCAGTAATAAGAAAAGTGGAAGGTCAGATAAATCTCAGAGCAAAGGGGAAGAAAACTTTGGAGAAAGAAATCAGTGTAGACAGAAAGATAGAAAGTTAGAAAGTCAATTGTTCAATATGCAATGTGCACCTGTGTGTATGTGTGTTGGGGGAGGGGGTCAATATCTGCAAGATGGTCAGAGCAGTGTCACCATCAAAGCCCCATTCCTCTTGCCTGCCCTTGAGACACTGTGCCTGCCTTTTTACAGATCTTTTAATCCCTTCCTCCACCTCATGAACACTCCTGACACTATGGAAACTCCTATCCAAAGGTACTACAAGGCCACTTGTGATAATGCAGAGACTTGATCCACATATCAATTTGTAGCTATAAAGTAGTATTTGGAGTACTTATTATGCAGTAATATATCTTGGGCTAGGTGGTCCTTAGGGTTCATCCACCTAAACTAAGCAGGTCAGATCTCCCTACTGTTGATGCTGGAAGTACACAATCACACAAACTGAGTCAAAAGTCACTATTTTATGGGAGATGTATTTTATGGATACAGAGTCTCCATCCACTTTCTCCAGAAACTGCCTGGCATCCCTTGACAAGAATTCATAATATCACCAGCACCTTCCATACTGGTCAGGCACATTGGCAGCAGTAGTCATGGAAGGGAACAGGAGAGGAGAAAATGAACAAAAGGAAGATGACCAAGCCCAGATTCATCCAACAACACAGAAGTCCCACTTGCTCTAGCTGCCCATCCTTGCTGTCCTTCTCCCTTCCCACCTACCCCATCATCCATCCCCCTCATTTTCTCCACTGAGCCTTATCCAGCACTACCCCATTCCCCTCTCCCTTCACACTGTCACAGGGAGCAGGCAAGGTGCCAGAGGAAGTGCTGAGAAACCTCCCCCTCCTGTCCCACCAGCCCAATGGACAGGCCAGTCCCTCCCAAAAGGCCCATGCAAAGAAAAATACACTCACCCTCCTGGAAGGGAAAACAAAGCCTTTAGTGAGGGAGAAAGCAAAGGTAAAGGAAAGTCTAATCACAGAGGACATAAGACAACCAGCTAATGGGGAAAAGAAGGGTGAAAGAAGCCTATGTCTAGAAGACATGGCCAGGACTGGCTATGCCTAGAAAACAGGGCAAGATATTTTTTGTTGTTTAGTCGTTAAGTCATGTCCGACTCTTCGTGACCCCATGAACCATATTGCGCCAGGCCTTCCTGTCCTTCACTGCCTCCCTGAGTTTGCTCAGTTTCATGCTCATTGCTTCAGTGATGCTATCTAACCATCTCATCCTCTGCCGTCCTCTTCTCCTTTTGCCTTCAATCTTTCCCAGCATCAGGGTCTTCTCCAAAGAGATCTCTCTTCGCATTAGGTGGCCAAAATATCTGAGCTTGAGCTTCATTATCGATCCTTCCAATGAGCAATCAGGGTTGATTTCCTTTAAGATTGACTGGTTTGACCTCCTAGCAGTCCAGGGGACTCTTAAGAGTCTTCTCCAGCACCACAGTTCAAAAGCATCAATTCTTCGGCGCTCGGCCTTTTTTATGGTCCAGCTCTCACAGCCATACATTACTACTGGAAAAACCATAGCTTTGACTATGCGGATCTTTGTCGGCAAGGTGACGTCTCTGCTTTTTAATATGCTATCTAGGCTTGCCATAGCTTTCCTCCCAAGGAGCAAGCGTCTTTTAATTTCATGGCTGCAGTCTCCGTCTGCGGTGATCTTGGAGCCCAAATAAATGAAGTCTGTTACTGCTTCCATTTCTACCCCTTCTATTTGCCAGGAATTGATGGGTCCAGATGCCATGATCTTAGTTTTTTTAATGTTGAGTTTCAAGCCAGCTTTTGCACTCTCCTCTTTCACCCTCATCAAGAGGCTCTTTAGTTCTTCTTCACTTTCTGCCATTAGGGTGGTATCGTCCGCATATCTGAGGTTGTTGATGATTCTCCCTGCAATCTTAATTCCGGCTTGTGATTCTTCCAGCCTGGCATTTCTCATGATGTACTCTGCATATAGGTTAAATAAGCAGGGTGACAGTATACAGCCTTGTCGTACACCTTTCCCTATTTTGAACCAATCGGTTGTTCCATGACCGGTTCTAACTGTTGCTTCTTGGCCCGCATACAGATTTCTCAGGAGACAGGTAAGGTGGTCTGGTACTCCCATCTCTTTAAGAACTTGCCACAGTTTGTTGTGATCCACACAATCAAAGGCTTTTGCATAGTCAATGAAGCAGAAGTAGATATTTTTCTGGAACTCTCGTGCTTTCTCCATGATCCAGCGAATGTTGGCGATTTGATCTCTAGTTCCTCTGCCTCTTCGAAACCCAGCTTGTATATCCGGTAGTTCTCGGTTCATATATTGCTGAAGCCTAGCTTGTAGGATTTTGAGCATAACCTTGCTAGCATGTGAAATGAGTGCAATTGTGCGATAGTTTGAGCATTCTTTGGCGTTGCCCTTCTTTGGAATTGGAACGTAAACTGACCTTTTCCAATCCTGTGGCCACTGTTGCGTTTTCCAAACTTGCTGGCATATTGAGTGCAGCACTTTAACACCATCATCTTTTAGTATTTTAAATAACTCAGCTGGAATCCTGTCATCTCCACTAGCTTTGTTGTTAGCAATGCTTCCTAAGGCCCACTTGACTTCACTCTCTAGGATGTCTGGCTCAAGGTCAGTGATCACACCAGCGTGGACATCAGGGACATTAAGATCTTTCTTGTATAGTTCTTCTGTGTATTCTTGCCACCTCTTCTTAATCTCTTCTGCTTCTGTTAGGTCCCTGCCTTTTTTGTCCTTTATCATGCCCATCTTTGCACTAAACGTTCCTTTCATATCTCCAATTTTCTTGAAGAGATCTCTAGTCTTCCCCATTCTATTGTTTTCCTCAATTTCTTTGCATTGTTCATTTAAGAAGGCCTTCTTATCTCTCCTGGCTATTCTCTGGAAATCTGCATTCAGTTGCTTATATCTTTCCCTTTCACCCTTGCTTTTCGCATTCCTTCTTTCCACAGCTATTTGTAAAGCCTCATCAGACAGCCATTTTGCTTTCTTGCATTTCTTTTTCTTTGGGATGGTTTTAGTTGCTGCCTCCTGTACAATGTTACGGACCTCCGTCCATAGTTCTTCAGGCACTCTGTCTACCAAATCTAATCCTCTAAATCTATTCATCACCTTCACTGTGTACTCACAAGGAATATGATCTAAGTCATACCTGAGTGGTCTAGTGGTTTTCCCTACATTCTTCAATTTAAGCCTAAATTTTGCAGTAAGAAGCTCATGATCTGAGCCACAGTCAGCTCCTGGTCTTGTTTTTGCTGTCTGTATAGAGCTTCTCCATCTTTGACTGCAAAGTATGTAATCAATCTGGTTTCGGTATTGACCATCTGGTGATGTCCATGTGTAGAGTCGTCTCTTGTGTTGTTGGAAAAGAGTGTTTGCTATGACTAGCTTGTTCTCTTGACAGAACTCTATTAGCCTTTGCCCTGCTTCATTTTGTACTCCAAGGCCAAATTTGCCTGTTATTCCGATTACTCCTTGACTTCCGACTTTAGCATTCCAATCCCCTATGATGAAAAGGACATCTTTTTTTGGTGCTAGTTCTAGAAGGTGTTGTAGGTCTTCATAGAACTGGTCAACTTCAGCTTCTTCAGCATCAGTGGTTGGGGCATAGACTTGGATGACTGTCATATTGAATGGTTTGCCTTGGATACGCACTGAGATCATTCTGTCGTTTTTGAGGTTGTACCCCATTACTGCCTTTCCCACTCTCTTATTGACTATGAGTGCAACTCCATTTCTTCTAAGGGTTTCTTGCCCACAGTAGTAGATATAATGGTCACCCGAATTAAATTCACCCATTCCCGTCCATTTCAGTTCGCTGATTCCCAAGATGTCGACGTTCAATCTTGTCATCTCATGTTTGACCACATCCAGCTTGCCTTGGTTCATAGATCTTACATTCCAGGTACCTATACAATATTGTTCTTTACAGCATCGGACCTTCTTTTCGCTTCCAGATACATCCACAGCTGAACGTCCTTTCGGCTTTGGCCCAGCCGCTTCACTCTTTCTGGAGCTACTTGGAAATGCCCTCCGCTCTTCCCTAGTAGCATATTGGACACCTTCCGACCTGAGGGGCTCATCTTCCGGCGTCATATCTTTTAGCCTTTTAACATTGTCCATGGGGTTTTCTTGGCAAGGATACTGGAGTGGGTTGCCATTTCCTTCTCCAGTGGACCACATTTTGTCAGAACTCTCTGTCATGACCTGTCCGTCTTGGGTGGCCCTGCACGGTATAGCTCATGGCTTCACTGAGTTACGCAAGCCCCTTCGCCACGACAAGGCAGTGATCCATGAAGGGGGGGCAAGATATACCCGGCCCCAATTTCAGGATTCAGTCGGAGCCCCCAAATAGCATGACCCAGAGGGTTGCTAGCTGTTTACATTTTGAAGCATGTAGGAATGGGCATGAATGCTTTTATTTATTTACTTATAAGATTAGTAAGTGAGACTTTGGATGGTGTGCAGCTTAAAAATGAACAATAAATCAAAGAAAAGACCTACATAATAATAAACAATACATTATATAAACACCAAATATAAAATGGGAACCAAGCACATAACAAAAGAATCACATGGGCTTTCAAGAGCTTAAGGGTTCTTTTCCCTCCTCTTTTGGAATTGTTGCTGACTGTAAGTGTCTACAACAGGTTTACCTAGAAACATCTTGGGGCAAGGTGTGGCTTGGTTGGCCCCTGTAGTTTATGGCTACCAGGATTCTATCAGTGGCATTCAAAATAATAATCCAGCTTGTTTCAGGGGCTCTTTTTCTCCAGCTTATTTTTGGGTGGGTGGGAGTGGCAGTAGAAAACTAGGGAGACAAAATCAGACTGGCTTTCAAATTCCCACAGCATGGCTGACCAAGGGTGATCATTTTAACCCTAATGCAATAGGGCTTAGCTGACAGAGTCAATAAACCCCTTTGGGGAATTTTCTTAACATAATACCCTTCTCTTGATCCCATAAGGGATGTAAAGGAACATGTAGCATGCATCTAAAGCCATTTGGAAGGAAGATCCACAGCTTTCAAAGAGCTGTAGATTGGTACTGCTTGTGGTGTCTGATTTAGGAGTGCAGTCAACATGCTTTGTTGGTTTCTGGTAATTTTAACCTGGAGATGGAGGAGAGGCCCAGAACACATACTAAGAGATTGGCTGAAGCTAAGCCAGAGGTAGGTGTGGCTTGGCCAAAGTTTGAGGAGGATAAAGATCTACCATTTGAGGAGGGACAGGGCCTACTTCCAATTTGGATTCTGAAGAGGAGGAAACTGGACCTTCATAGGGGTGGGGGGAAAACAGGCCCAGTTTGGCCTGATAGGGAGGCAGAATGGATCAAGCTGTTCTGATAACTGCTTGGGGAACATAAGAAAGAAAAGAAGCTATAACAAGTAGGCATGCAGAAAATGTCTCTTGTCAAATTAAAATTCATCCTCTGAGGGATAGTGATGAGGTTATTAAACATGTTTTGGTGAAATCTCATCAAAAAGATTATTTATTTGAAAGAATAGATGAATGCCAGAAGAATCTAACTTTTAATTTTTCAGGAATCTTTCCCAACCTGGTATCCACCCAATATATCCGACTGCAATTCCCGTCAACCTCAGCTGAGTATTGTAGCCTAGCATATGTGGAGGGCACCACAATCTGAGGAAGGGTGCTTCAGCAAGAAGCAGGGCTCTTTCAGTATTAGGTCTCCATTTGCATCCCAATCATTGTTTTCAGGGCTTCCACTTCTTCAAGTCTCTCTAGGGAAATCCAGGGAGAAGTTTTGTCTCCATCAATTTTAACTGTGAATTTGGCTCAACTTTGAAATAAGAGAAGCTATTTTCTTAAGAACGAGGGGAGAAGGTCAGCTTATTTCTGAGCCAATCTGATGCAAACTCTAGGCAGCCCATTGATCACTATTGACAAGGGGAGACAGAGGGGCTTCCTTACTATTTCACCTTTCTTGTTTATTGAAAGGCAAACGCATTTCTCAACCCCCAGCTCTTCCTATTGATTTTTTTTTTTTGTGCCCATCCTTTAATGCTTCCAGGAGACACATACCAGTATTAATAATTAGGTGTTCTAGTAGTTTTTGATAAGCTTTGAATAGATACTGCATTCTAGACTCTGAATGGTAACATCTCAGTCTTGGAGACTGCAGCTATTCACACCACTGCTTGTTGCAGTAAATCTAGTAAGCAATTAGATTTAGATTCCACAATTAGATTCCACAAGCAATTAGCACTGGCTCTCACCAGTGTACACACAGCCCTCAGGGTATAAGCAGAAGGTTTAGTGCTTAATTGTTTGGGACGAAAAAGAATTAGCAAGGGACTTCAATGTCTAACCCAAGGCTCTGCAGTTAAAGGGCAGATTTTATTTATTTATTTGAACAGTTCCTAATTTGCACTTTAGCAAGCAAATAAATATATTAAAAGGCTTACAGAACAGCTTATGTAAGATCAATTGCAATAAAATCTCAGCCATCAAGTTTATCATCTGTAAAAAACCATAAAAATTTAAAAAATCAAAAAATGACATAAAAGTGGGATGAGGAAAAAAGAAAGTCATTTCTGTTCTTAAAAGTACTTTTCTTTTAAATTTACCTGGAAACAGTTTTGAAGGAAGGACAGGCCCAGTGGAGCTGGGCTTTCAGAAGTGCTGATAAAGCGGGTTGCTAGTGAAAGTATTTGTGTTACAGTTTTCCTTAATTCGGTACAGACTGCAGACACCAAAATTTAGATTTGTTTTTGTCCCACTAGAGGGGGTTTCAATATGCAAAATTAAAGTCCTACTCTTTACTTCTTAATGGTAATTATATGTTTGTCTCTATTTCCCACTACTCTTCTTGTACCTATATAAATCTGGGGTCTATAAATTAATCTAGTGCTATGAATTCACATTATTTTATCTATAAATCTCTGTCTCTATGTTCTATGTGTATGTGGCTATCTCTGCATTTGTAGCTCTATGTTTGCCTCTCTCGACTATTTCCTAGCTCTCTGAGCCTTTCTTATTTCCCCAGGTCTTCAGCTCTTGTAGCCAAACTCCGTCCATTTCTGCTGCAGAATCTTTTTCTCTCTTCTTTAGAAACCTGCATGTGGGACTTTTCTCTCCCCACAGCAGTTCTGGCAGTTATCTCTTCCTGAAGCTGGTTTATGAAACTCTGCCTTTGGGATGCTGCACACCATGGACCTGCTTTGGTTGCTTCCTTGCAGATGCTTGTTAGGTTTTCCTCCCAGTCTTTTGGCTCTCACTCACAGCAGATCTTGCACTTCCAAGGCTTGTCGTTCCTCCTGTCATCCTGGGACTGCTGTGAGTTGCTAACCTTTGAGATGAATGCTTTTTCTTGCTTCTCTGCAATTTTCCAGGGTCAACTGCTCTTTCACCACACCCACACACCTGCAGAATTTCTGGCCTGTTTTATGGGACACACTCTCCAACTAAAGAGAAGGTGAGACTATTTCAACCCTCCTTTGCCAGGCAAGCAACAACAAAACTCTGGATTCTGTGAAGGAGAAATGCCCATTCACTCTGCACAGGGAGTTCATCTTTCCACAATTGGGGCTGCATCTGAAAGCTTCTTGTTATATAGCTTCAGATTTATAGATTGATTATGTCATGTTTGTCTCTTAGAGACCGCACAGATAGATTTTCTCCATGATAGTCTGTCCCTAACAGGTCCTTCAGGTCTTCCAAAGGTGTACCCATTGTCACTGTAATGGGCCCCATGTGTTGCTGGTCATTCTCTTCTTTTTCCTTCCACCTTTTTCAGCATTAGAGTCTTCTCCAGAGAGCTGGGTCTTTGCATAATGTGACCAAAGTAGGATAATTTGAGCCTAGTCATTTGTGCCTCAAGTGAGAATTCTAAGTTGATTTGTTCAATGATCCATTAGTTTGTTTTCTTGGCTGTCCATGGTTTTCTCAGGATTCTTCTTCAACACCAGAGTTCAAAAGCATTGATACTGTTCCTATCCTGCTTCTTCAATGTCCAACTTTTGCTTTCATAGAGTGTCACAGGGAATACCATTGCTTGCACTATTCTGACCTTTGTAGGTATAGACACATCACAGCATCTGAATATCTTTTCCAAGGCCTTCTTGACTGCTTGTACCTTTATTGTCGATGGCTGATCCTCAAAAGCAGAAGCTATCTGCCAGTTCAGTAGCTTCACTGTCAATTCAAAGGGTGGTGGTTGTACCTGATGTCATTGGTTTGGTCTTCTTTATATTTAATTTTAGTGCCACCTTTTCACTGTCCTCATTGACTTTTATTACCACAGATCCTTTGCATTTTTGGCTATCAGGGTAGTGTCATCAGCATAGTGCAATTAATTGATGTTTCTTACCACAATTTTAAAACCACACTCATCTTCTTCTAATACAGTTTCCCTTAATATATATTCAGCCTAGACATTGAATAAATAAGAAGATCATAGAGCCTTGTCTCACTCCTTTAACAACGGAGTCAGTGTGTTTCACTATGTTTTGTCTGTACTGAAGCTTCCTGACCTGTATACAGGTTTCCCATGACAGCAATGAAATGTTCGTGGATTCCTACTTTTCTAAGCACATTCCACAGCTTGATGCGATTGACACAATTGAAGGCCTTTCTATAATCAATGAAGCACGCACTGACTTCTTTTTGATTCTCTTTGGCTTTCTCAATTATCCAGCATGCATCAGCAATAATGTCTCACGTTCCTCAGCCTTTTCTAAAGCCAGCTTTTCTAAAGCCAGCATTTCCTTTTCCATGTAGGGCTTTAATCTTTGTTGGATGATCTTAAGCATTATTTTGCTAGCATGTGAAATTAAGGATATTGTATGGCACCCTGTTAAATCTCCTTTTTTGGTGCTATTGTTCATCTCTTTCTCTGCTGCTATTGTTGCTGCTATTTATCATCTGTTTCTCTGCTGGGTTGAACTTCAAACAATTATAGTTCTAGCTCAAAATTTGAGAGAACACAGCTCTGTGGTAAAGCACATGTTTTGCATGGGTAGAGATCCAATTCCATTCTTGGCATCTGCAGCTAACATTTTGGTGACACAGTTGCTGGAAATTAGAGAAGATTCCCAATGAGCAGCTTTATAAGTTCTAGGAAGAGAATTAACACATTAATACACACACGCACACACACTACAGCTTCCAAAACTGAAAATTCTCTCTGTGTAATGTTGTTCCACCTAGTTTCCTTCATTGTCCTACCAGTATGTATCATCTCTTGTCCCCTGCATGCTTTATCCCCTCTTCATAAATGCAACTTCTTTTGATCATCAAACTTTTGTTCACCCTGGGAACTGCTTATGTTCCTTGATTTCTCATGCAATGTAAATTCTCTACTTTTCTTACTCAAACTATTATCCCCAAAGACTTAAAGAACTATTATGCCAACTTTTATTTTCAAACGTTTTATCTAATAGTACTTAAAGGTAGTACTCTTTATGGAGAAATGGAGACAGAATCATAGTCTCTGATTTTCATTACAAGACCAGCTCAAGATACATAATTTATCTTTTCTTCCCCAGTAAATGATCCTGATGGAAGGACATCTATTATGACTCTAAGTCTTAATTTCAAAGTTGGGCAGAATCATGATCTTGGAAATTAGTGCAGCCTTTCCTCTTCATCAAAGCAATGCCTTGGCTGCATGAACGGTAGTAAAATGTGAGTTGCTTGGAACCCAGATGTGGAGTTCTCTATCGATTTGGCCCAAGGCCTGAGATAAAACATAATGTTCAAACTGAATTTAAAAATCTTGAGAGGATCATTTTTAAAAAATTGAACAGAAACTACTTTTTTTTTTAATGGAAGGACAACTTTTTTCTGGCTCATTTTATTAATATGTGCTGAGGAGAGGGGAACAGAATAAGGCTCCTCTTTTGTAATGAAATTATATATTTAGGCCATGCAGTTGTGGTCTTTGTGATTGTGTGTGTGTGTGTGTGTGTGTGTGAGAGAGAGAGAGAGAGAGAGAGAATTTGTCTGCATAGAGTATATGTGTATAATTTTCCTGGATGCTTACATCATATACTAAAGGATACTATGTCTTCCTTGAGGATCTCTAGAATTGTTTGATTTCTTAATTATATTGAATATTCCTCTTTTTATTATTTAAAGACTGAAAGTCATGCTTTATTTCTAAATAACTTAAACAATCCATGAAATACCCAGAATGCAATATAAAGTTCAAGTTAAGCTTCATGTATTAAAATCAAGAGCAGGCAAAAACAATTCAGTACAAATGCTCAGAGAAATGAAAACATTATAGCAGCTTGCCTGAAGCTTAAAAGAGAGGCGAATGAATTGCTTTAGGAATAAGGAATTTGGGGCAGAAATGAAGGTCTCCACTCAGCAAAAGCAGTGGGGAATGGAGGAAAGCAATGCAATACCAAGAATAACCATGCCATTGAGGAAGAAGGGGCGGTTAGACCATTAGGTGTCGAATCAAAAATTACTGAACTCCTCGGTTGCATAAAAAGAGATTCTACACCCTGGGGCTTCAATAGAAAAGGTCTTGTATAGAAATGTAAAACTAGGCTCTAGTAATTTTAGATTTACACTCAATCTGTGATGCTGACTCATAGCCATGCAGTAATTCTATCATTTGCTGGATCCATTCATACAGGACACAGTATACAATTTGGAGAAACTTGTAAAGAGTTTGGAGAAGGCTTAATGCTACAGCCCTGAACTAGTAGTATCTCAAAGAAAGCAGAGAAATAGATGTGTACAGTATGAAACTGCTAGGAATGAATGGGTTCACACATTGTGCCAAAGTCATAATGTTTGGGTTTACCTTGTGTGAACCAAGCCAATTGTAGTTTAGTCCATAAACTATAATTAAATTTACCATGGCTTAGTATGCTGTACAAACTAACTAAATGAGGTATTAGAGCTTTTCCTGAAAATACAGTAGGAACTGGTTAACAATTATAGATGCTTATCTCTCTTTCAAGGGACTGCTTGGAGTGATTTTAGAATTGCTACTGAGCTTGCTTTCCTGCAAGGCTCTTTGCACTCCTTCATTGAGAATATAGCTAAACACAATGTTAAACTATCCACTTTCCAAACCAAAGGTTCTGCATTCACAACAATGGGAAACACAAAGCTTTCCTTCAAAGCTTTTAGAGTTTGCTGGATGCCTTGCGAATGATTGTTAACTTTTTCAAAGCAGATTTTTTTTTCCCCAATTGATTTTTCTTTATCCTAGATAATTGTTTGCTGGTTAGCTGATTTGAAAATAGCATTTTGGATGTACCCTTCATTCAGAGGTTGTAGTTGCAATCCTGGGTACAAAGTGCTGTTTTAGAAGGGGAAAAAGGAGGGTTACGTCTTCAGAGAGAGAGACAGAGAGAAATTGTTCAGAATTGTCAAACCAACCATTGTTAAAGCCTGCTTGTACTTCTTCCATGCCATTATTATGAAGCGTTAGTACTACATGTATACTCTTATGGGTTGGTGAATTATTATTATTTTGTTTCTAGTCATGTGTACCTTGATATCATTTAATTATTTTTGTACCTGCATAGCATAAGGAGTTATCTTAACTGCTACAGTAATCTCCACTGCAGATGATGATGATGATGATGATGATGATGATGATGATGTCATGAGTCAGAAAAAGATTATTGGGAAACAATGTGCTGTTTCAGCTTTTAAAATATAATTAGAAAATGTAAAAAGCATAAAAGTGCATATTCAAGGTGTCATAACATATTTCTAATAGTACTGTAATCATAGTATACGGAATTATTTACTAGGACATTGTTTTCCTAAAAAAAAAAATCTGAACTAGGGTCTCTGAGAAGTGCTGTTAAGACAGGGCAGGGTTCTTCAACATTTTCTATGCTGAGTTGAGAAGGAGAGTGGAATGGTAAAAAAGAAGGAACAGCCATGATCACATGGTCAAAATCTCTTTTTTATGTGTGTCTTGCACATTGTGCCATAACGCAGGTAGGGCGAGGACAAAAACTAGACGTGATTTCATTTCATTGGCATGCAGTCCAATTAACGTCCATCAAAGATACTTAGCACAATTATCCTTCCTCCTTGTATTTTTTTCATACTGCCCTATTAAAAATTATTACTGAGGGACAACTTTTAGATGGGTTCAGAGAGTTGGACTGTACTACTTGCAGATTGCTTTGTACCGAATAAAGCAGAAAGGGACATTTTGGATTGATGACTCATAAATTATCAAGTCCTTGTTATCATTACTCATGTTTGGCTCAGTACAAAAGTACAAGTACCCTGCCTTCATTTCTTTTTTAGATTTTTTTATCCCACTTTTCTTATTTTTATAAATAACTCAAGGCGGCGAATACACCTAATCCTCCTTCGTCTTCCTCCTATTTTCCCCACAACAACAACCCTGTGAGGTGAGTTGGGCTGAGACAGAATGACTGGCCCAGAGTCACCCAGCTGGCTTTCATGCCTAGATCAAATTAGATATAACTAGTTTATACAGATGCTTTAAAAAAAAATGATCAAGCATGGGAAAGAGGTTCAGATTGAGATTGTGATTAGGGATGGATTGGATGAGAATGTAGCCCTTTGCCACCTTTTGTATGTCATCACAGCTGCTATTTGCAAAAGGAACTTCCATTGCTTCACTGGAATATGGTTGTGTCCTTTATCCCTTCTATTTACTTAAAAGATTCAGTGCTTCCCATTATTCATCAGATTATATACTCACAAAATTAGTTGAGTATCTCTGAATAAGCAGACTGAGTCTTAGGAACTAAAAACTTGGCAAACATTTATTAATTCAAAAGTAAAACAGGTCCAATATATTACTCACCCAGTACAATGAAACTTCAATTTAATGGGCCATTTGGGGGAGGGGTGTCTGTTATTCCCAAATGTCCATTAAATCACAAATTTTGTCATTCATGCTGATAAATGTCATTTGCATAATGATGCCATTACATAAAGGTACAAAGAACTTAATTTACACAATTATTTATTTGTTTTTGTATGCCACCATACTCCAAAAAGATTCCCAGCAGCTTACAGTGTCATCAGAATCAAAATATCTGTAAAACAAAAACACAGATCTGATAAAAGTTAATAAAATATCAACCCAGCCAGCATTTGCAAACCAAGCAACCGTCATTACAGATTAAAAGCTTTCTATTTTAACTGTCATCTGAACATTAGCAGAGAGGGTGCCACCCAAAAGTATGGGGCTAGCTGTTCCAGAGGGGTGGAGCGATGGTGGAAAAATATTGCCTCTTGCCCTTTCACACGGGTTGGTGGGGTGGAACACTCAACATCCCTTGTTGAGATGATTGAGATGAGTTGCCTGGATGGGCCAGTTTTACTTGGTGGAGATGGACTATCCTGGGAGCCAAGCCATAAGGACTTTATAAATCCAGCACTAAATTGTCCTTGGAAACCTACTGGGAGCTAATGCAGCACCTTCAGAACTGATGTTATATTGCTGCAGCAGCTCTCACTTGCCAGGAGGTGCATTTTAAATCAGCTGTAGTAGTTTTCAAAGGAAGACCCATCCTAGACATGATTACTGCCAGGATCTCCCACTCCAGGAAGGCTGCAACTAAAACACCAGCCGAACCTTGGCTAAGCCTCCCTTAGCCATGACCTTCTAACAGCAACTTTGAGACAAGGAGAATCCCAAGTCATGGACCTGCTCCTTCTGGGAATGTTCATCCTGGTGGAGTTACAGCTGGAGCTGATAAATAGCAAAATGGACAAATTCCAGTTCCAGCTTGCAAAGAGTCAACTCCAACTTGTTCCTTCCCTTCTGGTCTCTCACAGTGTCCAGGACTTCCACAACTCTGATTCAGTCAGGGGATGATATGAACATCTGAGCATCATCAGCATACTGATGGCATTTCACATCCCAAATCCACAAATGATTTACCTGAGAGAAACCTTGCAGTACACCATGTTGGCGTGACCACTGGGACAACCTGTCACCTGTCCCCAACACCAACTGGTAATGTCACAGGACATTACCCCAGTCACCTCATGAGACAAATCCATTCTCTTTCTCCTTCAGTCTGAGGAAAAAGAAATTCATGTTGACTGTTTTCAAAGGAAGAAAAATAATTACTGAAATATTTATAAGTGGGGTACAGGTTACTTTATGGGATGGGCAAATGGTATGTGTGACAATTCTGTTTTTTTCATTGAGTAACAGTCCATTCCCACTCCAGTTAAATCCCAATGAAAGACATCATGAGGAGACTTCTGATGGGAAGTATTATGGGCATTTAGGGAAAGCTACAGAGAGAGAAGGAGATGTGTACCTGGAAAGTACAAAAGACAATACACTCTGCTATTTTGCAATAGTAAAATATGTCTAGAAGCAAAAGAAACAATGAAAAATTGATTACACACACACACACACATACATGCACACACTTGTTTGTTGTGTGTTGGGGGGTGCCTTCGAGTCACTGTTGGCTCCTGGTGACTGCCTGGACAAATCCCTGCAGTTTTCTTGGCAGGGTTTTTCAGAGGTGGTTTGCCCTGAGAGATGGGGACTGGCACAAGGTCACCGAGCTGGCTTTGTGCCTAAGGTAGATCCAGAACTCACAGTCTCCTGGTTTCTAGCCTGGTGCCTTAACCACTACATCCAACTCACTCTTCAATGAGTCGCTGTTGTTGTTGTTGTTTTGGGCTCTCCCCCCCCTCCCTCCCTCCCTCCCTCCCTCTTTCTTTCTTTCTTTCTTTCTTTCTTTCTTTCTTTCTTTCTTTCTTTCTTTCTTTCTTTCTTTCTTTCTTTCTTTCTGCTTTGTTTAATTAAAAAAAAATTCTAAAGAAATCCTAAAGTTCCTGAGCATGAGATAGAAAAACAGAGGAAAACAAAGATACTTTGGAGAAATGGATTAATTTAGGAACAGGGAATATTTGAAGTTGCCCCATACATGGTTTTACTCACCAATGCCTGAGTTGGGCTTTTGTGAAAATTTGAACTCTGTGCTTTGGTCTAATACTGTTATTAGTGAGCTATGATATCCCCCCCAAATGAACTGAGGGATTAATTTGGGGGGTTCCATTGTCCTAGTTATCTGCATAATTCTGTCCATAGTTATACATGCCATGCAAATTGGAAAAGTACCTCGGGGTGTTTCCTTGCAGTTGTGCTGATTAATGGCGGATCCCCCCCTCCTCCCCACCCACTAAGAACCTTTATCTTGGCTGTTTAATTTGGCAAGAGATTGCATTTTCAAATTTGGCTGGAATCCAATATCACAATTTGGGATTTTGTGATACTACTAATTAACACAGCAAGATTTTAAAATGTGAATTAGAAAATTAAAAAAAATACTGTATATATTTCAAAGCCCATCATTTTTTTTTTTTAATTTGAACATAGATTTTCATGGATTTTCAGTGATATTTGGACAGCTCAGCTGCTCTCATTAATTTCTCATTCACTTAAATTCTCACTAAGCACTGATTTTCTAACTTGTGCTAGTTTGTAAGAATCCGTTCTGATAAAATGAGGAAAATAACAATAAAAAAAGCAAGTCAAAAGTTCAAGACACTGACAGAAGAGGCTGAATCTCAAGATGTATACTGTTGGTACAAATTCAGGCTATTATTAAAGATGATATATTGTATAAAGTAGAACTAAATAGACTTAAAGTATTTGCTCATTTAGTTATTTTGGAGTATTTATCTTTCCAGTTAGTAGAACACAGCTGTGTGGAATGATAGATAAATAGATGGATGGATGGATGGATGGATGGATGGATGGATGGATGGATGGATGGGCCAATATTTCCTGATATTGATTGATTGATTGATTATGTGCCAGCAAGTGGTTTTAAACTCCTAGCAACCACATAGGCAAAATTTCTGATTTTAGGTAATATAGAAATTAGGCCTGTGTGACACTGCTTTGTTTCACCTTTTTGAGGTACCTTGGACCCCAGAGGTGACACAGTTCATCTTGAAAAGCATTTTGCATTGCTCCTGAAACAACATCAGTCACTCCTAGAAGTTGCAGAAGCTAGAAGAAGGTTTTTGCAACAGAGAACACAGAAGCTCTTTTAAAGATTCCAGCCCCTTCCACACAAGGCATCCAAGTGATGCAAAGTGAATCCCTGAAGCACTTTCACAGGGAAAGGGTGCAACTTTGGGTTGTCAAGGCAAAGAATGACGTCAAAGCTTTGCACAACCCAAATTAACAGCCATATTCACAGTCTCTTTATTTTATTTCTATATTTTAAATATATTATTGGCAAGCTCAAATCATCGTATTGTCACACAAAGTTACGTACAGAGCTTATTTGCAAAATATTTATTGAGTTATGGAACCAATATAAAGAACATCAGAATGAAGCAAAGTTAAAGGGGCTGCCAACATTTTGAGGTAGTCTGGACTATTTTCTGCAGAAGCCAAACTAGGATACAGGAAAAAAAAATTAACAAAAATTCTTCAAATCAGAAGTGCAAGCAGCCACATCCTGCCATTTTCCTGTGGTCCATTCTTTCCCTAAATATCTGTAGGGTTTATTGGCAGAATCCATAGTAAATTAGAAAACAACAGGACCATTAACAGGATTGGACCTACCATTTAGGCAGGGAAGACAGAAAGTAGAAATAAATAATTTATAGTAACCACAGCATTTGCCCTATTCTCTTTAAACTTGACTGGTGCTCTCAGCAACAGTGGAGAAATGTTGGTTACTGATGAGATTTAAAATATTGTAAATAAATAAAAATTCAACTACCAGTTTGGTCAGTCATTTATAACATATAGCATTTTATTTGAGAGTTTAACTAGAGGATGGCATTGATAAAGCAGAATCTCTAGCTCAACAAGTTCCTCTGGACATTAAAAGACTTGGAGACTCCCAGCCAGAGTTGAAAGTATTTCATTTGATGGACTAAATAAGTGTCAATGTAGTTCCATGATCGCTGACCTTGGTTGATCTAAAAAAAATGAATCAGAGTTAGCTCTGGTCAGTGGTTGGATTGGAGCCCACAAAGAAATTCTAGAGAAGTAAACTGGACTAGAAAATTGAAAGGAAAAAAAATGACAAGAACTTCCATATCATTGTCAAGAAAATGAAATGGGTATGTCAGTGTAGTGTCAGCTGCTGAGCTTGATTCCAAGAAGTCTTCACTTGTGGGAATGCAATAATTGGCCCTGGCTAATGCAGAAGTGCTTCTGGAGATCTTTGAAGCAACCAGTCCTTCCTTCCTTCCTTCCTTCCTTCCTTCCTTCCTTCCTTCCTTCCTTCCTTCCTTCCTTCCTTCCTTCCTTCCTTCCTTCCTTCCTTCCTTCCTTCTGCACTAATTAAATGCATAAACAGGTAACTAGTTTGAAACTCAGACCTTTCTACAACCATTTCATATATTCATTTCGGCATGCTAACAGAAAGGTTTTTAAACTGATGCAATTTGAACTTCATTGTAAAAAAAAAAAAGTAAATCCACTTTGGTGTGCAAATGATTACATTGAATAGCTTTGTCAGTGAATGTGGGCCTATTGCTACTTCACTTCAGTGGTTATTACCTCATTTAATAACTACTTGGACAGAGTCAAGAATTGGTACACAGAAGGCTTTGGTGCTGGAATTCTGGTTACATTTACTGCTTGGCTGAACTTCTTTACAGAACTCGTTGTAGGAAGGTTTTTAAATAAGTTGCCTTCAGCTTAATTAATTAAATTCTGTAATTCTACTGGCTCTCAGTTGCTGTCATTAGGTAGAAACTGGCATTTAATTTAAAAACTTCAAAAAGATCAGGGTTTGGAGAAAGAGTTGGTTGCTGTTGAGGAAGGTTTTTTAAAAATGCCCATCTTCCTAATGAGGGAGCTTCAGTTCTGTAGTAGCAATGGTACTATCTAGATCCAGCTTTGGAAGCATAGCTGTCAAACGATGCTCAGATTACTCACTGCTACAAAAACAGTCCCTAATGAAATCTGTGACAGTGTGTCAGCCCAACAAGGTAGACCAGAATAGGAAACTAATGCCATATGGGTCAGGATTACTTTTATTGGAACACTAAGTAACACAGCCTTGCAAGTCTCAATGTGCTTCCCCCTTCCTCACTTTATCTTCATGTCAGCTAGGGAGGGGGAAATGAGATGAAAGGTCTCCTGCTGAAAAATTTAGTCATCTTCTGGAAAGAGGATGAGAATATAGCAATAAATAAAGCTGGAGCATAGTTTTGGAGCCATGCAATATCAAAAATTAGTTCATTGGATGTAGCTTCCAGGTTGGCTTAATGTGTCAATTTCTTTATAAGTTAAGTTAACCCCTGAAGGATTTAATCTTGCTCTGTTGGGAGATGGTATTGTAGCAAAGTTCAGTACCTTCTTTTATTTTAGACCTAGGAGATCTACCACTACATTGCCAGATTAATTGCTTTTTAAAACATGAATGTTCATTTATGCCTCTTTATCATTCTCACCATTTTCATTTTTCTTTCTTTTTTCTTTTTGGGTGGCATTTCTCCTCATATTCTGCTATCACCTTTATTAGTAGAAGAAACTGAATCTCATCTAAGGTCATATTTCATCTCCTTCTTTTCTTAGCAGACCAAGTGACATCAGGAGTTCAGCTTCTGCCCTGACCCTTATCCAAATTCTTCTTCCTCTTTGACAAAAGAAGCTCACTTGCAATTTGCATCTGTCTGTGCTACCACTGGAATAAAATAAATGAAGATACCTCTTTGGTTGCCCCACAAAGTCCTCAACCATTGTTGTTGTGCTTCATAGATCCTCTTTGATAAAGTGTGTGGCAGCTGCCACAGGCACATTTGTTGTTCTGGGATGTCTGCAAGTGACTTTTGGTGATTTCAGCTGTCTGGCAATTTACCTTTAGGGAAGGCTGGGTTGGGATAGCTGAGACAGCTGCTCTGGCATGGACTCCAGGCACAATGGGAGAAAAATACTTGAGGGAAGGGGCAGAGTTTGCAGGGAAATGTAGAACGCCATGGTGATGGCCTTGGAAAAACTATGGATAAACAGTTACAAAAATAAATGCCTACTTTATGCCTGGGAAACAAAGAAAGTGTGAGAAAGAAGTTCAGGCTGTTTCCACCCTAATTCACTGTAGTATAAGAGAGAGGGAAGAGAAAACAGAGTCAGGTGTTCAAGTTTCTGTTACTAAAACCTATATGAATAAAATATAGTTCCAGGCAAACTTGTAGGGTCTGTTTCCTGACCTGGCCTACCTCGAAGGGCTGAGAGGAAAGGAAAGTGCTTCCATAGAAAATTGCAGTCCTGCCTTGGATAAATATCCTGCCTTTTAAACCGAATGGCTGCTGTTATTCAGTCTAAACTGGATTGCTATTCCAAAGTAGATGATCTGAAGATGAGATTCATAGCTGATGCATGAATCTGTCACAATCATCTGATAAAAGGAATCCCATTTTTATAAGAAGATACACACCGAGTTCTTGTCCACAGAGTTGAATAATGCAAAAGTCTATTCTCTATGAATTACAGCAAGGTTTTTCAAACTGTGTTCCAGGACACCCAGGAGTTCCACTAGAACTTGATGGGATTCCATAAGAGACCAAGGAGGAAAATGTTCACTTGTATACAGCCAATTTTCTATCACTAGAGCTTTGCCTCTTGATTAGGGGGTCCAATATTTTTTTTTTAAGTAACAGTTTCACAGCCTGAAAAAGTTTTACAACCCTTGAATTAGAGGATTAGATGTGAAACAATAATTTCCCTATAAAAAATAAGTTAAATGGCACTGCATTTTTCTCCCATGACTACAACACTGATTAGTTACAAAGTGCATTTGTGTGGATTGTGGCAATCAACTGTGTGCCACCTGCACACGTGGTTTTATCTCCATGCCAGAGGTTTGCAAATGCTGAGTGACATGATTCCCAGGGCGGTCAAATCCTTGGCAATACAATGTTTCACCTGCTTCCTTCTTACACGGCTGATGCAAAGTGAAGAATTCTTTTTAACCACCTCTGACCTTGATTATTTTCATGTGAACAAAAACATATTTGTTAAAAATGAAAGTGGGAAAAGACATATTTAGGTTTTGGATATATTGCAAGTTGTAATTCAGGTGGAGCACTTTTCTTTTAATGTACATTGTATTTTGTTGGCAATATGGAATTAAATAAAACAATTTGGATGAGAAAGCTATTACTACTTACAATATATGCAATATTTCCAGGTAATGAATTTGTATTTTAGTACCTACTTCCTGCTAACAATTAAGCCTGGAATGATCCATGATTGGTCAGATTGATAGTTCTGTTCTCATTTCTCAAGCTGTGCATCATAAAAAGGGATTGTATCAGATGGAATACTATTGGTGAAGTGTCCTCAGTGACTTGCTATGGGTTCCAGGTTCCTAGGAATTAGCAGGTACATTCTCCTCCACCTTCTTAGGGGCCCAATAAGGAACTGGAGTTTGGCATCAGACAGACAGCAGATGAAACTAGGTAGGGGAAGGCATAGGACATACAGGGACTCAGTCCAAGTAGGAACAATCTACCCTCTTGATCCTGGGCATTTAGTCAAGAATTCAATTCACCCACCTGTTTTTTAAAAAATGCTTTTTAAAAAATACTTTAAAAAATACTGCTTTTTAAAATACTTTTATTATTTTTGAATTATGTGGTTTTCTTCTTTGGGAGATATGAAGTACTCACCCACACCCACAAAAACAAGTTAAAAACATCCTTAATAAATGCCTAAATAAATTCAGTGTCTGAGTTCCTGCACATTTTCCTGCACATGAAATTTAGTGTTTGGGATGAAATCCAGGCTGGCTAAGGATGGGTGAATCTGTCAATTTTAGTTTTGTTCTGTTTTTCATTTTCCATGACTGATATTGCTTTGCCTCTGTTTTCAGTTTTTCCAAAAACATGTTGATTTTAAATCAACTCTTCTACATGAACTTTCTTAGGCAAGAGTGACCAATGTCATTGGCTCTGTTCATTGCTGAAATCTGCATTCTGATAATTGTTCTGATGGCTGGCACATGGTCCTTTCCCTGTCATATTTATATGCCACAGATCTCTTTCTTGACATTTGAATTGTTATCCAGTTTGATAGTATTCTAACTTACTCCCTGATTAGTACTTAATTGTCTAGCCCCAATTTAACATGTTTTCTAGCCAAAATATCATTGGAAGTTTGTCAAATGCTGTGTGAGTTCAAGATAAACTACACTGATAGTATCTCTACAATATGCAAAGGTAGTAATAGGAAAGGACAACATGACAGTTTGGCGTGATTCTTTTTTTTTCAGTCTATGATGGTTTCTATCAAATGCTGCATTGGCATCAGGATGTTATGGATTCATTGTTTAATCAAAGTCTATCATCTTCCTTTATTATTATTATTTTTTTTAAGATAGGGACATTTCCTCTTTCTCCTTTGTATGGAGAAATCCTTTCTGTAGGATTTCTAAAAAGTGACCCATAACATTTCTGAAAGTATATGAGTAAATTGGTTTATTGTTCATTTAGGGTTGAATTAAATTAAATTAAATTAGATAAATAAGGTGTTGTAGAGAACATTGGAGGAAGAATGGGGCAGTTAGCAAAATATGAATTAAGTCTGGAAAAAGGAAAAAAGAGTCTGGCTTTCAAGATTCTGTTACTATAAGCTATTATAGAGGTTGCCTGAGTGATGCTGTGGATGTCCTATCCCAGTGCCTGGAGGCTGTGGGGGCCTGGATGGAGTGCAACAGGCTTCAGCTCAGCTCTAGCAAGACTGAGCGGCTTTGAGTATTTGGACCTTCTGGGACTGGGAACTTTCCATTATTGGTCTTGTATGAGGTGGCACTGCCTCAGACAGACCCATTGCGCAATCTGGGGGTCCTTCTCAAAGAGCCGATGGCAGCTGTGGCTAGAAGAGCTTTTGCACACCCTCAGGTTGTGCACCATTCCTGGACTGGGAGGCCCTGTTCACTGTCACTCATGCTCTTGTGACCTCCTGTCTGGACTACTGCAATACGCTCTACATGGGCTGCCCTTGAAGAGCATTTGGAAGCTTCAACTGGTGCAGAATGTGGCAGAACGGGTAGCAAATGGTTATTTGGCGCATGTAACACCTCTATTCTGGGAGCTGCACTGGTTGCCAGTGTGCTTCTGGGTGCAGTTCAAGGTGCTGGCTGTCATCTTTAAAGCCCTCATGGCTTGGGCCTGGGTTACTTGAGGGACCATCTCTCCCCAGTTGTTTCTACCCATCCAATCTGGTCAGGCAGGATGGGCATGCTTCAGGACCATTGGCTAAGGAATGCCAGTTGGTGGGACCTAGAAGACGTGCCTTTTCTGCCATAGCACCCACCTTTTGGAGCTTTCCCCTTCCAGAGATCAGGATGGCCCCAGCCCTGCTGGATTTTCGTAAGTCCTTAAAGACTCGGCTCTGTGCCTGGGCCTCAGAACCCAAGTGTGTTCAGGAACCCATTTCATGGTTAATTTAGTCATTATGAGGGGTGCTTTATTCTTGGCTGCAATGTATTTTAATGTTTGTATTATTTCCATTGTTTTTATTTTTTAGATTTTGTTTGTTGCCCAGAGTCACTTGGTGAGATGGGCAGCCATACAAGTTAAATAAATAAAATAAACAAACATATCAATAAAGTAAAATTCCAGTATTTCTTGTGGAATTCTTTCCTGACCTGACCCACCTCGAAAGGCTGCCAGTATTCAGTGAGAATGTTTGAAATGAAGTCCCACTGCAATTAACAAAAGTTTTATCCTTTTTCTCACTGTATATAGAGTATGCCACCAGGTTCCTTCCCTTCAGTTCTGTCCACAGGACTATTTCTTTTCAGTCTAATTTTTAAAATGTTTCTAATGTTTTCCTCAGGACACCTGGCCCATTCTTTCCTGCTGAGTGGTTATCAAATGAAGCATTGCTATAAGCAAATTCAGCTGGGATGGATTTTGGGCTGCACAGAAACAATTCTTCGGGGTCATTGAATCTGCAGGGATCTGGATGCTATTCAGGACATGTGTGGTTGGCTTACAATCTGAATGCATAGCATACAACAACTGCTGATCATCTAACATTCATCATTGGTGCTAATGAGTCTTTGTAGTAAATGTGACATTGTGGAGGAGGGGGGTGCAATAGCAAAAAAAAAAAAAGGCATTTACATCCTCATATAAATAAAGCATCAAGGAGGCCTGTCACTGTCTAATATACACTTTGCCTTATTATTGTTTATATAGTAACAGACATCCTAGTTACTTTTCAATACAGCTGTCACATCTCAAATCAGCTTTTGTGATTAGTTAGAACTCAGCCAAAATTTCTCAGAAGATATTTCAGAAGGGTCTTTTTCTAAGCAACTCTCTTCCTCCAAAGAAAAAGGTAATTTTTGCCATGTTTGCCCCAAACAATACCCAAATCAAAATGATTACCACCAACATGATCATTTTGTAGCCACCATCTCCACCTCCTCCATGTGCCAAATTTACCACATCGTTCTAGGATCAGGCTATTGTGGCAGACGCAAAATGGTAGTTAGCTAACCAACATGGTTGCTGGTCTTGCTTGCAATGGCAGGGAGAAAGAAAAACCCAGTAAAAATAATAATATCACCACCGCCACCACCACAATAATCATCCATACAATAACCATGAATCCATAAACTCATGAATTTATATGAAACTATAAATCATGAGTCAATGATTCATAGTGGGGAGACATGCCCCTCTCTCATTCTAGGAGAAAAGCATTTCTCCATGTTCAAAAAATGCAAAACAACCTTTGCTCATTGTTGGTGCTCTATTCAGCTGCTATCAAACATATAAAATAAGGCTGGGATTGTACCTGCCTGACTTTTTCAAAGAGAATACAAGAAATGTAGAAGTCCAGATTTTAAAATCTCACAAGTTTCCCCATATACAATTTGATAATATCTTATAGCTTGGAAGTTTGCATCGGTAGCAAACTTCTTTTGTCTCCACTGCCGACCCTATTGTTTACTGTTATTTATATAACATCAGCAAAGATGATGGGTTTCTCTAAGGGACGCAACATCTAAGATTCAACAAGTGCAGATGGGAAGGGAGTGGAGGAAACAGGAGTAAACAAAGCAGCAATATACAATGTTTTGGTTGTGTATCTTTGGGTTTAATTAGAGCCCAAGACACAGAAGGGGAAGAGTGCATCATTTCTGCCAGAACAAAGGCTGCATCCGACTTTGCACAGCATGATGGTCAAGGGCCAGCAACATATTTTATACTTGCTTTCAGGGATTTTAAGTTATGAAATGGTTACCTGAAGCCTCTGCAAAGAAAAAAAAAGGGGGGGGGGACATCTACTCTGAAGGGCTTTGGGGGGCAGAATCTGCAGTATAATTTTTATTTGTAAGAAATGCATTGACTTCACTATACTCTGTGTGTTCTTAGGAAATAATAAAGCAGGGTTGTTGTTGTTTTTAAATACTGCTGCAGTATTTTTATTGGCTGCTTGGAATTGCACCTGCCCACAGAGCGGAAAGGGGGAAAAAAAGGCAAAATAAACTAGGATGGTTTGGAGCATTCTAGGAGTGTAGAAGGATTGGCTGGGAGGAATCTCAGTGCTTCATCTTCTGGTAGATATTGTTTTGCAGATGGCTACTTCCACCATGTCAGCCATTTTGAGAAAGTATCCATGACTTGCTCTAAAAATTCCAAATGTGTTCATGGGTCAAAATCATGTGCCCATCCGTGCATTGAATATTCTTTGTAGGCACCTCTTAGAATACAGAAGAGGTCTTGTCCTTCCATATTCAATTTCAGCAGAAGCGGCTTGTTCCTGTAGTATAACTGTGCTTTATTTACACAAAGTTTGAGAATCTCTCCTGTGGTATATTTCTCAATGGATAGCATCAGTTTTCTGATCTGCTCTGCACTCTATTCTATGTGGTAGCAATTTAACAAATTGTAAGCATTTGATAAAATGCAATATTATCTCAGAAATCCATGTAGCTCCTACCGTGTTGATGTTCTGGGAGTCTTTAAAAACTTGACTGTTCTTCCAGGCATTGGAGGACCCTGTTGGTGATGTATTCTGTTTGAGGGTGTGTGCTGTCTGGACACATGAGCATTTTCTTGTTACTGTCTTTTTATTGTTTCCTGTTTTCCTGTTTTTTCCAGAGTCGTTCTGGAGTCAAGTGGCCTCCAAATCTCATCAATCAATCAATATCTTGAAATCCTCCTTAACATTGGAAGGGAAAAAGTTATAAGTGAGGCTTTGAGTTGTCAATATTCCATAACCTTGAAAATGCTTATTAAATACAAAGTGCTTAACATATACTGCTGTCAAATTTCATTTCTGGCTAGGTGAAACATATGAACAGATCCATTTTCTAAATTTCTCTCTCTCTTTTTTAGCCCTCAAGCCTTGTTTGTTTAATCCTCTTGCTTGGTAATGGCTGGGTCTGTTATCTATAGACACTTTGTGGTGCTTGCTGCTACAGCTTATTCGTTTAGGTAGTGAAAGGGAAATGTTTGTCAAAACACTCAGTTTTTTTTCTTTCTGATGCTAACTTAAAAAATTAATTTTTAATTAAAATAACAGACATATTTCTCTTTTCCCTAACTGTTTCGTATATCAACTTGCTTGCTTCTGGTTACTTCTCCATTACCTTGTGCATATCAAAGGTATTCCTCAACGATCTCAAACATTCCAGATTCTTTTGCAGTCATCCTTTCATTTTTCTCCATAGCACAGATAATTCTGGCCTAGTTCACAGTTACTGTGGCCACTGCACAAATTCCATTCTATTTGTGTATAACTCTTCTATGGTGGCAATTCCCCCCAGTGGGCCTTCACTACAATTAGAGCATGACAGGGTTTTGTATGTGTCCCTCAGGTACTCACACCAAGGCATGTGAATTAGCCTGCTGTTTAAGCATACCATGTGCCAGTCCCCCCCTCCCCCTTTAAGATTAAATGCTACCCTATTTATGTACAATGAATAGTCTCCAGAGGGAGAAAGAGCTTCGCTGGTGCTGAAACAGGATTGCTTGTACCTGTCCTTCCAGAAGCTAATGGATTCTACCTTTTAATAGTCAGTTTCCAGGAGGCAGCTTTTTATTGTAATAATACATAATTTTGTCATTTATGTAGCACTATATATCCCAGAAGAAAGCAAAGGCAAAGCAGTTTTGTACTTTTGCCAAGAAAACAGCACGGTGGTGTCCGTGAAGTCACCTGGACTGAAGCTCAGCTCGAGGGCATCTCTCTCTTTTGTTGATCTGTAGGTTTTCACATAATCTCTTAAGCACGCCTGCCCTTTTATTCACTGCAACTAGTATAAAAAACAGATGTTCCCTCTACAGAGTCTCATGCAGCATGTTCTGATGTTCTGTATTGTATACTGATAACAGCCGTGGCAAGGAGGGCCTTTGCACAACTTTGGGTTGTGCACCAGTTATGCCCTTTCCTGGATCGGGATGCCCTTTGAGCAGTCACTCATGCCCTTGTTATCTCCAGATAGACTACTGCAATGAGCTCTACATGGGGCTACCCTTGAAGAGTATCCGGAAGCTACAACTGGTCCAGAATGCAGCCACGTGGGCTATTTTTGGAGCCCAAAGAAGGACCCATGTAACGCCGTTGCTCCGCAAGCTGCACTGGGTACCAGTCTGCTTCCAGACCCAATTCAAGGTGTTGGTTATCACCTTTAAAGCCCTACATGTCATGGGACCTGGTTACCTAAGGGTCACCTCTCCCCCATGACTTCAATCCATCCCACCCGATCACACAGAGAGGGCATGCTTTGGACCCCCTCAGTAAAAGAATTTCGATCAGCGGGGTCCAGAAGGCAGGCCTTCTCTGCGGTAGCCCCCGCTGGTGTGATTGGCCCCCTCACTCCTGGCCTTCCGAAGGGCCTTGAAGATCTGGTTCTGCCACCTGGCCTGCGGTGGGGTGGGAATGCTTCAAGCGTGGGGATGGCTAGCCCCATAGAGGCCTGCTGTCTTCAGCCCCAGATCCTTCATCTTCTTGGACTCTCCTTTTCCTCTTTTTTAGTAATGTTTTTTAAATCTTGATGTTTTATGTATTTATATGTATTTATGGTTTTAATGTTTTGTGTGAGTCGTCCAGAGTCCCCCATTGGGGGGAGATGGGCGGGGGGTGGGTGAAATTTAATAAATAAATAAATAAATAAATAAATAAATAAACTGTTCTAAATATGTACATGTGTATGTTTGTGAATATATATACACACTCAGGTAGTTTTAGTTGGTGAGGTGGTATTTCTGTTTTTAGGAAAGTTTTGGGAGAGTGGCCTTTATAAGATGACTATGATGTGAAAAGAAAGAGGATAGATAGCATGGCTGGCTGGGGAATTCTGGAAATTGAAGTCCACTCGTCTTAAAGTTGCTAAAGTTGAGATGCTTCTGCATTAGAGCAAATGTGCACAGCCAGAGACTCAGGGTTGCAGGTATTTGCGGAAGGTCTGGGGTGTGACTGAAGGAGCTCTTCCAAAAGTTTCTACCTAATTTTAATCCACTTTTATTTTTTTAATGTGTCAAGAAAGGGGAAATGATTTAAATGTATGTGGGGAACAATGACACTGTAGTTACTGAAAGGAAGATTTAAGTCTTTTTTCCTCCCACAAATATTTACCTTAAAAATGGAGGGCGGAGGGATTGTCGATTTTACTAAGAATATAGTAATAGAGACAGATGAGATTCTTTTTCTCTCCAATCTTCTTTCAGGAACAGGGGGAGGTGTTATCTTAAATTCAGTCTTCCTTTTGGGCAAATATGGTATTAACTCTGATTCATCCATTTTAATTAAAGTGGAATCAAATTTAGTTTTTATTTGGTCCTGCTGCTTTTTGGAGTGCGGTGCCTGGTGCATTATTCAAAGCACGAGAGTGTCTTAGGCTTGAAAAAAAAATCACTTTCCTGCATTAGAGAAAACATCAAGCAATGTGTGCGTAAAAGAGTGAGGTAGAACAATTAATTACAGGCAGACCTGTACATTGTTTCACGTACCAAGTATTTCAGTGCAGGAAGTTCACGTAAGAGTCATTATATGGTGAGATATATGCAGGAAGCCAGTGAGGGAGCTAAACGTTTGATGGGATATCCAGACAAATCCCAACCTGAGCAACCCTCCCTGGGTCTGCATTCTCAGTAGCCCTTGGTCTATACAGCAGAATGTCTGCAGGGAATTGGGTATGCTTTCACTCTAGAAATGGTTGAAATATTATCTTCTTCCCTTCCCTTCTTCCCCTCGGGTTTGTGGATATCAACAAGACATGCTGAAGTATTAGAAATTCCCTTTTGACCATTGACAAGTCTATAAGGGAACAGATAAGCTACAAAAAGCTAGATGTCCTGAAATATGAGTGTTAAATGGGCACATGTGCACATATACAGTACTATACAGATGTGGGCATCCTCACCTGAATGTGCATTGGATTCACAGTTCAATACACACACGCATGTACTCAGCCTTGAAAAATAGCAGCGGTGAGTACGCTCTGCCTCTTTCTCTTAGATACGGTAATGAAGACAAAGAAGCCCCTAAAAATGTCTGCACCGAACAGAGCTGTTTACAAGCATGTTGAATGTCCGGCTATTAAAGATGATAATGGAAATGAAAAGAGAATGCAAGTTATCTGTATAGGTATGGGGGAAATAATATGGATGATCTTTGTAGAAATGTAAAGATTGATTTTATTCTTTGCTAAGGCTCGAATATGAGGATAGATGAGTGCTTCCTTTTTTCAAAACTGAGACATGGGGCCTGTCAGTGGTGAAATATGACTGCAGAAGATTTCTTTTTTCTTTATACGCTGTGGCAAAAGGCAGGCCTTCTTTCCTCAGCGCCACCGCCAGGCAGCCATCAGCTGAAACCATCTGCACCAAACAGATTTGTATTCTGTCATTTAGAAACTCAGCTGAGCTGGTAAAGCCTCCTTCTTCCAGGATGTAGGAACCTTAATTAAGGGCAGCAATTTATTTTCTTTCCCCCTTGGTAGTTGAGGGTATGGGCTGGCTGTTTTCTATCAGCGTCCAGCAGAATTGCTAAGCACAACCAAGAATCATTGTTTCCCAGAAAAATGGAACAGGAGGGAATCCTCAGGACAAAAATAAAAATGAAGCTAAACTCTTCATCGATCTCATGGTGTTCTGAGAGCAGCTCAAACCTGCACAGTGTAGAGAATTGAATCTTGCTTGATCTTCGAGGCTTTTGTTCCTCTTTGAAATAAAAAGAGAATTGGAAAAAAACACAGTGTTGGTAGTAATGGAATCTCACCAGGAGAATGAGGCGTCAGGGGAGCTTGGTGATCAGCACATTTCTCCACCCACGTTCATACTGATTGGACCGGCAGCGGCTCCAAAAGTAGCATCCCTTGGACTTCCACTTGCACATCTTACCTTCCCTGGCATCCAACCTGCAGCACATCCTCCTGTGCAAAATCACCTAGCGACCTGCTTTCTTTCAACATCTTTCTTCAATGGAAAGGCAAAGTAATCTTTTAAAGCAAGAACACAAAGCAAGCGGACCCCACTTCTATTTCGGAAGATGAAGTGGATCCACGTGTGCAAAGGATTGGGATGCTCAGAAACCTCCTTTCATACAAAGCCAGACTGGGCAGGGAAGGCCTGGGACCACCTGGCTCCCCTTGGAATCGATGTGGGATTGAACAAATGCAGTTCATCTCATATTCACTGTCGGTCTGTTTATGGGTTAGTGAGCCCTAGCATAAGGAGAGGATATCGCCCGTCTGCTGTCAAATACACCCCCCTGGCATTTGCAGTGAGATGACAGGAAGTCCCTGCTGGTGTGTTGCTAGCAGCCCCAAACTTCAGCTGCTGTGGAATCTTAGAAAGCCCCCACCCCACCCCACCCCTGTTCCATGCTCTTGCTTTGGGATGAATGTTTATCTTCCGTTCCTTTGGCTGGAAATGCTGACTCCCCGTCACTCTTCCTACCTCTCGGTTCTCCCTTAGCCAGCAGTAGTGAGCTCCTGAAAATGTTTCCAACCTGCAGGTTGGTGAAGCCAAACTGAAAGAGAAGAGAGTTGGGTTTACTTTGCCCTAGCAATGGCTTGCAAATCTGACTGGAGTGCCTGGATTCTCACCGTTATACAGGAAGTGAATGATATGGATGTGATTGAATAGCGTTTGTGGACGAGCACTTTTCAACCACAGCCATGTGGGGCTGGGGGTGGAGGGATGCTGAATCTGACTTTCAGTGGCACATTTACTTTCCCATCAATCCTAACCTGGAAGCCTGCAATTTATTTCATTTATGGTGCTGCATAAGAAATGAGCCTCCAAGTCTCCAGTGCTGAAAGGCAAATACAGTAATCATCTGCATGACTTGATTCCTTATTCCAGTAATATGAAAATTGTCAATTATGGATGAATTATGGGTGCCAGCGATACCTGTAATTTGGTTCTGTAGTTTTGTAAACATATGCAGCTGCATTTAATTGCATTTCGATAGTCATGTAATTCATTAAGGTGCACCTGCAATCATCTATGGTACAGTGCTTAATGAATTTCTGCAAAGCTGGCTTGCATTTTTCATCCTTTATATTGATGATTCTCACAAGTGTTAGCGTTTAATCAAAAAATGTGAGTGTCTGTCTTGGTGATGGTGGTTAGCAAGCAAGGAAGGAAGGAAGAAAAGAAAGAAAACAATTCCTTCCCGATTCTGGCATCCTAAAGGCTCTCATCTAAGATTCCTGTAGATGCCTGCTAAATCATTAATTTAAATTATTGCTTTGCTATATAAAGGACATAGGAAATATTATGATGGCTGAGATGAATAACGAGACCTGTTTGGAAGAGAGGAGCAGCTGAATTCTGGGCTTCATTTTACTGTGCTGACATAGTAATACATTCTCCTGCTTACTCCTCCCTGGTCATCAGCATACATGGCACAGAGTACCCTGGCAGGACTCAACCTGAAATTCATGGCACTGAAAAACGTGCTCTGAATATGAGCAGTTTTAATTACCTCAATCCTTATCATGCACTGATCTCAGGTTAGAATGCGAGGCTTGTGTTCCTAGAATAGGAAGAGGCAGTGAAGGGCAACCTTTGAGCAAATTTCAGGGTGATCCTTAGCCTTATCTTGAAACCTCTCTGCAAGGGATCAGTCTAGGATGAGCTACTTTCCCCTTCTCTATTTGGAAAGTAGAGAGAGAAGGGGGTGTCAGGAAATGCTACTGTTTGCTTCAATCCTATCTATCTTTTATCCTGAAGAAATGTGGCCTCAGTGGAGAAAAGGTCCCCCACCCTTGGCTTAGTGGTTAGTCAGTGCTTCAGTCCACCCACTGTGGGAAGACACAAGTGCCAATCCTCCTCAATTGACTGATGGCCCTTTCCCCACTTCTGTGGCCCTTCCATATCCCACATTCAAGAATTGTGAGATGCTCTGTATATAGAGAGCAGGTTCTTTTCTGTGGCTGTGTCCTCCAGCACATGGATGGTGCTGCCAATACCAAGCCTGATGGGGATCCAGCAGGACAGACAGGCCAATGGTGTGGCCCACTCTTCCCTTCAAACAGTGTTAATCATGCAAAGAGAAATACCTTAGTATGTCAGAAACATAACATATGCTTTACATAAACCCACTTTCCATTTTTATATTAAGTAGGACCAATTTATTCTGATTGTGCCTGTACCAATAGAAGCGAATATGTGTAGCTCAGGGTTGATCTGTGGAGTCCTTGGGGTTCTCTGAGCTTGGTTGTTTTCTTGCAGACGTTTCATTACCTGGCTAGGTAACATCTTCAATGCTAGCTGGGAGGATGATGATGGTTTGGTCCTTCCTTAGGCTAGCACCAACTCAAAGCAGAGGACAGAGCAGCCCTCAATAGCCTGAAGCTAGCACTGAAGATGTTACCTAGCTGGGTAACAAAACATCTGCAAGAAAACGACCAAGCTCAGAGAACCCCAAGGACTCCACAACTGTGCCTGTGTCTATACCTCTTCATTGCCTCATAAGCCTAGACATGACTTGTGCTCCAGCAGCGCCATAAAACACCATAAAAATTAGTGGTGAGAAGGATCTTCATTCAGTGCTTATTTTGCAAGTTCCATCACTGTTTGCACATATTTCATTAATGGTTCGACCCAAAAGACTCTCCTGCCTTCTCTTTCACCCTCAGGTAAGTGGTAGAGTGACAGTACAAGAGGTTTTTTCCTTTTACTTAAGAGGCCAAGGCTAGGGCTTGCTCTGTTGTTACTGCTCAATCTCTTTCTACTCTTTGTGACCCCCATCAACATCATTTTGCCAGGATTGTCTATCAGTCACACTTGTTTGAGTCCTCATAAGGGAAGCTCCATTATTAGGCCAGGATGGGGACCAGATCCCCTTTGCCTGTTGTCTACGCAGGTACATGAACCCCATGCTATCATTTAGTCAGCACCCGGCCCTTTACTGAATTGCAGTGATTGGGATATATATAAGTGTAGATAATGCATTCTAGGGGATGCATTTTTCATACTAATCTCTGGCTGAAAGAGCTTTTTTTTTTTTTTTTTTTAAAAAAGGTCCGGTTTCAAATTGGTAGGGGACTACCAATTGCAGAGTCAACAAATACAGTGTACTAAGGCAAAGCAGAGCCTTCAGCAATATGTAAGTGTGGGGCAAAGGGCACAAACATAATCCATGGCATGAAATTGAGGAATTACCAGCATGTCCCAATTCTCATTTGTAAATGTTGAAGGGTAACACAATGAACTGGCAGCCAGTTTATTGCCTTTGGCTGTAATCCTGATCACACTGCCATTGCACACATGATTTCTCCTACATCCAATATAGGTATGCTGGCTTCCCTGTTAAATATCTGCCTAAAATGTGGAGGTCAGAGCAGTGGTGAGGTGCTATTGTCTGGAGAGGACCTGGGCATTCAAAAAGGCAGTGGCTGAGTGGTTCAGGTCATGGCTGAGATGGGGAGATGGTTAAAATGGTATTCTGAGGCATCTGCGGTCTTGACTGCCTGGCCACCTGGTTTGCCACTCTGTTTTTATAGTGTGGCTGTGGCTTGAGGCTAGCTGGCAAGAAGCAGGATGTGGAGGAAGAGAATAAAATTTTGCTTACTGGCTGTGGACAGGGGAGGTTGGAAGGACTGGGGGCTATTGGCAGCATGAGGTCCAGAGGGAAGTGGGATAGGCAGGGTGTTGGAAGGGAAAGCTAGGAGAAGGCTGGGGAAGTGGGTTGCTCAAAGGTCCTTCAGATGGCAGATCCCTTGAGTCAATGATGTTGGCAGCTCCCATCAACAACAGAATGTGTGAAAAGGGTCATGCCTTAGCCTGATGGCGAGAGATATTTCTGTAAACATAAGAACAGTGGGCTAAACTGAAAATATATCATTCTGGAAAGTAGATCTCCTCAACATTTTGTTTCCAGAGTTGCATAATATGAAATAATCCCTAGGGTCCATTCTTGTCATATATACTACTACTTTTATTTTACGTTTTTTCAAAAGAGTGATTTGGTTCCTGAGCAGTCTACTCATGCTGTAAGATATTAAAGAATAACTAATGAAGAAAACTGATGGCAATTTTAAAGGGGCAGTTTGAAATTATCTTGTTTACTTAAATTCTGGCCCACTTGAAGGGAAATTGAAGGTGGAAAGAGAAGACAGAAGAGAGAAAGAAATAGGGATAAGGAAAAAGAAGGCATGGAGAATTATATCAGTCTACTAATAAAACATGATAATTGTTTATTCAGTCAAACAAATAATAATGCAGTCAGGTAAAGGGGTTATGTAATTTTTAAAAATTTTTCTAAAAACTGTCACATGTAAAAATATTTTTTTAAACAATAGTTAGATATGACAAAGAAAATTTGTCATACTTCCCATATCTTGGGTGTCCTGCTGCCACAACTGATTGCTTTTCACTTACTGTACCTTTCCTGTCTTTTACTTAAGTTTGACTCTGAGGAATGTTGCAAGGCAGAACCTGTTTTTAGCATAAGATATTTGTAAAAAATGTCTGCCTCTAAACTGTGGGAAAAGCTGAATATTCCCAGATTTTTGAGGCTAATTGGATGGATAATTTAGCACATATTAATCCTCCCAAATGTGGTACTTTGTTTAAAAAAATCTTTCTCAAAAGTGCTCTTTCAAAAGCATCACTACATTTTTTATAGGCACTCAAGCATTATATGGCATTCCCTCCTCCCATTTTTCTCTACAACACCTTGTGTGGTAAACTGGCTGAAAGAGAGTGAGAACTGTCCCCAGATCATCTAGTAAATGTCCATGGTTGAGGAGAGACTTGAATCTAGGTTTCCCTAGTCCTAGGTGAACGTTTTAAACACTGCACCAAACTGATTATCTTATAGCAACTAGTTCCATGCCTAAGAAGGTTAGATGGTGTTTCCTGCAGAGTATACCTACCAGCTCTAGAAGTGCTGGGATAACTACTGATTTCCTGGGCTCTGGTTCCAGGTATAAATTCCTTGACAATATGTCTTTAGATGAACAGTCTAATGGCAAGCCCTCAGCTTGGCAGTTAGGCTACATACTGTACAGTTAACGCAACATGAAGTCAGAACTCTAAACTCACTTGAATGATATATTCAAAGATCTGAGTTGGCAATATACATTAATGGTTTGTGTTTTCTAATCACAGATTAGACAGCTAATCTAATCTAGTCTAATCTGATCTGATCTGATCTAATCATCTAGTCTAATTTGTTAGTTGGAACTGATGTAACCATTGGGAAGTAAACAAGGGGGACTTGTAACAAAATGATAAAGCTTCCCATTCTCCTGTTTAAGATTCTGGCCCAGTGATGGCAAACCTATGAGACACATGTCCAAGGTGACATGACATGACATTATGGGTGACACACCAGCATTCACCAATACCCAACAACTATTCTCCCTGTCTGAGTTACCAAAGAAACTGAGTTTGTTTTAGCAATGGAGGCGAAGTGAGTTTGTTTTACTAGTGTTTCATTTTTGTAATTATTTGATGTTTCTTTGTATAATACATAGTGCCATACATGATTGGACTGTATTTTTTTTAAATAAATGAATATGTAAAGAATCCTTTCTCTTTTGTTTGGGGGGGGAGGGGTGACACACCAGCAGAGTCAAGTTAGGCATTTTTGACACGCCGAGCCCAAAAGATTCACCATCAATGTTCTAGCCAGCCATATCCTCCAAGCAGAATATTTGACCCCCACCTCCTTTCCCATTTTTTCCCAACTAATCCTCACCAAACTTATGGCCTTTCCCCAATGCTGAACTGAAGTGCTCTCCATCCATCCTTGAGCCAGCAGACAGCTCTATCAGCCTGAAATTTGTTACTCCATTGCTAATCCCTATCCTGTTCCCTCTATTGCCAGTTGCTGCAGTCACCCAACTTCCTTCCAAGGACAGTATCAGAATAGGGTGGAAGACCCTGATGTAACACTTAAGGCTGCCCCATTTGTGGGTTGGGTATGAAATGAAGGTGTTCTCACAAAGGCGTGGAAGAAAAAAGAGGTCACTGGGGCACACACACGCAATGGTTGTTTGAAATTTAGTAAAAGCTTTAAGCCTTGCTCAGTCCTCACCAGGGAGAAGTTTCTGCTAAGCTGGTGTTGCCTCCTTAGCTGTTTTGTTTGTTCTTTTTTTGTCTGCTTGTTTACTTCTGCCTGCCTAAAGCACATGGATACTCCATGGTGTTTCTCCATGTGGCCCTTTGTCATCTGGGTTTGCTATTTATTAGAGGAAGTGATACAGAAAATCATTTAGAAAGTGTTAACTTACTATGAGAACATTAATGCAGGTAGAAAGCTAGTATTCAGTATTCAGTATCATCTACCCATCTTCAGAGGCCAGGTCTTCATGATCTGCTGTGTGACAGGCATACAGTGTCTGCATACGAAATTGGATGAGTTCAATGAAAGGGCGTCTTGCAAAATATGTGTAACATATGGGAGATCAGGCTGTCCCATATTTCCTTTAGTTCAGAAGGCACTATTGATACATCTTTCTGTTTACAAATTAACTCTTGTCACACAAAAGAACTCTTTTTTGTTAAAAGAGCCGCAAAGCTGAGTAATAGCACAATGATATCATCAAAGAGAACTCATACTTTCATGATGTTGAGCTTTGCTTTTAAACCATAGTATCTGTAAATGTATATTTTCTACCACTTTTCTGCAGCAAAACCCTTCCTTATCTAAATCAGCTCTTTTTCTTTTCACTGATTAGACTTTCTTACATATTCTTCAGGGGTGCAGATTCCCCCTCCCCCAAGATTAAGGAGATTTCAAGGCAAGCCACTGATAATTCAGAGTTGGTATCCTGCTATACATATCAGTGATAACTACTCAAAACATTCTAAGATAAAGATAATCCTATTATTGTATAAATTGATAAATTTCCTTGGTCAGGAAGTATTTTCCTTGTGCATGATTGTCTAAGGAAAAGTGTATCTCTTTTAGAGAAAAATCTGTCACACGTGTAGATCTGGCATCAGATTTGATGGGACCCTGCTCAAGTATTCCACTGAGACCCTCTGCGTCATCCTCTTCCTTCTGTAAGCCTAGCAGGACATGGAGAGGGGATCCTATTCCCTTTTCTTTACATATTTATGTGGATGGAAATTAGGCATTGTCCAACTCAGTTTTAAAGCTGGAGCATCAAAAGGGCTGAAAAAATTAAAAGTGATGCTTTTGAATTGTGGATAAATTTGTTGAGACTACAGTACCTTGGACCACAAGAAGAACAAATTATTTAATGCTAAATGGAGTAAAACCAAATGGCACTAATAATAAAACTAAAGCTTAAATATTTTGGACACTTAATACAAAAGCAGGAGACAATGGAGAAGACTTGGTCTGATTCTTGGAAAAGTCAAAGGCAATTAAGACAGACCAACAGAAAACAAGTGGTTAGATCCTTTCATGGATGACAGCTTGTAAGAACTCAAAGCGCCATTTACTGATAGAGAGTTATGGTGAAATGATGTCCATCAGGTCAGTCAGAAATGATTAAATGACTGAAAAACAACAGCAGTACTGTGAAAAACAAACACCAGCTTGAGGCACCTCTGCCATATTCTTTTTTTACTGAATGCTGTTGGACCCTGCATTTTAGGAAAAGGAAAACATAGTGGTTAGCATTGGACTTACTACTTTAGTAAAAAGGGATACATGAAAATGAATGAAAACTATTAGTTGGTCCTCAAGGGAGTGACAGGCCACTTAATTTGCCTTGCTATATCATATGCTGACAATGGATATGTTTTTATGGGACTTTTCTCCCGTGTGATGTGTTGTTTTTTCGGCTTCCAACAAATTAGCACCACATCCTTTGAAACAGTTATATTTTAGAATAACTATACAACATGGTATTTCCATATTAACCTCTTCTTTCTCCTTCTCCTCCTTATGGAGGAGGAGGAGGAGAAGAAGAAAGAGGAGACTTCTTAAGCAATTAGAGACAATAAGTATATTAAGATAGTTTAGGAAGTGCTATTATTCATGGCATAATATATAAGGGACTACTGAGAATCAAAAATAGTCCTATTCATCTGATATCGGCAAAGTCAGAGATCAGAGAGGCATCCTTGATGAGTAAAGATAGTATCCCAAGGTTCCAATTACAATCAACAAATGTGTTTAAAAAAGAAGCAAAATTCATAAAGAATTAAAAACACAGCTGCAAAATTAAATTGTTTTTTTTTTAAAGATAGTTCAAAAGCAAAGTTGAAAATATGTTTTCTTAACTCCTTTTATTAAGACAGAAAAAATACCAAAGATTAAGGCAGAAAAAATACCAAAGTGAATTCATTTCTCTGAAAGAATGGAAAATCTTTAAAGGGTCTTCTCTTAGTGACTGGACATATGCATAATGACAAAAACAACAAAATCATGTCCTCAGATATTTAGGGATTTAAAGATTAAATGTAACATCTTAACAGAGTCTACAAACAATCCATGTACTCCAAATTTTGTGTGTGTGTGGTGCGGGGAGTTTCTTATGAGGTAGAAATATGGAAAGGGGAGTTTATTTTATTAAATTAGGCTTACCTTACCTACCATAGTATTTATCCCTGCCGCACCAGAAAGCAATACATAATTTATTTATTTATTTTTACTATCTTTCAATCTACCTTGGGAAATCACACTCAGTTTTGGTAAATACCTCTTTTAAGATCTTTTATTTGTTGTTCAGTCATTAAGTCGTGTCCGACTCTTTGTGACCCCATGAACCATATTGCCCCAGGCCTTCCTGTCCTTCACTGCCTCCCGGAGTTTGCTCAGTTTCATGTTCATAAGGTCTTTTATGGCCCTTGTAAAAAGAAATCTAGTTTCTCATAAATATAAACATTATTTTAACAAATGTTATTGTAAAATGTATGTTTTCTTCTGTTGTACATCTTCCCTGTAATCCTACTTGGATTATGACTAGGATTTATAGCTGTTTTGTTTAGCAAGACAATACTTGTTAATTTACATTTACTTAGAATATTGATGAAGGAAATAAGATGCACAGAGCTGGAGCTTTATTTATTCATTTATACGTTGGATTTATATTCTGTTTTCCCTGTAAGACTTCAAAGCATCTTCCATGAGGATTTCCCTTCATTCTATCCCCACAACAGAATTTATGAGGAGATTGGACTGAATGCCCAAAATCATCTAGTGAATTTCTATGGTTTCCAGTCTCAGTGCAATAGCTTCATTCCTGTTTCTTATTGGTTATGAAATGTTGAAAAGGAGCACAGCATCTGACAGCCGTGCACTTGAATTGCTCAGCCAACAATGTTTCCAATCCTTGTCAGGAGACAGCAGTGGAATGAAGTGTACTCTATGGCCAGGAACCAAAATAAACCAAAGCACACGCTGAAATTCAAAAGCAGGCACACTCTTTTACAAACATGACAAGAGATTATCTAGATATGATAGCAATAATTCACTTGTGAAACCATAAAGTTGCTCTGAAACCCTTTGGATCTTTCACAAAGTGATACTTCCATTCAGCAAAGAAAATACAACAGGCAGACAAGAACAAGTAGATAGAAGGTCATTATCATAAATATTCAAACCAAATGGTATTGCAAATGATACGCCAGAGTGATATACCAAACAAGTGCACCAAAGCAGGTGAAGGCCAAGAGGTATCTGAGTTCTGCTAATCTAAAAGGAGGAGGAAAAAAGAGGTGGAATAATTCCAACTGCCTATAAAAAGTGTTTATATGGCCTGACACATTTTGGAACATGTTTTCCTTTTCCATAGGCACTTCTGGGATGTGAACTGACTAGCATACTCAGGAAAACTGACACTTTTCAGTTCAGGATACTGAATTTGGAATCTTCTGCTTGTAATACAGCCTTCTCAACCTGATGCCTTCCAGATTTTGGCCATGACGACTGGGAATTCTAGAAATAGCATTTCATCAAACCTGAAGGGCACCATTTTGGGAGAAACTGGTGTGGAACATGAGCTTTTATCATATTACTTTCCCAAAGATAATTTGGGGGACTGCCTCTTACCTGAACCTAGTCTGTGCCATTTCCAAGAAGGTAGTATTCGTTTTTAAAAATCTTAGTGTATACAGTTCTGAACCCCATGCACAAAGAAAAAGATAAAAATAATAATGTAGTAATTAAACTAGTGCTTGAATGATAAACATCATTCATGGCTGATTTCAATCAGCATGGCATGCCTGATTGCTTAGAAACCTTAAATTGTAGAAATGGGACTATGGAAAAGGAAAGATGTATTTTTAAAAGTAATAATAGAAATCCCAGTGTACTAGTTTAACAATCAAATGAACTGAAAAGCATATATAAAAGCATATATATATATACAGTCTTTATGGGAAGACTGAAGAGAAGAACTATTTCTTCTTAAGGTTTCCACATATCTCAGTTTCAGTCACATTAAGAAGAGCACTTTTGCCCTTTCTTGCTTTTAGGATTTCCTTGTTACTACACAATATTAATGCTTAATGAATGGAAGCTGGATATAAGCTCAGCTTCCCACTACCCTGAGCTCCCAGTTGATTGCACAACACAACATGTTTTTGTGAGGAGTCTTTGGGGCTTGGAGCATCCTTGAGGGCTAAAGATGTCAAGCAGGGTAAGTGCCAATTATGCTAAAAGACACATGGCTCAGCTGGATTAGGAGGAAAGAAAAAGAAGCAAGAACACAGTCTCCTATTATGAATGTTGGTTCACTCAATATTTAAATAATTGAGCTTTTCTCATTTTTGAGGTGATGGTGATAGCTAGAAGAGAGAGCAGATTAGATTCCAAAGTTTATCTGAATTATACTCATGCAGAAGGCAAATGTAATATGAAAAAATTCAGAAGATGGGCCGTGACTGTGAATTGGCCTGTCTTGTCCAGAAGATGGACCGTGAACCAGAACAAGCCTGTGGAATGTTTCTAGCCAGAGAGCATACAGCTTTAACAAATATATTAGGAATAACTCAGTATTATAAATAGACCATTAACTGCCAACACCACCCCAAATAATATTCTATTTATCTTATTCTTCAGATGCTTGTGGAACATGATATGTTAGCAGCAAAGCATCCAGCAAAGAAAAAAGAGGGAAGGGAAGGAGCCTCAACAGGAGATTATTAGAGGCTGAGGGACAGGGACTGGGTGATAGGATAAGAAGATCAACTCAGGCTGTACATAAATACAGAATTATAGAGCTGAAACCCATCTTAAAGGCCAACAATTAAATGGGCACCATTCTGAGTTAAGGCCCTTTTGCCATTATCCAAACAGTTTTAAAAATGAAAACGAGGCAGTCATATGACTTCATACAGATCACGCACACTAAAAAGCATCTAGACAACTTGACTGATCTCAGAAAAGCAGTGAAAGACCTAGTTAGTACTTGAATGGAGACCACTAAGAAAATACAGGGCTGAATCCTATTCTGGAAAGTTAAAAAAATCCAAGAAGGCCGTAGGAAACCATTTCTGTATTGTGGCCAAGAAGCTACATACTTAGGAGTCACTCACCTTTAAGGCCTATATGAGTTCACAGAAAATGCCCCACTGTTTCAGTTGAATAAATTCTTAGTTTCAGCATGCATCAGGCTGTATCATGGGCTTTGAAGTAATATTTGAAATTATAAGACAGCATTTTTTCATTATCTAAATTAGGGATTTGGCATCCTAAGCCCTTTTCTGTTTTCGTTTTTAACTCTTACATCTCCTTACCCAAATGTCTGTTTCATCTGTCCATTGTGTACTTTTACAAACATATCCCTCTTTTTTCTAGTAATCTGCTGCTGATCTTCTCATCAAATGTCCACAAGTCATCTTCCTACCATATACCCACCAATCTGCTTCCTTCCGTCCCGTCATTCATCTGCCTAGTCTATTAGATCTTCATTTGGAAATTACTACATTTTTGCTGTGAGAAGTTTTCTTAAAAAATTAACATCCTTGCACGCTCATAGACCCAGAATTTCTTCACACCCTTTCCCCAGGGAGACATGCCTGACAATTTAGAAAGCCCTAATCTAATAGACTAGCTATATGATGGTACTCAGAATCACTGAATGGGAAAAAATGTTAGTCTGAATACAAACCTTTATTTAACAAATGGTTTATGAAAGAATTTTTCAGTGCATATTGCAGGCAAAGGGGTGGAAGAGGGGGCGGACTGATTCAGACTGTCAGCAAGGCAAAAAGCAAAGGTGTAACGCCTCCCCCATACATCCTGCATGTCACTTTTTTTACAAACCAAGAGCCTACTTCACAGAATTTTTATCAAGGTAAAGTGGATAAGAAATTGTTATTGATTATGTGCCATCAAGTCGTTTTCAACTCCTAGTGACTACACAGATTTTCTCCATGACAATCTGTCTCTAACCTGGTCTTTCAGGTCTCCTAATGGTGCACTCATCGCCTCTCTAATTAAGTCCATCCACCTTGATGCTGGTCATCCTCTTCTTCTCTTTCCTTCCACCTTTCCCAGCATTTGAGCCTTTTCCAGAGATCCGGGTCTTCACGTAATGTGTCCGAAGTAGGATAATTTGAGCCTGGTCGTTTGTGCATCGAGTGAGAACTTTGGGTTGTGTGCTGCTTTAAAAGCTTTAGGGGAAAGGTGAGATACAAATGTAATAAATAAGAAACTAAAGAAGATTTTTCCATTTTTAACTATAGATACTTTCTATCTAAAGAAGAGAGGCAGAATATGATGTGGGAGACCCAGGCAAAACAATTGCAGAACAGAACCAGGGAAAATCTGTCCATCCTGTGGTCACATTTTCATAATTTAAGCTGCAAACGGTCACTTTTATTACTGACACAGCATTTTCCCCACTTTTGTTAGCTAGTAAATTTGAAGCTCTGGTGATTTAAAGGGTAGGCTGTGACAGTGGGGTAATATACTAGATATTATAGCTTGAGACAGAGTTGTTTAACAGCACTGGGAAGCAACATTGATTTTTAAACAAGAAGGTTATGCCCTTCACCTCTATATCAGATCAGTTAGTGAGGGTTTAAGACATTGGGGAAGTCTTTGGGTATGTAAACATCAGTTTGCTGTCGGTTGTAACACAATATGCTATAAAAACCCTATGATAGTGTAAATAAAGTGTAACGAAATATATATACGATGTGTCAACAAGATAGGAAGTAAATAGCAAAACATTTTTAGTTAAAAAGAAACTAAGACTACAAGAAAATAATTACTTAATATTGTAGGAAAGGAGCAAGTTCTATATCTGAAGGATTATTGGATCTATGACTATTTTAGCAAATCGCAGCTACCAATGAAGGGTACAAGGTTTCTCTGAAACCCGCTTCTCAAGCTGCATGTGTGCTACAAGACTCAGAAGCTAACAGGATGGGGAAGGAAGGTCAGAGTATTCAGAATTTGTATTATTACCAAGTTACTCAGACATTATGGTCATATATAACATAGTTTGTATTGCAAGCATCACCATAGCATCTTGGTTTAAAGAAAGGATAGGCTGCCCTATAGGACTGGAGTAAAAGCCTTTACTCCAGTCCTTGGAGTCCCCCAGTTCCAAAATGTGGTGCTAGTAAACCAAAATGGTGCATTTTCTTGATGATTTTAGTATGAAACAACATTTCTATACTGTAAAGGTAAAGACTTTCTTCTCTTAGAAAGGTTGTGTATTTTTTAAAAAATTCAGTTTGGCCTACAGCCATAAGATTTTCTAGTAGTCTCCCATTAAAAATCTAATCAGATCTGACCCTATACAGCTTTTCAAAGTCAGCCATGCTCAACTAAGGGCTATCATCTGGCCAATCTGAGATATTATGCTGAAATATAGAATTAAAAACAAAAAATACAGAAGCTAAACAGACGCTAGAACAACAAAAATGTTAACGATAGATATGCTCATGTGTCCAGCTAAATAGGCATGGGTCAGATCAGGTCCTATGGTGATTTTAATCCCCCATCTAGCTATGCTACTCGCAGACAGTTTATGTTCTCTGAAGAGTGCTTGAACGGTTATTCTGTGCCTATAGTTTGCAAATACAGTGCAAGAGGGGAAATGGCTATATATTAAGTTGCCCACTTGGCTTCAACTAATTTTCTCAAGTTTCTGGGTAGGGGATCTTGCTAAATTCGATGACAACACATAATTGCAACAAGATTACAGCTATAATCCATATAATACTTTAATCTGCTAAACGTGTCAGATTGAGAACATTTTCAGTACTGCCTTGTTTAAATCTTTATCACATGTCTCATGAGGATTTACAATTTTTTAATGATTTTCGATCTTAGTGCTAAGAGTAAGAAACTTAGCAGATAAACTATTGGCATGTGATCCCCAAGTGAGTCCAGCTGATGAGCTGCTGGGCTCGGGCTCAGGAAAACTGGCTTCAAATTCCTGATAAGCTATGGACTCCCTCAGTGGCTTTGCGCAAGTGCCTTTATGAAAGTGAGTAGCTTTCAAGTGCTGTTTCTGCAAAGCTGGGGCAAGAATAACTATTGTGGCTTACGAGAAATTGGCAAAGTCATTTTTTTTTCTTATTAAAAAATCCAGTTGTATCAGGGTGCTTTTCTAGACCTCAGATATTTCACTCTCTACAATTCAAATAGTAGTAGTAGAAATAAAGAATTCACATTCTATATACTCCATGCAGCTTCCCCCCCCCGCCCCCGCCCCCGAATAGAATAAATTGTTTTATGGACTCAGGAATGTATAAAGCAGCGCAGCCGTTGTACGTAAGTAAAATCTGCATCCTAAAGAATTAGCTGTAGCGATGCATGTCAAGTTTCCATACTGGCTTCAAAGAAGACTTGTTTGGTAGCCAAATTTGGGGGAACAAATGTTCCTCTGACCTTTGACTGTATGTTGCACAGAATATGATATAGCATGGAATTATGGTGTTTTGCACTCTCAGGATGACAACGTAGTGGGTAAGTGATGCTTGAATAGGCTTAACCATCAGAGAAGCTTGAATTAAAATGTTTCACTTCTACATTATATTAATTACTATAAATAAGGAAAAGCTCACAATCAGAAAAGCAAATGAGTATTTCTAACTAGGACGGAATGGTTGCATTTTTAATCAAAAGTGGGATAGTGCATATTCCTGACTCCTCCCCATATTTTGGGTCAATTATTCAGAGAGGTTTTTGAGTGGCTGGCTCCACCTTTTATACAACTGGCTAATAAGCTGCCTAGCACACTAGACTGCAAATGGTTGATAGGATGCACTAAAACATGGAATCTTTTCTGCACTTGGAAAATTATACCTTGACGTTAAGAGTCCAGCCCTGAGTTTTACCTCTAAGAGCCAGGGACTAAGGCAAGGGAAAGATTGGAACTGAATAGGTATATGTATATCTGAACTCCACAGATTGGCGGTGGCAGCCCATCCACTAAGATAAGCAGGTGGGACAGAGCTGAGGATAGACAGAAGTCATAACAGCTCTTTATGCCTTCACTGGGATTCCCGTGACCAAAAAAGTTATGTTATTGTGATGTTCCCAATAGATGTTACTACTGCAGCATTGAGAAGGCATTCATAGCCCTGACTGGTTATTTCACCAGAACAAAAGACAGAAAAAGCTATCTAAACTAGTGTGCTTCTCTTCCCTCTTCCCAAATCCAACTGTGGCTGGCTTTTCCACCATTAAACATGAAATTTGAGTCAGTTCCATTCTTCCTTCTTCAGTCTGAAAGCAGGCAGGATTGTCCATATCATAAAGCTGGGAAAAGAGATCACTCAGGTGGTTAATGGTTGGCTTAGTCTCAGGGCAGCCCGTGACAATGCCGGTATTTGGTATAAGATAAGAATGGTAGGTCACTGACACTATTTGACCGTGCTTTATTTCAGACATTGACTGGAATTTCAGAATAATGATGTCTATATTGCTCTAATGCTCACCAAACTCAGGAATACCACAGAGAAGTGGAAAACACCCCCAAAAAAGATTAGTTATCAGAGATGGGAAAGTTAAACATTTTTCCAGTTAAGCATAAAATGAAAGTATCTACTTATCGATCCACTCTGGAAGAGTCAGGGATTAGGGGAGTTCCCACCTCCCAAGAGGAAGCAGGGCCGAGCACAACTAGCACACCCAGAGTGTATCAGGGCTACCTCCATTGCTGCTAACAAGAACCTAAGCTATGTATTCCCTTCACGACTGAGTGGTATAAAGCAATGGCTTGCATCCCGTTCATTACTCAAAGCTGTAGCTATCCTGAAAAGAGGACACTTATAATAGTTGTCATGGGAGAATTGATGGGGAAAAGAGTGAAGCATATACATAAAGTCAAATTAAGGCATTCAGAACTCAGTCCCTCTGTCTCTAAAGTGAGCTACTGGGCACAGCACTAGAGCTCTCTGTATGTCTTTCCTGGCATTTTCAATTACTTGCTTCTTTCTTAACTTATAACAGTTCATTAAATTAGACAAAAATACATGGAATCTAAGTAACAAGAGTTCCTAAGGGGTCCATTAAAAAGGGAAAAATAAAGTTTCTCATTTGTATTATTGCTTTTGGAAAGAGGCATAGCTAAGGATTTAATGCACACTTGGAGAATTGATTGACATCTTCTGTGATGGATAAAATAAATGAAACTGAACAGCATGTATTTTAAAAAATACTATAATGATGTTTGCAAAGTACTGAGCAGCTTCTTCCTTTTAATCCAAATTCTCCATAGTTATTCTCTGGAATTTTGATTCCCTTTTCCACCTAAAATGTAACAGCCAAATTCTTCTCCTCTCATTGAGTTATCATAGTTAGGTTTTGGAGCTTTTTTGTTCTAAATAGATATTTCTTCATGTTCTTTAGCAGGTAGTAAATTGTAAATGATATTGATTCCAATATCTCCACCATAAGATAAAATAAATGAAAGCCCTGTAATTTATTATACATGCACATTTTTAAAAAGTCTGCTACTGATTTTGGTAAACGTAGGCCTTGTCCCCTGTATATATAACACATGAATAACTGACTTTGGATGCCTCATTTCTTAAAGCATAAGAGGTAAGGTCAGTCCCTACTTCAAATACTGTGCCAGTTTCAGATTCACATTTCAAGAATGATTCAGCAAATTGGAACAGGTTAAGAGAAGAGCGACATGAATGATTTGACCTGGAAATCCACTATAATGGCTGGATCTATGTTAGCCAAGGATATTATATGTGTATGTTTAGTCTTGAAAAAGATCACTGAAAGGAGTTATGACAGTGTACCCAAACAGGCATTCACTCAGAAGAAAGCCGTGATCTATCTATTATCCCAGTTTTCAGGACTTGGAATAGTGGATTTAAATTATTGGAAAGCAAATTACAGATCCCTAGAACCAGAGCAGCTGAACAGTGGAAGCAGTTAGCTATGGAGATGGTAGGCTCCCTATAATTGTCAAGGATGCTATAATTTATATTGAGCAGGAAGATGGATTGAAGGCTCTTCTAACTCCAATATTTTATAAGTGTACGAAGTTCAGTAATCTTATAAGCCATTCCATATAATATTGCACAACTAATATCCCTAAGAGTGCCCAATTTAAAAAGTCATTCATCATGATGGCACAGTAAGAATAAAAACTTGTTCAGCATGAACTTTTATATGAATTTTTATAAGAACCTACTCAGTTCAAACCTGAAAAAACAGAATGCTTTTCTATACAACAATTAACACTTTTCAGGATTTTGTAATAAAGTTCAAAATGTGAAGCGCTCAAAAATGTCCATATTAAGGAAACATACAAAATGCTATATCAAAATGGCTAAGCACATAAGGTAGAAGGCTGGAGATGTCAAAATCTCCCTCTCAGAGGTGCCCTGGGTTTCACTTCCTGCCCCCACATCCTGCTTTAGCATAGCAGCTTGGTAGTAGACACTATTATTGCCAACCGTCTGCAGGACGCCTCCTTTGCTGTCCTCCCCCTAAGAGATTGTCAGAACCTTAGCTGCCCTTCTGGCAATTAAAAGATAAAAATACAAAAAATAGAAATAATTTTGAAAATGTAACCCCCTGACCATGTAGCATAAAAATGTGTGCCTAGAGGTTTCAGCCTTTCCTTTGGAATTAGATCAAGCTCATAAGAGGTTTAAAAAAAAATCAAACTTTATTTGGAAAAAATAAAATATACAGTACTTGATTTAACCCCTCTTTAACTTTAACTAACCAGAATGCAAACATTCGGTGTTAGGGGAAGTAAACATTGCTTGTTTAGAAAGGTAAATGCTAAATAAAATATAATGTCCAAAACGAACCAGAAGTTGGTGCTGATCTGCTACACAGATTTTCACAGCTCTGAATGGAGATTTTCATGGCTCTGAATGAAAGTATTGGAGAAGTTTTAATATTATTAATACAGGAAAATTTTACAGAAATTATGAACAAGCCTGAAATTTGAATAAAAGGCTGATGTTCTATACAATCTCTTAACTTGTACTGAGAAATAAGGAACCATAGACTGAGCACATGTAACACATAGAAATTGAAGCAATATTTTTGGCTAGACAGTTTAGCTATTTTCTAGACAGCTTTCTGAACCAAGTTAGAAGGGAGGGAGGGAGGGAGGGAGGGAAGGAAGGAAGGAAGGAAGGAAGGAAGGAAGGAAGGAAGGAAGGAAGGAAGGAAGGAAGGCAGGCAGGCAGGCAGGCAGGCAGGCAGGCAGGCAGGCAGGCAAGCTTTTTTCTCATTTACAAGATTCCATAATGAGGTACAAGAAAAGCAGAAAAGGACTAGATTAGACTGATAGGTGTATCTTTAAATAAGACGTACCTTATTATCATGCCACCATTGGTCACCCCAGTCACATCATCTTGGGGTGCATGGGGACACCCTCAGTTTTACAATTCACTATCTTCTGATAGACTTTCTCATCTCAACTGGCTGTTGCATAATGTTTTATGAGTCATGTTATATGATCTGGTTTATGGAAAAGATTAATGAATTTATCCCTTATATTTTCACAATAACCACGTGAAACCACAGTTCACATGGTTACTGTGGTTCAGATCCCTCAGCCTGGGGTGGGTCTATCACTTCTCAGAAGAGGTGGTTAGTGAGTATCAAACAGACCAGACATCGTCATCTAGACTTGTACAATTATGCTGGGGACCATAATGCTGCTCACCATTGTTCAAATGTATTTTATAACTCAGGGCAACTGGACACATGCAAGCCCATAAATGCAGATACTCATTATTTTATACTTTTATCTTGAGAAGGAGCCTCCTTTTTCTACAGCACAATTGTGTTTATTCCCAAATACATATGATCAGCTTCAGGGCAGCAGAAGCAATATTCCCTTTTATTCCTGGTTCCATGATTTAAAATATGGGTTGGCATATTTTACTCCAACTTATCAGGAATTTAAAAGGAACTGTAAAGTGGGAGAGAGAGGAATTTAAAAACAAAAAAATATATAAAAGGATGGGATTAAAAGGTGCTCCCCCCCCCCTTTTTAAATTATCTTAATGATTAATTTTGAAGTTGTACTATAATGGTAATACTGTTGTACAAACCAATACTTTTTCTTCAGTTTGTAAGATTATAACAGTAGCCATATTATGCTAAACAAAGTAGAAGGGAAGAGTATAATTCAAGGGTTTGAATTTTCTGTATTGCATTGGTGCACAGCCATTTTCATCCATGCATCACACGCTTTACAACAGTTTTACAAGATATATCTGGATAGGAATATGTAGGCCTAAAATAAATTAGCCCAGATTGTGAAATGGTGTAGATATTTTTGGACTGAAGAAAAGGAGGAAGAGGAGAATATAATAGCAATTACAACTGAAAATAGCACTCTGCTAACCCTCTTCAGCCTGCTGATCCATATAACACCCCCTTTTTTCCATCACTCACTTTTAATGGGTCTGTTTTTGGAAATGGTTTACGGAGAATGATTTTTTTCCAGCCAATTATTTGTGACCACTGTAACATAGCCAATGGCATTCTCTTCTTAGTACTCCTTCAACAAGACGTCTGCAGTGCTGGAATATTGATTACTTCAGATTTTCAAACAATCCAATCTTCTAAAACTAAACTGAGAGAGTGAAGGGAGACATACTCTGCTTGCAACTATTATTTCCAAATAGGAGGGTCCGCCACCCCACCCCAACTCACACGTACTATTTTATTTTAGGGGGAAGAAACAGACTTTGTGAGCATTAGCTTTTATACACCGAGCAAATATATATTTTTAAGAAACAATGGAGGGGAAATGTTTTGTACTTTTCTTTGACCTCAACTTTGATGTGTTCATATTCGCTGTAAAAGGAGACATATGCGTTAAGGAGATTTATGATGTCCTATATTGACCATTTGCAGAGAGTAGTTGAACAGGTCTATCAAATTGGGCATTTGCTGAAATAACTTACCATGGACTAAATTCTGGGACTCTTACCCTGTGACTCAGTAAACTGCATTATATTATCTCCTAACACAATTTCAACATTTGTGTCAAAGAAATGGAGAACACAGATGATTTATGTCCATCCAAAGAGAAATAGGGATAAACCTATTGTGTTTTTGCTTCTAGTACAATAGCTTAAGTTTAGATGAAAGAAATAGGATAGTGAGAATAAGGAGTGCTAGTGGTGATGAAGAAGTAGAACAATAGGTTGTTTTGGTCAGTATTACTATGGAGCAGTCCTTGGCTGTGGCATTAATGATGACTTCAGACATTTGGGATACTTGCTTAAGTCAATCATGCGGGCACTGAAGGTTTGAAGGGGTAGCAGGAACATGCCTGCTGGTGTGTTCCAACTCTATACCAAAACCATTAATTGAATGTTGATGGGAAAGGATTCTACATTCATCAACACATTGGGTTCCTCCATCTTATCAGGAAAACTGATTGACCAGTGGAGTGGTAGAGCCATATAAGTTCATGTATAAATCATATGCCAAGTCAAAATATGAATAGGAAAATATATTATTGGTGGTATGTCTTCAATAACCTAGTTGGATATATTTTCTTCTTTTCTCCTGTGAAGAAGAAAAATTAGCTGCACAGTTAGAAGCACTTCAAAAGAGTGATTTTCTTTCCCCACTCCCTCTGTGGATAGTGCATGCCCCTGTCAATCACACAGTTTTTATGATCCTGCAAAGTAAATTTTCCTCAACTTTGCTTCCCTGTCACTATTGGAAAAGCTGTTTGCCTGTTTTCTCCCTTTCTTCAGAGGCCAATGAAGTCTGCATTGGGCAAATTCACCCTGTGCTTTTAAGTGTTTGTTTTCCCATTGAGAGACTGCCTCTTACAATTTTGCCTCCAGGTACTTGGTTAACATTTCATTTAGTGCAGTTTAGTAATATGCTGCTGTGATCTTTCCTCGCGTGCTGTCTTCCTCTCTACAGAATTTGCACTTATGTTACACTAAAAAGGTTTGCTGGCATGCTGGCTGGGGAATTCTGGGAGTTGAAGTCCACACATCTTAAAGTTGCCAAGGCTGAGACTGTATATTGGAGAGGGCACTAAAACCTTATTTGCATCTCTTTTTGTGAAAGGATGATGAAGGGTTGTTTGTTAATTCACAAAGAACTAGACGTTCTGTGAGCAGTATATGCCTTGGGTTGCCTAAGACATGCATACATTTGACTTTATGGATGTTTTTTTCCATAGGCCACACAAGGGGTGAAAAATAATGGCTCGTTTTTTGTGCAGGTGCAAAATGACAGATGGGTACAAGGTACATGGTGATACAATTTATGCAAAAGTGGACTTACCATGGGGGGTCAGAGCAGAATGGTTTTGTAAGTCAGGACTGCCTATACTCAGCAACTGACTGGAGAGCTTGAAACAAAAAGAGTGAGCACCACGCTTCTACCAATCTATTAGCAGATCTTAAAGGATTTCACCATGTGTCTGTATTCCCTAAGGAAGTCTCTTACTTGCATATATATATATATATATATATATATATATACACATACATACATACATACATACATACATACATACACACACACATACATACACACACACACACACACACATACACATACATACATACTTGTGTGTGTGTGTGTGTATGTGTATGTGTATGTATATGTGTATGTATATATATGTGTGTGTGTGTATGTGTGTATATATACTATATGTGTGTGTGTGTGTAAATAAAATTGCTCATCTCTTGGCTAGGCCAAACTGATGAACTATGAGCATTGATGGCGGGGGTGGGGGGAGGCAAATTAAATTCCAGACTTCCTAGGTAATGCAGACAACCCCATGCAGAAAGCATTTGAAATCTGCTGGTGGAATCAGAGTTGGCTGTAAATTATCCTGGGAAAGGCTAGCAAAGATAAAAGCTGAAGATCGGACAGACCTCTAGATCTAAAATGATTGTTAATAATTCTTTTAGCTCTTAAAGAGAGAGCCAATTATAGGATTAGTCTTGATCTCAAGTGCAGCTTTTTATGAAGGAATAATCAGATCCTATTTAGAAATAGGGTGCACAAGTGGGAAAGGGCTGTGGAGATGTGGTCCCTGGATTGTTGGAGAAGTTCTTACAAGGGAGGCAGAGGACATAGGTAAAATCTTCAGTTTGTATCTCACAGACAAATCTCATGAGCTTACAAAGAACTTTACTGTTGAGCCTCATCCATGCCAAGAATCCCCAAGCCGAAATTTGGACTTGGGAAATGAGAGATAAAAAGAAAGTAGCATTGCAAGATGGTTTCATGGCTTTCATTTTCATTGGCAGGTCAAATAATTGCCATTAACAGTTGATGTTATTAACTTGTGTAATATCTATCTTTATTAAAAAAATAATTTTAATGCCTGTACTTTTCGGGTTTGGGAGAAACTTAAGGTTGGAAATAGGAGCAATTTGGCTCCAGGAGCTTTTGATTCACATCCCCACCCTTAATTCTGTAAACATCAAAAAGTATGCCATTGAATTTTGGTGCCATGATTTTGGCTTGAGGGCAGGAACTGCAAATACAGATGCCCACCAACAACCAGAGACAAAATGTGTGTAATGCAAGCAGCTGTGAGGTATCAAGAACGTTTAAAAAAAAAGAAAAGAAAGTAATGGTATTGTTCTTAGATTTCTCAAAAGGCCTCTCATACAGGCATTGACCGATCCAAACCTCTTTAGCTTCAGTAATATGTTTTTAGCCCAGCACTGGGCAAATTTTAACATTAGTTTTGGGATAGTGAAGAATCATAAAAGATGAAATGACCTAATGGGATAGGATATTGGCCTCATCTCTCCCATATGTGGTTTTGAGCTATTCTTATTGAAATAAGTCAGTTCTGTAGGCTTAACATGCCTATTTTCCATTGTTTCCTGTTAAGCATTGATAGGGAGGCACACCACCAATTTTCAGTCTTTGGTTGCTGAAAACTGGCAGCATGATCTTCCAGGGGCCTTCAAAGACCTGCAGAAAATAAGAATTGATAAATAATTAGCAGAAAGTAGGCCTCAGTGGACAGTTTTCTCAGCAAAGGAACGTCAACAAGATCTTTATTGGGAGTCCTGAATTTATATTTGCTCCTAAATGAACTAGAGTAACAAGTGAGCAGTGGAGAGGGCCAAGTTTACTAATGACGCCAAATTATGCTACAACAAAAGAGACAATGAAGTGTTCCAAATATATTGCTTGAACAAATGGCTAATGCAGTTTAGTGTCAACAAGCATCAAGTATCAGAGGCAATATGATTCTCAATAACAGTTGCAGAGGATTGTAAGTGGGAATAGCTGTTGCAATTCTGCCTTGCTTCTGTATTTCCTGATGGGACCTGACTGATGGGAAGAGAATGCTAAACCAGCTAGAATTTTGATCTAATCCAGTAAGACTCTTTTTATTATGATACAAGGAGCGGTGACCTCCTATCTTAGCTTTGCTGGCTTCTTGGCAAGGAATTTCACAGCCTGTATTTGAAACCCTTTTCTCTGAAGATACCTGGAACTAGACCTAAAACCCATGCATCACAAAGAGCCACTGTTTGAGAATGTGGCAAAACTCTGGGGCCTTTTGCTCATTTCTTCCCTTTCCATAGGACTGCAGCCTTGATTTCTGCAGTTAAGTCTGTTTGTAAGTACTTTGTCTTCCTGAATTTTCTGAAGATCAGAATTCACCTCTGCTCTCCTGGTAATATAAATCTCATCAAAAAGATGCATTAAATGTAAAGCTTTTTTGTTCAATATATTGAGAGTGTAGTATTTTGGAATAACTGTACAAAAATCCCAAATCTATATTACTTTTCATGCTCCTAGAACCAGATTCTTCATCATTCTTGAATAAATTGTTATCATTGGGACACGACTGAGTCCCTCTAATCTACACATACTAAAGTAATTCATGCTGATGGTTTGCAAGAAATAACTATCATCTGGGAAATAAAAACTGCTGTTTTTTAATGAAACAACTAGATTTTACAGGCTACCCTTTAACCAAAACAACTGAAAGCTGGGTTCATGATTTAATACACTGTTTCTCAACCTTGGCAACTTTAAAATGTGTGGACTTCAACTCCCAGAATTCCCCAGCCAGCATGGCTGGCTGAGGAATACTAGGATTTGAAGTCCACACATCTTAAAGTGCCAAGGTTGAGAAACATTGATCTAATGTAACACGCAGGATTGTTCTGAGGGCAAAACCTTCACCTGTATTGACTTTTAACTCTTTGCACGATATAATGAAGCACATATCAGAGATTTCCATCCACATTGCCATAATTGTGCAAACATATTTTGAAAATGTCAGCTTATCATGAGCATGCTCTGTTCTTTAGATATTCTGGTGCTTCCTTCAGTATTTGAAGTTTGATGCCTAGATCTTAGATTTAGGAAGCTGAATACCTATCAATCTGCTCAATTTTGATGAAGATGATGATGATATCCATATTTTGATATTTTCTTCTTTCTTTACTAGAATGTATAACCATGTCTGTGTATCTATGACCAAACTACAAATAAGGTGAATATAATGCATGGCTAATGCATATTTTATTAAGACTACAATGGTTTACATCAATATGCTATATTGATAACACAGAACAATAGCTGCAAATGCAGAAAAATAAATGTTTCAGCATAAATCGCTATAAATGTTTGGCCTGCACAACAGCTTATATATTGTTCTCATTTACCAGTCAATATGTCAAGATACCCTGTTACATTAAAACAATAGTCAGGAATGACTTCTTTAACACCTTCAAAACAGTAGCTGTTCATGCTACTAGTTCAAGTTCACCTTTTCAAATCCATTTTCCCAGGACTGCTCACTGTCCATCATGGATGAGAAGTAGGTCAAAGTTTAATTATTCTTAATTGGCCTTCATTAGGAGATAATGCAGCACCTTGAGTCCCCTAATTAAGCTTGACTATGGAGCAGCAGAGTCATAACATCAGGTGGTAATGAACTAGAAGTCATGCATTCTCATGCACCAACACACTTCATGACTCGTTATGGCTCTCTGTATTGTCTCAAGTGAGGTGTAATGTAATGTGTTGCATATTAACAGAATGGAATCTGAATGCAGTTTTTAGAAGTATCTTCTTCAAATGCACATTAAATGGCTCCTCATAAGTGATTGGATTTTCTCCCAAGGAAAAACTTAGCAGTTCACAGATATCTCTTTTTTAAATGAAGGCAAGCAGCAGTGAGGCATTTTAGCTAAGGCTGAACTTTGAAACATCCAGAGGTTGGGATTTAACCCTGAAATTGACAGATAATACTATATTTATATCAAACCATACCATCAAGGTTTTCTGGCTGGTTTAGTGATGTTAAAAAATGAGTATAACAACATGAAAATATAAGCAAAACTCATTGAAAGTGGTAGGTTCCGAAGTGTGATAGATTGTTTTGTTGTTTCTGGTTTTGCATTTTTGCATGGCACTTTAAAGATGACATTATTCCAAAATGGGGATGCCACTGCCCCCAAAGTCCTCTCTTTCTTAAGCAAAAACTACCTGATGGAAGTAATAATTGAAATAGAGCATTACTTGACATGCAGAAAGATTGGTATGAGAGGAGATATTCCATCAAGTGTTTTGGTCCCAAGTCCTTCAGGGCTTTAAAGTTGAGTATCTGCACTTTCAGGGGAAGAGGCACTGAAGTGTTCAGGCAACTCATCCAAAAAAAAGTACAAAAGAGGTTCCTTGCTGAAGAGATGTCATATTTTGAAAAATACTTAGAAGATGATCCAGTATCCACCCTTGCAATGCATAGTTTTGTACGGGTAACCCACTGTTTTTTGCAAAACAGTGTAGATTTATTTTAATGAAGTGATTCAGGCCATGGAGGGGGACATGATTTGCTTCCATGAAGTGAAGAGGCTGCCCAATTCACCTCATTGAAACAATTCTGTTGGCTCTTAACTACTTTGGACCAGAGCTGTGGAAGAGCCCTTCAACAGTCTTCCTCTGGGCTGGCTGACGCTTTCAGACTGGTAGCTGTGGGATTGCCTGCAGCATGCTTCAGACTCACTCAGCCTGGAAGACCTTTCGGGTCCATAGTTCTCATTGAAAGGTTGAGCCTGATCCTCCAGGAAATGCTGCTTGTCTCCTCTGAAGCACTAGCCAAAGCTTTTGGTGGCAGATCAAAGGAGGCTGCAGGCTGGGCAGCAGAGTTCTCTGCTGCAGGATTGTCCCTAGGATGCACCAGTGCTCCTTAGCTTGGAGGACCTACTGGGCTGGTGCCCTCAGCACACACTTTGGGCAATCCTTCTGTGTCTGGTGAAGCTGCCCAGCCCAGAATTCCTTTGGCTAGTGCTAAGGGAGAAAACTCCTCTCAACTTTTCCTCACAGCATTCATTGAGGAAAGCTTCTTCCATTTTCTTCAGCAGTGTAAGCTTTGTGGAAGAAAGCTAAAAGCAAAGCAATGATAAACAACACGGTCACTTTGTTTCACTCTTAAAAATGAGGAGAGCATGTAGCTTTGCAAACCCGTTGCAAGGGGCTGCTTTGTTTGAAGTTTTGTCAAAGCAAAGCTCTCCTTTGAAGTTTCATGCATCCACAGTAGTCATTAAAAGGAAGGGTGCTGATACAGCTATCATGGACATTGCATTGCTCATGCAGTGAGGAACAGATACAGGCAATGCTGTTTCTTTTCCTTGATTTTTTTTCCCAACTCATATGGCAGTACTAATATATGAGCACTGGGATCTTGAGGTAAGCAAATCTTTTGGGGACAATTGCTTCATCTGCAGCTTTGAGAACATGTTGTGGGGATGTTCACAGAAGGAGAGCTCTCATATTCGTGAAATAGCTACGAAAGTAGGTTTGGCTAGTCCAAAAGCACCCATTTACCCATAAGACTTATCTTGGCTATATCACTGCTTGTCATTGCTTTCAGAACTGTGTTTCAGCATGCCAACAGAAGTTGAAAATACTTTCATGGAAGGATGTTTGAATCTTGTTGCCCAAATCCATTACCCTTACAATCCCGTATATGCTAATCCAGAAGTCAGTTTCAGCAGGCTTAATGGGACTGAATTCCATTACTTTTGCTTCCTTTTCTTTTTCTGGACAAATAGGTGCATTTACAAGCAAAACAGCCACTGACCAGTTATAGACTAAATGCCCCAATCACTTCTAGGGGATTTAGGTTTCATAGTGCACCCACCATTTGGGACTACGAAGCAATGGCTGACCCCAGTCACCCAATCCTAAAATGAACAAGGTTGGACATAACCTTGGAAGTTAGCCACATTCAGTCCGTTGAGACTAATGCCTGGATAAACCTGTCTAGGGTTGTAGTTTAAGGATGGTGATTTCGATAATAAAATTCTAACATCACTCTGTACAATTATTTCCAGTTGTTGCTCAAATGTTGAGAAGCAGTTCTGAAAAAAAGCAGGATAGGAAATAACCGAGAGAAATGTTATGGTTTAGAGCTGCACACGCAGAAGATAAAAATGAAGTAAACTTGCAGCTTAATAATCAAAATGTATGAATAGAATATAACATCTCTAGTACCTTTAATTGCAAGGAAAAGTTAATAAAGAAGAAACAGATTATCTCCATTGTAGTTATCGCTGTGTTGTTTTTACACAGTAAGAGGTGTATCATACATAAGTCCTTTCAACAATGTCAACAATAATTGGAAGCTGGTAACCTGGTGCTGTTCTTGGACTTCTCAATAACTCAGCTAAGATGCGACAAGAATCAAGGTTTCGTCTTATTGCAGATTCTTGAGAGGGGCCCACTGCTTCCAGCCTAAATGTGGAGGTGGTCCCATCCAAAGTGTGGTTCAGCATTTGAAATTATCAGCTGGTTGATATTTTTCATTTAGAACAGTAAACTGATTAGGTAAAATGTAATCCCAGTAGTCATTTCACTGTTTTGAATTCCTCCACAAACTCCCACTAGATCAATGGTTTCAAGGAATATATGTATTAAGAGAAAGAGAGAGAAATTATGTTGGCAAAAGATGCAGTGGTAGATTGGCAGTGGGTGTGAAGAGACTCTAAGGGACATTTTGCCCTTGAACTTTTTTTAATTAAAAAAAAAAGCCTTAGTTTTGAAAGGTCTAGCATCCTTACCACTTTGTCCACTAAATACTTTATTACTTGGGTTCAGGTACAACTATACTCTCTCTCTTATCTTAAGTTTAGCTACAGTTAAATCAAGGTATCTTGAGAGACCTATAAGGTTTGGGAATGCTGTACTTTGCTCGTTCTACTCCTACCTGTGTGGTGGTTCCAGTCTGTAATCATCGAGTGGAGCTTGAATATGAGATTCTCAATTTGGAGTGCTCCAGGGATCTAGTGCTCTCTTCTATGCTGCTTAGCATCTTTATGAAGCCCAGAAGAGTCATCCATTGGTTTTGGATGAGATGTTATCAGTATGCTGATAATACTCAGTTGTCCTTTGTCACCCCAAACTCAGTCAGGAATGCTGTGGAAAGTCTGAAGGAGTCAGGATCTGAGTGGGGTGAAATACGATTAGATTAAATCTCTCCAAGACTAAGTTGCTGTACATCAATAGGTATCCAAGATCATTTGTCCTAGTAGTTACATTGGATGTAACTGTGCTCTCTCTGAAGGGGTTGGTTTATGATCTAGGGTCTTCTTGTACTTAGAGCTATTGCTTAAATGGCAGATAAGACATGGCCAGAGGGTCATTGCCTAGCTTCAGTTGGTATGCCAGCTATGACCCTACTTGAATTTGGATGCCTTAGTGATTGTAACTCCTGCCTTTATCACCATGTTTTTGAATTCACCTAGTCCAGAATGTGGTAGGTGGATCAAACCTATTATTTCAGGGAAACGCCACTGGTCCAATTCAGAGTTCTGGATATTACCTACGAAGCCCTATGTGGCATAGACAGGGATAGATCACACACCACCTTGCCAGGAGTGAATCTACCAGTCTGGTAAGAATATCACAAGAAGGCCTGCTGAGAGGCTCCCTACCTCTGTATGAGCTTTAAGGCACTTGATGGTAGGCCTTTTTTGTCATGGCTCCCATACTTTGAAACTTTCTCTCCCAGATGTTTGGAGAGTCCCTTTCCTCTTACCTTTCTGTAAGGCAGTTAAAGCAACCCTATTCCATTGGACTTGTAACCTTAGTGAACCTCTTGGGTGGGTTATTTTACCTGATATACTGTTTTACCTGATATAATGTTTTGAGCCGCCCAGAGTCACCCATTGGGGGAGATGGGCGGCATACAAATTTAATAAATAAATAAATAAATAAATAAATAAATAAATAAATAAATATTTGTTGACATGTTCACTCTGTAATATGTTGCCCAGAACATATTGGATTGGGGTGGGTTACAAAAATTATAAGTAAATAAGCAAAATAAAACAAAACAAAACTTGAACTTCTTAACTTCTTATATGCCTATCCAGTTGTTCCCCATGTTGCATGGGGAATCTGCTTAATCATGTATATGTCATATATAAATATGATGAAGAAATAAATATGAAAAAGTCATATTATTTAGGAGCATTTTAACTATTTAATCTAGACCATAATTTGCTGTTCAGATCCACAGAGAAAAGAAGAGATTTGCACTGTTTGGGCAGCATCTATTCCCATTCCTCCATGCATATTTCTGAATGTCTAAGTGAGGCTTATGTTTACACATAGTATCAAACTATTTCAGAGCAGTTTGTGTCCGTGGGATGGGATGAATTCACCATGTGTGATATCATCAGATGACTTTCGAGGCCAGTGAGTTATAATATGTAGATAGCGACAACCTGAAGCCCTTGGCTAATCTGAAAAAACTAAACAGGTTTGGGCCTCATTAGTACATGGGTGGAAGATAACAGAAACCCAGAAGGGTAATTGAAAAAAACATTCCAAGAGAAGGCAGTGGATAAGATAATCACTTCTTTACTGCTACCAAGAAACAACATGGACCTGTCCAGATAGTCAGACTTGACTCAAGGAAATCTTGATCTTAACTTGCACCTTTCCAGATCCTGCTGAACTTTGTCCAACCAACATGACCAGTGGGGAAATTCTCTGAAGGTTTTCATTCAGCTATATTTGAAGTAAATTGTTCCACCAGTTGTTCTTCTCTTGGGCTAAAAGAACAAGCTACTTAGCTATAAAATTCACTGAGTGAATTTAATTTCCTCATTGCCTATCCACTTAACTCCCATCACAGGATTTCTATGAGGCATGAGATGGAGGAACCAGGTATATTGCCAATGCCTTGAACTCCTTGGAGTAAAGATAAATAAATAATAAAGTCTGGCTCTAGTACTCTGTGGGTGTATATATGTACACACACACACACACATGCTACAAATAGCTTCTCCCTTCTGCAACTATGTGTGATTCACACATGCCATCAACAGTATGATAGCTGCTTAGAAACCACAGCCATGAGCATGCTGCTTCAGGGAACAAGCTGTTCGGATCAACGGGCTTCCCGTGAAACTCTGGCCCTGCCATTCTGTTGCAAATCCTTTGTATTTGCACTCTCAGATCATGTGATGAAAAAGTTGGAACTGTGTGGGAAGCTGTTCACACAAAGGGTTTGGGGGCTGTGATTTGATGTGGTGAGCCATGGCACAAGGGGGACAGTTTAAAACAGAAGTCCACTTATACCAGTGTTGTCCAAACTTGGCCACTTTAAGATGAGTGGACTTCAACTCCCAGAATTCCCCAGAAGTCCACTCATCTTAAAGTGGCCAAGTTTGGACAACACTGACTTATACAGTTGCCACTGTTAAAAGATATGCAATGGATCGATTAGCTGTGGTAATCATTATTGTATATTTTTTTGAAGGATCATAAGCGTAAAAGGACCAAAGCAATGAGATGAATATGATCATTCATTTCTGGCTTGATAAATATGATGATCGTGATTTGGTTCAAGCGTCTAGTCCTTTTTAGGTAGAAGGCTATCAAGCAATGAGAAAATATAGAAAATCAGCTCTCCTAATGTGAAATGCAGATTGGTATATTTGTATAGGTAAAATATAGAGATAAAAATAAAACATTAAGAGTCAAGTTCCAGTATCCAGTAGTGTGTTTTTGCTACACATCTCAGAAAGCAGCACATATAAAAAGCAGAAGCAGGCAGGAAATTAGTTTCTGAACTTTTTATTCCATTGAAATGGGGTTTGAAAATGACCAGTTTTGCTCTCTACCTTCTGGCCATTTGATTGTTGGAAAAGGAACTGGAATAATAGCCAAAACATTTTGCATGCCTTCAAATATCAAATGTAATAATCAAGTGTTGTTTTTTTTTTAAGAGCATCTACCCAGCTAAGATTAAAAAGCTTCGCTGTCTCTGGAAAGAATGAGGCCAAATTGCTTTTCCAGCATAGCATTACACATTTTGCATTTGCTGTCTCTTAAAATCTCTTTTTTATGACACTTTTGGTACCAAATACATAAAACTATATACAATATGTGTTTGAGAAATGGCACACAGGCAGTCAAACAGCTGATATGTCAGACATTTCTAGAGAAGAGCAAGAAACAGGAACAATTTCTGGACGTGGATAAATGCTCCAGACCCAGTGCCCAAGGAGGCTCATGTCCAAAGTAGGATCTGAACAATATAGAATGGCTCCTGGGAGAGGGTGAAGGTGACCACTTCTACTACTACTACTACTACTACTACTACTACTACTACTACTACTATTTCCCAAAGAAAGCTAGAGTGGGGCTGGCAGTGACACAGTGATTTCACAAGAGAGGCAGGATGCTTGATCCTTTGTTCATTTTTGTGTGTTTATGCTTTAGATGTGTTTTAATCCTGACAGATTACCTGCCTTAATAATTACAATGTTGTATTACATTAATCATTTATTAAATGCCACATGGAGCAACATTTCTTGGCAATAAAACGATGATGATGATGATGATGATGATGATGATGATGCAACTATAACCAAATGGATCCATCAAAACATACTAATACAGTTTGAGAAAATATAATACAGGGTTTAAAAGATAAAGTCACCCTCAGATTCAGAAATGATGATGGTGGTGGTGGTGGTGATGATGATGATGAAAGCAACAATAAGAGGCTGAAACATTCCAGAATTGGGATATCTTTAAATATAGATATATTTTGCCAACATCTTCCTGCAATTTACAGTTCATCGTTATTTCAGTGTAAATTGAGAAGCCAGGGAGCAGAGCTGTAAGAGGTTACTAAAATTTCATTGGGCTTTCAAAATGATGCCATAGCCTTGGAACCCTTTTTCTTTCCTGTAGCAGTAGCACTGGCTGTTCCTCAGGGAGAATGAGTGTGATATAGCATTACAAAGAGTGATTCCTGCTGAGGCAGTGCTGATCTAAGAACCTCTTCCGACATAATGGATGCTGAAAGCAAGACTTAGCAAGAAACTGGTCTCCTGCCATTGGCTTTTCCCCAACAAGTTAATGGGGAGAGCCAGTACTGATGTAACATTTTCACACCTTTGAAATGTGGAAAACATTCTAGAAAAAAGACAACTGATTCATTGGCAATCCAGCCCAAACCTATTATACCTGGATACGGGGAAAGCCTCTTTCCAGTCTTAAATTTAACTTTACCAACAAGGCAGATGTAATGCAGGTTGCTAATATCCTTCCCTCTGGTCAAAAACACCACTTAATCCCAACCATTGAGTCTCTGCACTTTTGTTTCTTGGGTCAAAAAATAGGTTTGCACCAGTTTTTGAAACTATCACATATGAATGTCAATTAAAGTGAATTTTTACAGTGGGTTTATCCCTGAATTTCTCTCTTTCATTTAGCTACACATACTCTTTTTTTCTGCTACATTATTAATTTTGCAGACCCCAGAACACACCTTATATTTAGCTACACATCAGGTCTCATTATGAATAAGCATGGGATCTCCAAAATTGTCTGGACCATAAAGAAGGCTGAGCACCGAAGAATTGATGCCTTTGAACTGTGGTGCTGGAGAAGACTCTTAAGAGTCCCCTGGACTGCTAGGAGGTCAAACCAGTCAATCTTAAAGGAAATCAACCCTGATTGCTCATTGGAAGGATTGATAATGAAGCTCAAGCTCAGATACTTTGGTCACCTAATGCGAAGAGAGGACTCTTTGGAAAAGACCCTGATGCTGGGAAAGATTGAAGGCAAAAGGAGAAGGGGACGGCAGAGGATGAGATGGTTAGATAGCATCACCGAAGCAATGAGCATGAAACTGAGCAAACTCAGGGAGGCAGTGAAGGACAGGAAGGCCTGGTGCGGTGTGGTTCATGGGATCACGAAGAATCGGACACGACTTAACGAATGAACAACAACAACAAAATGGAAATAGGATCAAAATATTGGTCTTCTTATATTTAGATTTACTTCTGGTTACACAGAGTACACAGAGCTGTAAGAGTTAAGAACAACTTAAACATACCTAAATTGCTTCTTTTAAAGATATGATAGAGATACCTCCTAGCTATGTTATGTAGAGCCAAAGATTTGCACCAATGAGATGTGCTTGTTTGGGTACCCCTCTCTGTTAGAAACCCCTCCGGAATAAGGCCAACCCACCATTGAGTTGGAAAAGCAATTAGAACTTCTATTCAATTACAGCCACAATGTATGCAGCGCCAGCGACTGTGAAACTGGCCAGCTAAACTGCAGTCTGTAATTGCCAGTAATTGCAATAAGTGCTCCTCTTGTATTGTCACTTCTCTTAAATTAGCACCATACAGGGAGCCCTGCTGGAATGATTAATAATGTGATTCATAAAAGAGGTTTCAAGTCACGGACTCTGCTTCTTTATGTATATGTAGAGCACACAATGGTGGTTGTTCCAAATAGGCCTTCTGGGCAGGACTGGGATCAAATGGAGTCCTGAGTTTCATAGGGGAACATCAGCGTCAGGTCTAAACTGGGATTAACTGACATAAATACCCGTAGAAATCTCCCTGTAAAATTTAAAAAGAATTCCACCTTTTATATAGGGTGTGATTGACCAATCAAAATGCATAGTCGAGTATACATCTTTAAATATAGGTCTGGAGGAAAAAAAAGAGAAGTTTTGAGGTGAGGAGAAAACCATCACCATTATTATCATCCCCTTCCTTCTCTTAAAAACTGTTGCATTACATTGTTTTTTTCTCCTTATAACATTTTTGCTTTCTTTAAAGAATGGCATGCTTTTTTTTCTTTGTTTACTCATCCAGACAATCAAAGATGACCTCATAATGCAGATAGCCAATCAGATCAGATTATTTGATGGTGTCATTGAGAACATGTGCATGAAGGCAATGTTTCCTGAATCTGCTACCACCATGATCTCAGCTGTTCAGGTCACGGATTGCTTTTGTTCAGTGAGTTTTAGGTATTTATTCAGTAAGTTTTCAAGGTACCGTTTTATTCCCAAGGTATTTAGGTATTCCTATTTTCAAGAACCCTTTGAAAGGAGACAATTTTTGATGCTGCCCCAAAGCTCTCATTGTTATCCTAGCCCTAACACTGATTCCTTCTGCAGAATTTATTTATTTATTAAATTTATCCCCACCCATTTCCCCCCAATGGGGAACTCTGGGTGGCTCACAACTCAATAAAAACAATAAATTGTTGTTGTTCAGTCATTAAGTTGTGTCCAACTCTTCGTGACCCCATGAACCATATCGTGCCAGGCCCTCCTGTCCTTCACTGCCTCCCTGAGTTTGCTCAGTTTCATGCTCATTGCTTCAGTGATGCTATCTCACCATCTCATCCTCTGCCGTCCTCTTCTCCTTTTGCCTTCAATGTTTCCCAGCATCAGGGTCTTTTCCAAAGAGTCCTCTCTTCGCATTAGGTGACCAAAGTATCTGAGCTTGAGCTTCATTATCAGTCCTTCCAATGAGCAATCAGGGTTGATTTCCTTTAAGATCGACTAGTTTGACCTCCTAGCAGTCCAGGGGACTCTTAAGAGTCTTCTCCAGCACTACAGTCCAAAGGCATCAGTTCTTTGGTGCTCAGCCTTATTTATGGTCCAGCTCCCACAGCCATACATTACTACTGGAAAAACCATAGCTTTGACTATGCAGATCTCTGTCGGCAAGGTGATGTCTCTGCTTTTTAATATGCTATCTAGGTTTGCCATAGCTTTCCTCCCAAGGAGCAAGCATGTTTTAATTTCATGGCTGCAGTCTCCATCTGTGGTGATCTTGGACCCCAAATAAATGAAGTCTGTTACTGCTGGTTGTTGATGTTTCTCCCTGCAATCTTAATTCCGGCTTGTGATTCTTCCAGCCTGGCATTTCTCATGATGTACTCTGCATATAGGTTAAATAAGCAGGGTGACAGTATACAGCCTTGTCGTACTCCTTTCCCTATTTTGAACCAACCAATTGTTCCATGACCAGTTCTAACTGTTGCTTCTTGGCTCACATACAGATTTCTCAGGAGACAGGCAAGATGGTCTGGTACCCCCATCTCTTTAAGGATTTGCCACAGTTTGTTGTGATCCACACAATCAAAGGCTTTTGCATAGTCAATGAAGCAGAAGTAGATGTTTTTCTGGAACTCTTGTGCTTTCTCCATGATCCAGCGAATGTTGGCGATACAATTAAAAGCCTATATACACAGTTACAAAAGTTGAAGGAAAAAGTTCAGGAGGCTGATGGTTCAGGGCAGCAATGCCAGGACTCTAAGGGGCTAGCCAACCTCACACTTGATGACTTCCCTCTCCACCCCAGGCTAGATGGCAGAGCCAGGTCTTCAAATACCTCTGGAAGGCCAGGAGTGAGGGGGCCAATCTCACCTCTGGGGGCAAGGTATTTCAAAGGGCGGGGGCTTCAGCAGAGAAGGCCTGCCTTCTGGACCCTGCTAGTTGGAGCTCTTTTGCCGAGGGGGTCCGAAGCATGCCCTCTCTGTGTGATCAGGTGGGATGGATTGAAATCATAGGGAAGAGGTGGCCCCTCAGGTAACCTGGTCCCATGCCATGTAGGGCTTTAAAGGTGATAACCCACCCCTTGAATTGGACCCGGAAGCAAACCAGTACCCAATGCAGCTCGCAGAGCAACAGTTTTATGTGGGTCCTTCTTCAAGCCCCAAAAATAGCTCATGCGGCTGCATTCTGGACCAGCTGAAGCTCCCAGATACTCTTCAAGGGTGGCCCCATGTACAGCTCATTGCAGTGGTCTTTCTGGGAGATAAGAAGGGCATGAGTGACTGTTCAAAGGGCATCCGGATCCAGGAAAGGGAGTAACTGATGCACAACGTGAAGTTGTGCAAGAGCCCTCCTGGCCATGGCTGCCACCTGCTCTTTGAGCAGGAGCCATGAGTCCAGGAGGACCCCCAGATTATGCACTGGGTCTGTCTGGGGCAGTGCTACCCCACCCAGCACCAAATATGACAAAGTCCCAGATACAGAGGAGCCATTAAACCACAGACACTCCATCTTACCAGGGTTCAGCTGAAGCTTGTTGTTCCCCATCCAGACTCTGACAGCCTCCAGGCAACTCAAGAGGGTGGTCACAGAATCACTTACCTCACCTGGGATGGAGATGTATAATTGAGTATGATGATCAATGATGATCAGCATACTGATGATACCTCATCCCATGATGGGGGATGATCTCACCCAACGATTTCATGTAGATGTTGAAAAGAGAGAACTGAACCCTGTGGCATCCCACAAAGGAGGGGCCGAGGATGGGACCTCTCGCTCCCTAACACCACCGATTGGGATTGGCCCTGAAGAAAGGAGGTGAACGGGCACAAGACCGTGCCACCCACCCCCAATTCCCTGAGTCGTCCCAACAGGATACCATGGTCAACAGTATCGAAAGCCACTGAGAGACCAAGGACAGCAAGGATGGTCGCACTTCCACCATCCTGCTCCCACCAGAGATCATCCATAAGTGAGACCAATGCTGTTTCCATTCCATAACAGGCCTGAAACCTGACTGAAAAGGGTCCAGATAATCCATTTCCTCCAGAACCCTTTGAAGTTGTGATGCCACCACTTTCTTAACCACCTTCCCCAAAAAGGGGAGCTGGGAGACTGGATGGAAATTGTCCAGTACAGAAGGATCCAGGGAGGGTTTCTTGAGGAGGGGGTGCACCTATGCCTCTTTAAAGGCAGCTGGAAACACTCCCTCCCACAAGGATGTATTATTAACTATTGCCTGGATCCAACCACATGTCACCTCCCGAGCTGCTTTCACCAGCCAGGAGGGGCACGGGTCCAGATGACAAGTGGTGGCCTTCACAGTCTGGAGGATCCCGTCCACTTCCTCAGGAACAACAGGATCAAACTGTTCCCAGATAACTGGGTAAGTATCTCCCCAGACCCTGCGCCACACTCGGAGTCTAACTTGGAACAAATCCGAGAGATTTTATCCTGCAGATGCTCTGAAACTTCCTCCATGCGGCCCTGCAAATGAATCCCCAGATCCCCCCTACCAAGGAGGGATCTAGTGATCCCAAACAGGGCCGCCGGGTGGCACTCTGCGGACGTGATAAGGGCAGAGAAGTATTGGTGCTTCGCTGGTCTTATCACCACAATGTAGGCCTTGACAGTGGCTCTAACCTGTGTTCGGTCAGATTCGGTCTTTGTCTTCCTCCAGTGGCACTCTAGACATCTCTTGACCCTCTTCAGCACCCTCAACTCCTCCGTAAACCATGGGGAGTGTCGGGGCCAATGTAGCAAGAGAGGTTGCATAGGTGTGATCCTGTCCAAGGCCCCGGCTGCCTCCCTATTCCAAGCAGCAGCCAAGGCCTCTGTTGGACCATGCAGCAGATCCTCAGAAATACCCCCCAACTCCCTCTGAAACCCTGACAGGTCCCTCAAGTGCCAGGGGTGGACCAATCACATGGGTCCTGCCTCCCTGTGGAGTGGGGTGGCATAGGAGAAACTCAGGGTCACCAGGACGTGATCTGACCATGACAACAGGGAAAGCTGTAAATCTCCCCTCAGATCACTTTGCCATTGCTCTGACAAGAAGACCAAATCCGGCATGTGGACACTGTCTCAGGTTGGGTCCTGTACAATTTGAGACAGGCCCATGGCTGCCATGATAGCCATGAACTCCTGACCCACCTCCAGGGTCCGTCCCAGGGACAGCAAGTTGAAGTCCCCCAGAACCATAACTCTGAGGAACTCCACCACCAGCCCTGAGATGGCCTCCAGCAGCTCAGGCAGGGAGGTTGCCAAGCCGCAGGGAGGCTGGTCCAGTAGCAACACTCCCAACTATTCGCGGGAGCCCAACCTAAGGAACAGTGTCTCACAGTCACAGACTTGTGGAGCAATGCCCTTGAAGGCCACCAGAGACTCTTGGATGATGACAGCCACCCCTCCACCCCTGCCCTGGCATCTCAGCTGGTGCCACACTGTGAACCTAGCTGGGCACATTTCGGAGAGGGGCACCCCCCCTCAGGCCCCAGCCAGGTCTCAGTAATACATGCCAGGTCTGCCCGCTCCTCGGTGATCAAGTCACATATGAGGGGGGCCTGTTTTTTACCAACCTGGCATTAAGCAGCAGCAGCCAGGGGCCAGGGCCCCTATGAACTTGCTGACCGGGGCCTCGGAGCGAGCAAGGAGGGCCAGAACACACCACCGGTAACACACTGGAGGCGTCTTCCCCGAAGATGGCCTGCCCTCCAGCTCCTGCCATATCATCCCCTACCCCGTCACCACCTCGATAGTATAGCCCACCGCATAGTCCCCAGGGGTTCCAGGCCCAAATACCTCCAATCCTGGGCCTTCGGGGTGCCTGATCTAGGGTAAAAATCCCTCCATCCAATCAGACATCCACATTCAAAACCAGACATTCCCAGGTGAGGGAAGATCCCACCCGCACACCAGCTCACGCTCTCGCCGCCGGCTGGGACCCACCCCCCACCAAACCTCACACTGCAGTCTCAATCTGCCCCCCTGCATGACCTCTCTCACTAGTCAGCAGGGCAGGCATCCCATGCACTCACTCACACCTCCTGTCTCTCACCCAGGAGGTGGATCCTCACATCCTCATACATTCCCAGACTCCCTTCCAGACTCTCACTACCAGGAGGGAATCCCAGATTCACACTGGAGGGACCCTACAACTCTCCACAGGCACTGGTTGGGATTAAGTAGGGGTGGTTAGATACTGAAACCCCAGTTCACCCCTCTTGAAAACATGAGTTGTTAATTAATATGCTGTCTGCCCCCTCCCCCGGTGCCCAACTGTTCCTCCAAAACTGAATGATCTTCCTCCACAGTCGGACAACCACCCCACATCGGGGTCTGCTGGAGTTCGCCACACCATACTGGGCTCACTGGGGCCTGCTGAGCCTGCTAGGCCTAGAATCCATTGTACCGCTGGGCCCAATGGGCCTGGGGCTGGAAATGCCATGCTGGGTCCCACCAGAGTTCATCGCATCGTGCTGTGGGTCACTGGAGCTTGCCATGCCGCGCCAGGGTTCATCTGGACTCACTGCAGCTCGCTGCGCCCCACAGGGGCCACGTCTTGAGGCTCACTGCAGGTCGCTGGCCACACCAGGGCCCATCAGGACTCTCCGCACCACTCCAAAACTCATTGGGCTTGCCACAATGCACCGGGACTCCCCAGGGCCCATCACACCAACCCAGGGCTCATCGAGGATCGCCACCCATGCCAGGGCCCAGCAGAGCTCCCCGTCCTGCTCTGGGGATCGATGGGGGCCAATGCCCCACACCGAAACTGCACCACAGCTTGCCCAGGCCTGTGGCGAGCCTCAAGACAATGTGGCCACTGTGGGGCGCAGCAAGCTGCAGTGAGTCCAGGTGAGCTCACTGCTCGCCCGGTGTTGCTGCTTTCCACCGTGCTCTCCACCATGCTCTGCTGCTCTGTCCCAGGGGTTGCGCTCGAGGCGATCCATCCGAGGGGAGAACCCCTCCAAGGTCTTCACACCCAGTTCACCTTAGGAGGTGGCAAAAATCCCAGGAGTAGAGGGGTCAAACCCACAATCTTCCTCCTTAGTGCAGCAGCCGTGCCTGGCATTTGCTGGCGATCTTTTGAGGTTTATTTAAACAACAGTAACAATTTTATGATTTGTCTCATACTTTGTGTGTATTAAGGTGTGCAGGAATAAGAGAGTGAGAGAGAAATGAAAAGAATCTCATCCCTTAATTTTTTTTTTTTTAAATAGCAAATTTGAATGGATAAGTATCCCTCAAGTGGGATTCAAGGCAAAAATGTGACCACTGAAAAATAAGGAGAGATCCACATGCCCAAGGAGGAGATATTAACAATCCAAATGGCCTTGAACAACATTTTACAAGAGACACTGTAGGAAGGGTGATCCATCCGTCTCAAATAGGTGCCTACCTCTAGCCAAAGAAGAACAAAGTGAAGCAGAAACATTCCTTTATGTTCTTCATGGATAGCAGGGGGACTTAGCAGTGCTCTCAGATATTGGGCAGGACGTGGCGTGCATGTATTGGTCCTGGCACAGAAGTTAGACTTGGAAAGTTGATTAAGCCCACCCAATCAAGTGCAGATATCCTTCTGGGGTGGAGGGGGGTGCTTGCAGCAAACTTGCCAGGGTTTTACTTCCTGGGAGGAGATGCTATGGACAAGGAAGGTCCTGTACTGTAGAAAATCTTTCTGTATATGTGGAAGGTGATGAAAATGGTGATGGAGGCAGAGGGAAAGCAGAGTTTGCATGTCTTCCCCAGCGCTGTCTCCTTGCACGATGACCGTGCATATTTAACAGTTTTGTTCGTGTCTAATGTGAAAGTGCCTTCTTTTCCAGAGCATCACTTTTCACAGTTCCTTTTCCAATGTGAAGTGTGAAAATATAACCATAAGCAACAGGGGATATATAAACATTCTCTCACATTTTTAGCTGATGGATTTATGACAGTTCAATCAGTAGTACAGGGCTCTCTGGTGCATTTGCTACCCCCAGAAGGGCAAGACAAATTTCAGGAACTGCAATGCCCCTTTCAGGCAAGATATGTGTTTCCCTTTGTATCATGGCTTTACTGAAGATACCAATGGAAACATCTAATTATAAAGAAGGAAATATCTGTGTTTTCCCTTTATCACTAGCAGTGTTGTTGCACTAAATCTAACTTTATTTGACAAGTACTGCTCAAAATTATCTCCCTCTGAAATGTGCTCCCCAAACAGATGGAGAAAACATTTTTCTCAAAGCAGCAAGTAGTGGTTGATATTAAGTAATATAACAAACATAGTACCTAGGAATTATATGATACATTCCATTTCACATTTACAGATAGAACGATTGATCTTTCCTGTGCTAATAAGATTAGGTTTGGATACAATTTAAAGTCTGATGCATCCGGGGTGGGCATTAATGTGATGCATGCACCTTCCAGTTGGTGGGATGTAGGCAACAGTAGGTTGACTTGAAAGATAATCTCTAGATTAAAGCTCCTAGCTTGCATAGAATAGCACCTTCCTGCATCACTAAAAAGCAGAACGTGAAAACTTTGATTGACCAAAGCCACAATGAGCAGGAATAGCAGAGGTCAACATTCAGGGGACAACCATGGGATACAGAAGATTGGAACTTGGAATGTAATAGGAGGGAGGGAGGGAGGGAGGGAGGGAGGGAGGGAGGGAGGAAGGAAGGAAGGAAGGAAGGAAGGAAGGAAGGAAGGAAGGAAGGAAGGAAGGAAGGAAGGAAGGAAGGAAGGAAGGAAGGAAGGAAGGAAGGTTTTGTTTGTGTTTGTGTTTTATATCTCATCAGTTTGTTCAGGAGCATAAGGCAATATGCATAGTGCTCTCTTCTGTATTCCCTCACAGCGGCAACCCTGTAAGGTAAATTGGGCTGAGACAGAGTGACTGGCCCCAAGTCAGCCAATGAGCATCCATGGCTAAGGGCAGACGAGAACTTAGGTCTCCTAAGTGTCGGTCTAACACCTTAACCACTGTAACTAACAGGAAGAGGAAGGAACATAATATATTTGAAAAAAAGTGGTCTGATCTTGTGGAGTGGACTCAAGAATGATTGAGAATTGAAAAGACTCAACTTTGATAAGTCTATTCATTGATACACAGCATGAAGAAATGAATATAAATCTAAAGCATGCTATCTGTGGTAAAATACTGAGCTAATTAGTGAAGGATAAAAAGTGATAAAAGTAGAACAGATAATTTTTTGGCCATGTCAAGTGTGGATCTTAGGAAAAAATAGACATTAAAAAAAGGGAAAGAAAAGATGTAAAAGAAACTGAAGTAAAAGTTGAAGAACTGAAAAGTAAGGAAGGAAAGAGGATGTGAAAGGGGTAGGAACAGTGTGAAAGGAATTATGTTATAGATTGCCACAGATGTATGTGGACTTACACAAATGGGAAATATCAAAAAGCATACTTGGTAGAATAATGTAATTGAGAAAATGCATATAAGACAGAGTTCTTAAACTTTGTGGTACCATTATACCCTAGAATTTGTGCAGTCTTGCTCTCATGAATAAAAAAAATTCATTGGAATTAGGGTTTGGCAAGAATTGCATTGCTTACTTTTAATAGTATAGTGGGGGGGGGGGGTTAAATCTATATCCGTGTTTCTGGAACTTTGTAGCACCAAACCCACTCGCTGCAGGCTTTAGCAGCCAAAGGGAGGAGCAAACAATTTTTGACAATGTTCCAGCTTAGCCAAGGCAAGCTTGATCAGGTTGCAAAAGAATATGCTTATCACTCCTCTGGAGGGTCATGAGAAATAGCTGAAGAGCACCTGCATATAAAAGAAGGAGTGCTGCAAAAAATGAGGATGAAAGATATTGTATAATTTGCATAGAGAAAATCATAGTTGCCCCAAATGTAGCCCAGAGAGTGAGGAACATTAAGATTAAAAGATGAAGAGGAATTGCAGAGCAATTTTGATGAAAATAAAAAGTTGATTTGGAAGTGGGCAAAGAGGAATGAGCAAAGAATCAATTCTTTGTGGGCAAAGAGGAATGACCAAAGAAAACAGCAGAGTGAGTGGAATTCAAAATAAACGTGTCTCATGTGGTACTACCAGGATCTAATATCAGCGATATACAGTATTACTGTGGTTTACATAATGCTTACAATGAAAAGCAATAGTGTAATGCATATGTATGTTAAAGTATTTTTTTAAAAAATATATCATCATCAATCTGAATCAATCCATTCCAGGATGAAGGCTTCTTTATTGAAGGTTATGGATTTTAGAATACCATGCTGATCTAACCCAGGTGGGTAGATAGGTTGTGGGGTTTTTTTTACTTCATGAAAGAGAGAGTGACTGTCCTAGCCAACTTCTTTATCTAAGGGAGGAATAAAACTTGGGTTTCCCTGTTCCCAGTCAAGCACCTTAATCAACACACCACACTGGATTTCCTGAAAATAAATATAATATCTTAAACAAGAACAAAGAGCAAACCCTTGCAACAGATTCAAGTGATTGGATTCAAGCAATGGAAAACAATATCTATGAATCTGAGCTAATTTCTGAGCTTCAAAACGTGATAGATTACCTCACAATGGAAAGGATTCTTAAGCATCTTTTCTTATGGCTGCATTTTATATCTCCCAAGTTTTCATAAAATTGGAACAGGTTGCCAGTCATCCTATCACAGGGAAGAGACATGAAGATATGAAGTGAGTTTCAGCTTTCCTTTTTTCATAGTTTTTACATTTCCCACCTTTTCCAAATTTCTGACCGGCTGAACATGATTGTGTAACCCACATGGAAAATGAGTTCTAGGGAGAGAGCATACAAAAGAAAAGTCATGAATGCTAGGGATATCATGCAATTTTGTTTGATTCATATTTTTTAGCAGATTAACTCTGTTCAAACTTCCCAGTGGATTAGAAACATACTTTTGGGATTATATTTTGGTGCTTCCTCATTTGGCCATGCAGTTCTTGGTCCATAAATTGTGAATAAAAATGGACATATCAGGAAATGGTATAAACCAAAAGACATGTATGAGGGAAAGAGGCAACAAAATACATATAATAGGAAACTAAACGTGAATGTAAATATTCCTCCTTTTTACATTTATCAAATCTATACACCACACTCTCCCAGCAAAAGCCAGTCTGTGATGATTATTCACAGAACAATGCGAACATTTATAACTGAGCATGTGGAAAATTTAAACACTGATATATTCATCTATCCTTAAAAAATTTCAATTCCCAAACTGTCAGCTGTCTTAAAATGAAACAGTTCTAACATTAAAATCCATGCCACAATATCACTGTTAAAGAGAGATTCTTGAAGTAAGAGCAATCAGAAATGAAGACTAGATCATTACTGTAGTTTGTGCTATTATTATATTTATGGTTGTGCATCATTATAACCCACTGTTAGATTATATGTAATATCGTATGTCACATGTGCATGTGCTCTTCCCTAGATTATATTTTTAATTGGCCCTCATGTAACAAACATATAATAAAGCAACAGGTAATTCAAATTTATCTCAAATGAACATTGGCTTCTCTTTTGGAGATTTCAGAAACAAAGTTAGCAATGATCTTAGATCCAGCTATGTTCACCAGTCCTTGAAGTTCTTAGGATATATTAAAGAAGTGTTGCAAGCATTTCTTTAACTTATTTTTCTTCGAAAGACACCAATTCAGATCATATGATTCCCAACTAGGGATGGATAAAGAAATCACATTTTAATGCAATTATCTTTGTGTTAGACCCTGTCCCCCAGTTTTGTAATACAGTTCTTTGATCAAAAGATACAAACAAAAATTTGTACTTTGGGGAAAGCAGCATGTCAAAAATCACTTATTTTAAAAAATGGCTTTTTCTTCCCCCCCCCCCCCACACATATATTTCAGAGATTATATGATAAAATGCATGTATATTTTCTGTCCAACTTAAAATAATGTAGGAAAAGTGTGCAGAGCATGCCTTTTGGAATTCTTTCCAACCCCTTTATCAGTAATGGCCTTAAGATGTGTTTGTATTTTCTCCTGTGTAATGAAATATTGTGAACTCTGTGTGGGTGTGGGTGTGTGTATGTGAGTGTGTGTGTGTACAGTTTCTCTCTAGGGACTAATCAGGATGTGTAGATATGCGTGAGAGAGGTCTAAGGGTGTATATATAAATGTTGCCTCTGTGTGTGTTTCTGTCCTTCTCTCTCATGTTGCATCTGCGTGTATACATGTGTACCAGGAAGCACAAAGTAGACTGCAGACCTACTATTTTGGGTCACATGACCAGGAGGGAAGACAACTTAGAATGGACCAGTCGGCAGCATTTCAAGCCATTGCAAATCCATATTTTCCATGTTGTTGTTGTTGTTCAGTCGTTAAGTCGTGTCCGACTCTTTGTGACCCCATGAACCACATTGCGCCAGGCCTTCCTGTCCTTCACTGCCTCCCTGAGTTTGCTCAGTTTCATGCTCATTGCTTCAGTGATGCTATCTAACCATCTCATCCTCTGCCGTCCTCTTCTCCTTTTGCCTTCAATCTTTCCTAGCATCAGGGTCTTTTCCAAAGAGTCCTCTCTTCGCATTAGGTGACCAAAGTATCTGAGCTTGAGCTTCATTATCAGTCCTTCCAATGAGCAATCAGGGTTGATTTCCTTTAAGATTGACTGGTTTGACCTCCTAACAGTCCCCCAGGGGACTCTTAAGAGTCTTCTCCAGCACCACAGTTCAAAGGCATCAATTCTTCGGCGCTCAGCCTTCTTGATGGTCCAGCTCTCACAGCCATACATTACTACCGGAAAAACCATAGCTTTGACTATGCGGATCTTTGTCGGCAAGGTGACGTCTCTGCTTTTTAATATGCTATCTAGGTTTGCCATACTTTCCTCCCAAGGAGCAAGCGTCTTTTAATTTCATGGCTGCAGTCTCCATCTGCGGTGATCTTGGAGCCCAAATAAATGAAGTCTGTTACTGCTTCCATTTCTACCCCTTCTATTTGCCAGGAATTGATGGGTCCAGATGCCACGATCTTAGTTTTTTTAATGTTGAGTTTCAAGCCAGCTTTTGCACTCTCCTCTTTCACCCTCATCAAGAGGCTCTTTAGTTCTTCTTCACTTTCTGCCATTAGGGTGGTATCGTCTGCATATCTGAGGTTATTGATGATTCTCCCTGCAATCTTAATTCCGGCTTGTGATTCTTCCAGCCTGGCATTTCTCATGATGTACTCTGCATATAGGTTAAATAAGCAGGGTGACAGTATACAGCCTTGTCGTACTCCTTTCCCTATTTTGAACCAATCAGTTGTTCCGTGACTGGTTCTAACTGTTGCTTCTTGGCCCGCATACAGATTTCTCAGGAGACAGGTAAGATGGTCTGGTACCCCCATCTCTTTAAGAATTTGCCACAGTTTGTTGTGATATTTTCCATAGGGTTTCATTATACAAATTCCCTAAAGTGCAAAGTTTTTCTGGAATGTTTTTTTCCATAGCCCCAACCAGAATTTTGTCTATCTTTGAATTTAATTTAATTTAATTCAGTTTAATTCAATCCATTCAATTTAGGCACCACCCAACTCCAAACTGACTCTGGGTGGTGTACAATAAAACCAAACAGAATAAAAATCAATAATTATAAAAGAAATAAGAAATAAATAAAAACAAGAACCTATAGCTAACCACACCCATACCCTCAAACAACCTGGCGGGGACGACAACCACTCAACCCAAGACTTGGGAGAACAGTGGGGTCTTTAAGGCTTTCTTTCAATCTTTCTTTTGCTGGCTTCTCCTGCCCCAGATATGGTTCCTTTCTGTTTCATTTTCAAAGAGTTGTCCTGCTGATGGGCATACAGATGGCTAGATACATTCTCAGCTTTTTTATATAATTTATTTTGCCCAACATTCCTTTGAGTTAAGAAGAATGAATATGATGTAAACTGGTGTAGAAATGAACTTCTGCTTGAAAAAAAAATGTGAACAATATGCAAAGCAGAGCAGACAACACAACTCTGTTCTCACCCCAATGACATCTTCACAATAATCCTTCAGGGAGGTTGTACTAGAAACTAGAGCCTGACCAAATGTAATCTGGCATGAGGTAAATGCATACCTATTTGCATTCAACAGGAGAAATGAGTTCAAAAATGTATATATTTTTATATAGGTTTAACTCAAAAAGTTGTAAAAATGAATACAGCTTCACCCACTTGTAGTGATATTTGAGACTGATAAATAGCATTTGTATAATGTTTTTCAGTATCCAATACACAGCACATTCTGTATTGATTGACACCAGACACAAATGCTGTTTTGAAATTCTCCATACAATTTGTGGGCAGAGAAATTTGATGGAGGATTTCTCTGAATTTCTCCAGGGAAAGGAATCATTCTCCAAGAACTTTGCCATGACAGTGAAACTGAACCCCCCCAAATGAAAGATTAACCTTATAATACTCTCCCTTGGGGTTTACTGGAATTTTGGGCATTCTGCAGCCACTCTGCAGAGCACAGAAAAGGTAATTGTACGATGAAAGGCACTGTCCTTTTCGTCAGGTAGATAAATGCAGGAATATTATATTTCATCCGAATGGTCTGTGTCATTCTTATTTCATCAAACTGAATAAGAAGTGATGAAAATAATGCCAGATAATTTTTCTGCCTAGCACCAGCATTCATGGAAAAGTATTAATCTCCAAACATGGTATTTTCATATTTGTCAGATTAGCTGATGAATTAAAACAAGGCCAGAATTAAGAAGTTTGTAAAAATGATAGAAAGACTATGAAGAAAGCAGAAGAAAGCAAAGGATCCTTTAACATTGATCCAGCATTCTGGTGGCATTAAGGCATGCTGATAGGGGAAGGAGCACATTCATGCTTTCTGACCTTTGGAACATCTTATAATGCTGCCCAGAGTCACATTGTTTGAATTGGGTGGCCTTATAAATCCATTAAATAAATAAATGGTTAATTCCTTCTATCTCCATGACAGTCTAGCAGAACCAAAGGGACACTTATAAACAACAGTGATGACATTGGCTGCAAGTATAGGGACAGCTAACAAAATCTAGAGCTACAAAGTACAAACTCATAGTTTCAGGTAGGTGAGGCAGCCTTGGCTTCAAAATGCTTGCATAAAACTATAAATACTTCCCCCTTTGGAATATATCTTTATCCTTAAAAACAGGTAATTTGTCAAAGAAAAGACTGCTAAGGATACAGTAGAGGGAGTCTGAAATTGCTCTATTAAGACAGTTTTAACAACTCCCATAATGAATCACTGCTGCGGTTAAAGCTGGGAGCTTTCTGTGTCTCAGAGTAGATGGAGCATGTAGTAACAAAAGGTAAAAACAGTTTTCTGAAAGGTAATTATAATTTCAATGAGGGCTTCCTTTTCTCTAAGATGTGTAGCGATTTGGCATTACTGTTCTCCTTCAGTTAACATTGAATAAATACTCACTTCATTCACAAGTTAGGGATTATTTATTTTCTTGGAATCTAACTCATATTATTCAAATAGTTGACAAAGGAGAATTCCACTGTATACAGAACTAGAGCTGATGGATCAGACAGCAGAGTGGTTAAAAGTAGGCAGAGTAAAGTAGGCAGAGCTAAGAGATCATAATAGGTGAGATAAGGCAATCTTAAGTCTGTGAATTCATTTCAGAGTGTTGAGGTCACACTACCGTATCTGGGCTGCAAAAGACTTGAACAACCACTAGTCAAGAATCTCACCCACGTGCATTCCTTTGAATTTCTGTGCTCCAGCCATTGCCAAGAAAGCATAGGTATCTCTGGAGGCACCAAGAGAGACAATGGATGCCATGACATAATCGATGAATGATGCAAATTGTGAAATTTGCATCATGACATCATTGTGCTGCTGATCAAATTACATAGGTTGTGTCATTTGTGTGATATCGTGACACTTATGATGTCAATGTGGTTTCTATCAGTGCCTATATGTGAAAGAGCCAACTGAAAACTGAATTTCAGTATCGTGATTACAAAGCAAGGTTCAGAGGGGGGTCTGTTCATCTTTTCAGCTCATACGGTATTCTCTGATCCACTGCAGGAACTCCCTGAACTTAAGAGCAAACTGAAGGCCAAAGAATAGAGAGAACCATTTCTGTGGTTCAAAGTTAAGATTATTACACAAAAAGAGAGAAAACACGAATAAAACAGAAATTAAAAATGGCAATGCACTCACAGTTCAAGAAGCAAAAATGTACTTAGTTTGATTCCATAGAATAAGAGTTAGGGAGAATGGTAGCCCCTAATAGAAAATATTGAATTATTTTAAAGGAAAAGCTTTTAAAGTGGAGAATGAAAGGAAAACTCAGGAATGTTCTCATGAAAAGTTGAGAATTTTACAATTTTAACTTAAAAATTAACTCCCTGTACAGATATTATCAGTACATGACTTGTCCAGATAATCCTCCATCCCTCACTGAAGTCACAACCCACACATTATACTTCAGCATGAAAATCTTTTTATTCCAAGTAATTTTATTGAAGATTATACTTAAAATAGTAAAAATTAATACAAACTAATAAGAGATAGAAAAATAGAAAGAAATAATAAAAGGTACAAAAGGGGGAAAAAAGGAAAGACGTAAAGAATAGAAAGAAAAAAAGAAAAGAAAGAAAAATAAGAATATAGTAAAGAAAAAGAAAAGAAATATATAAAGAAATGACTTCCAACCTTAATCACAAGTATAAGCAATTTTAGTAACTTTTTGCCTCCTCTTAAATTACAACAAATGATCTCTTCTTCCCGTATCCCATCTTTTATCTATTAAGAATTCCATAAAGCATCATCATTTCAATCCTGGTGTCAGCAAAGTCCATTAAGGGTTACCAGGGATAACAACATATCTATTTTAACCTCGATCAAATAAACCAACTTTATATTGGTTTATTTGGTCAGGCCTGGGGGTCTTTGGGAACCGGAGACATTCTTAGATGGCTCCACTGTAATTGATATTCTACTTTCTCCATGGGGTTTGTATATTTTAAATCTTTTTTTTTAATCTTTTTTTTTAATTTGTGATGTTTTTATTCTAATAATAAATTTTTATCTTTTTATTACATCTGTTTTTATTCACTTGTTATTTTATTTTAATTGTTGTTTGCCACCCAGAGTCACTTTGTGAAATGGGTGGCTATATAAATGTGATGTATAAATAAATAAAATAAAATATTCCTTCCTTTTACTTCTAACTATCTTGATCTTTAGTCCATTCAAAAATGCCATAGAACTTGATTTCTTTTCATTTCTTCTTTGTCCCTTCTCACATGATTCTTCAAAATTTTAACAAGTCTCTTTTATAAGCCCAATATAGGAAAATATTCAGGTCATTCTCTTGGTTTATTGTTTGTATGCCCCTTTTAATTATTAAAACATCAGCCAGATTTTTTGTACGTCCAATATAACACCTTTTTCCATGTAATTCTTGTAACCTCTCATTTGTAAATCCACTTTCAACTCAGTCTCTGTCTTGTCAGTAAAACTTGTTCCTCTTCCATAACATCTTTTAGACACAGTCTATATGTAGAGGCAGATATTGCTGTTGACAATATTAACTTTTGACTCCATTTTTCAAAAGTGTCCTTCAATATTTCCAGTGTTAGAATATTTTGTGCCATTCTGTACCTATTAGTCAAGTTTACGTGTTATTCTCCTTTAATTGAAATATTTAGTTTCCTCTAGTGTCCAATGTTTAAAATCTTATCTCATTATATTTTTTTTAAAATTCCAAACAAAAGCATTTTCACACAGGAAGGATTCTTTATAATTAATTCCAAATTTTTATTTAAAATTTAATTGGACCCTTAGTTTGTTTGTAGTTTTCTAAAATCTAAAATCTAAAAAAAGTTTTAATCAACTATTCGCTGTTTATTTCTTCTTTTTTCTTGAGCTTGTAGTTAAAACTTTCTTTTGTTAAGGATTGACAAAAGAAATCACCTGGTGTTTTCTGACTTATTGATCCAAAGGTCTCTAATAGCTGAAAAGTAGTTAACAAGCAATTTCTGAAAGTGATTAGAAAAAGAAGCATGCGAACTTCGTGTCCTTTTAAAGGCACTGACTGCGGTTTGGCCAAGATGGCTATTCCCTTGTCTCCCAGTGCTCAAAACCTGCCAGACACTGCTGTCTTGCAGTCTTCTTATGAGAAGCAACTGTCTGAAGCCCTTGTGGGCAATCTCCTGTCCTCTCTTTGTCCAGAGAGGTTTGAAGAGTTGATCTACCACTGGCTCATCATTCTTCGCTATGGTCGTCAGCTCCACTTTTCATGGGGCCATGTTTAGTCTACCATTCTTCCTCTGGAAGTCTATACTTCACCATGAAGATCTGTAGGGGGAATGCCTAAATGGGTAGACCTCTATGCATGTCACCTTCCAAGGAAACCAGGAGGGAGTATTATCAAACACACAGCGCAAATTACACATATACAGCTCTGGACATGCACTGTAAGACTGAACACCCAACATCTCCAAGGCAGGAGACATGATTGTTTGAGTAACATCAGAAGGTAGATGGACAGATTTAGCTGGAACTCTTTTGTTGAATATTTCAGAGACAATTGTGCCTGAATAAAGCTTTGAACTACAGCATTTCTAGTTAGGTGTGGTCAGCTTCCATCCTTGGATCAAATACTGTCATTGTGATTGGCATCCTTTTTTAAGGCTAATTGTATGAACTTGAGACAAACTTCAGCCTGCTGTAGTTTCTTTATAAATATGCAAAGTGGATGACAATTGGTGATTCTATTAGTATACTCCATCCCCCTCACACACACACCCAATATACAGTATAAGGGCTTGCCTGAGTGATCAGAAGTTTCAATATTTGTGGTTTCTTAATATGTAATCAAAAGATCCCCTTCATGGATCACTGCCTTGTCATGGCGAAGGGGCTTGCGTAACTCAGTGAACCCATGAGCTATACCATGCAGGGCCACCCAAGACGGACAGGTCATGACAGAGAGTTCTGACAAAATGTGGTCCACTGGAGAAGGAAATGGCAACCCCCTCCAGTATCCTTGCCAAGAAAACCCCATGGACAATGTTAAAAGGCTAAAAGATATGATGCCGGAAGATGAGCCCCTCAGGTTGGAAGGTGTCCAATATGCTACCGGGGAAGAGTGGAGGGCAATTCCGAGTAGCTCCAGAAAGAGTGAAGCGGCTGGGCCAAAGCCAAAAGGACGTTCAGCTGTGGATGTATCTGGAAGCGAAAAGAAGGTCCAATGCTATAAAGAACAATATTGTATAGGTACCTGGAATGTAAGATCTATGAACCAAGGCAAGCTGGATGTGGTCAAACATGAGATGACAAGACTGAACATCGACATCTTGGGAATCAGCGAATTGAAATGGACGGGAATGGGTGAATTTAATTCGGGTGACCATTATATCTACTACTGTGGCCAAGAAACCCTTAGAAGAAATGGAGTTGCACTCATAGTCAATAAGAGAGTGGGAAAGGCAGTAATGGGGTACAACCTCAAAAACGACAGAATGATCTCAGTGCGTATCCAAGGCAAACCATTCAATATCACAGTCATCCAAGTCTATGCCCCAACCACTGATGCTGAAGAAGCTGAAGTTGACTGCTTCTATGAAGACCTACAACACCTTCTAGAATTAGCACCAAAAAAAGATGTCCTTTTCATCATAGGGGATTGGAATGCTAAGGTAGGAAGTCAAGGAGTAATCGGAATAACAGGCAAGTTTGGCCTTGGAGTACAAAATGAAGCAGGGCAAAGGCTAATAGAGTTCTGTCAAGAGAACAAGCTAGTCAAAGCAAACACTCTTTTCCAACAACACAAGAGACGACTCTACACATGGACATCACCAGATGGTCAATACCGAAACCAGATTGATTACATACTTTGCAGTGAAAGATGGAGAAGCTCTATACAGACAGCAAAAACAAGACCAGGAGCTGACTGTGGCTCAGATCATGAGCTTCTTACTGCAAAATTTAGGCTTAAATTGAAGAATGTAGGGAAAACCACTAGACCACTCAGGTATGACTTAGATCATATTCCTTGTGAGTACACAGTGAAGGTGATGAATAGATTTAGAGGATTAGATTTGGTACACAGAGCGCCTGAAGAACTATGGACTTTGTACAGGAGGCAGCAACTAAAACCATCCCAAAGAAAAAGAAATGCAAGAAAGCAAAATGGCTGTCTGATGAGGCTTTACAAATAGCTGTGGAAAGAAGGAATGCGAAAAGCAAGGGTGAAAGGGGAAGATATAAACAACTGAATGCAGATTTTCAGAGAATAGCAAGGAGAGATAAGAAGGCCTTCTTAAATGAACAATGCAAAGAAATCGAGGAAAACAATAGAATGGGGAAGACTAGAGATCTCTACAAGAAAATTGGAGATATGAAAGGAACGTTTAGTGCAAAGATGGGCATGATAAAGGACAAAAAAGGCAGGGACCTAACAGAAGCAGAAGAGATTAAGAAGAGGTGGCAAGAATACACAGAAGAACTATACAAGAAAGATCTTAATGTCCCTGATGTCCACGCTGGTGTGATCACTGACCTTGAGCCAGACATCCTAGAGAGTGAAGTCAAGTGGGCCTTAGGAAGCATTGCTAACAACAAAGCTAGTGGAGATGACAGTATTCCAGCTGAGTTATTTAAAATACTAAAAAATGATGGTGTTAAAGTGCTGCACTCAATATGCCAGCAAGTTTGGAAAGCGCAACAGTGGCCACGGGATTGGAAAAGGTCAGTTTATGTTCCAATTCCAAAGAAGGGCAATGCCAAAGAATGCTCAAACTATCGCACAATTGCACTCATTTCACATGCTAGCAAGGTTATGCTCAAAATCCTACAAGCTAGGCTTCAGCAATACATGAACCGAGAACTACCGGATGTACAAGCTGGGTTTCGAAGAGGCAGAGGAACTAGAGATCAAATCGCCAACATTTGCTGGATCATGGACAAAGCACGAGAGTTCCAGAAAGATATCTACTTCTGCTTCATTGACTATGCAAAAGCCTTTGATTGTGTGGATCACAACAAACTGTGGCAAATTCTTAAAGAGATGGGAGTACCAGACCACCTTACCTGTCTCCTGAGAAATCTGTATGCGGGCCAAGAAGCAACAGTTAGAACCGGTCATGGAACAACTGATTGGTTCAAAATAGGGAAAGGTGTACAACAAGGCTGTATACTGTCACCCTGCTTATTTAACCTATATGCAGAGTACATAATGAGAAATGCCAGGCTGGAAGAATCACAAGCCGGAATTAAGATTGCAGGGAGAATCATCAACAACCTCAGATATGCAGACGATACCACTCTAATGGCAGAAAGTGAAGAAGAACTAAAGAGCCTCTTGATGAGGGTGAAAGAGGAGAGTGCAAAAGCTGGCTTGAAACTCAACAGTAAAAAAACTAAGATCGTGGCATCTGGACCCATCAGTTCCTGGCAAATAGAAGGGGTAGAAATGGAAGCAGTAACAGACTTCATTTATTTGGGCTCCAAGATCACCACAGATGGAGACTGCAGCCATGAAATTAAAAGACGCTTGCTCCTTGGGAGGAAAGCTATGGCAAACCTCGATAGTATATTAAAAAGCAGAGACGTCACCATGCCGACAAAGATCCGCATAGTCAAAGCTATGGTTTTTCCAGTAGTAATGTATGGCTGTGAGAGCTGGACCATCAAGAAGGCTGAGCACCGAAGAATTGATGCCTTTGAACTGTGGTGCTGGAGAAGACTCTTGAGAGTCCCCTGGACTGCTAGGAGGTCAAACCAGTCAATCTTAAAGGAAATCAACCCTGATTGCTCATTGGAAGGATCAATAATGAAGCTCAAGCTCAGATACTTTGGTCATCTAATGAGAAGAGAGATCTCTTTGGAGAAGACCCTGATGCTGGGAAAGATTGAAGGCAAAAGGAGAAGAGGATGGCAGAGGATGAGATGGTTAGATAGCATCACTGAAGCAATGAGCGTGAAACTGAGCAAACTCAGGGAGGCAGTGAAGGACAGGAAGGCCTGGCGCAATATGGTTCATGGGGTCACGAAGAGTCGGACACGACTTAACGACTAAACAACAACAACAACAAATCAAAAGATTACCTAAGAATATTAATGGGTGTTAAGTTTGGTTTTGGCTGAAATATAATGCTCAAGTATTTAGTCAAGTATTCTCTAAAACATTTTATGTCTTATTTAACAAGTAATGTGAGTTAATTAAGACAAGAAGAATAAGAAAGAAGAACATATAAAGGTTTTACAGCAGACCTAAAATCCTTTATAAACCAGCAAAATGCTGTCAAGTTAATTGCAAGAAGTGTTATATTACCTTACTTCCAGCAGAAAGATGAATGAACAAAAGGTTGATGTCCTGCTCAATATTTTATTTAGAGCAAATGGTTTGTGAAACTCACCGTGTGTATGGCAGGGTGTATGGCATCTTGCTTTCCTCTAGAAATTTGGGGTTTCAATTTCCAGCAACTGCAATCAGCACAGCCAGTAACAAGGTAATGTGGGATTTGTCCCAAAACTCTGGGGACACCACATTGTATATCCTTGCAATTTGGGCTACCACTTTTGGCTGCCTTTTTTTTTTTTTTTTTTATCCCTTCCCAGCTTTATAATCATGTTCAACAAGAGAGAAAGTGGTATTACTATGATATTGTTTGCTCCTCAGCAGGAGGGAATTAATTATACTTTATTTCTGTATGTAGTTTAAATCAGGATTTTTCAACCTTGGCAATTTCCAGGTGTATGGGCTTCATATACCAGAATTCCATGGCCAGCATGTCTGGGAGTTGAAGTCTACACCCCTGGAAGTTGCCAACTTTAAGAAACCCTGGTTTAAATCTTACAACTGAATTTAGGAATGAAAGCCATTCAAAATCAGTTGTGATTGAAGTGGCATATAAGGCTAGAAAAAGGTATAAAGAAATAAATAACCAAAGAAATAACATTCCAAGTGAGGCCATGCCATACATTTATATAAAGTTGTTTGGCAATTTTATTTTGATCCCTCGCCTAATAACTCTTACCATGAAATTCATCTTTATTATAGCAGCCTCATGTTGAGTTGTCAATTTCATTGACCTGTCCATTGCAATTCCAAGACCTCTTTCCTAATCAGTCATTGCCAATTCAGTGCCTATTAATATATATTCAGATTTGTTGTTCCTTTCATTCCAATGAGTATCAGTTTGCAGTGGTTTACGCTGAACTGCTTTTTTCTGTTTTAAAGCAGAACTTTTTTTGAACTTTTAAGAAATTCCTTTTCATTTTACCATCACAAATAGTTAGGTCCCTTCAGGAAACTTGTTCCATTGTTGAATAGTCTAACTGAAATGTACAGTATATTAAACCCAGATCTTTAAACTCCCTCCATTCTTTTTTAGGCTCTAGCATTCTATTGACCATTTTCCAATTTTTAGCAATTCAAGGACCGAGTGTTTTGTTTCAGTTTCTCAGTAAGATTCATCATTTCATCTCTTGTCGCATCTATTTGCTTCAATTCTCAAGGTTTTCCTAAAAAAAAAAAAGCGCCAATTCAGGCATAAGGATCTATACTGCATACTCCACAAGGAGAAAATACACAAAGAATTATTTCACCTTTTCTGCAGTTTCCTTGTCATCTTTTATTATACTTTAACACCATTGTTACCAAACTATTCAATATCCTTCCTGGATGGATTACTTCTTCAAATCTATTTTTAAAATGCTTTTATTGTTGGTCTTAATGTTCCTTTCTTCCCATCATTTATTGGGTGTTTTGCTAGATGTCTGTTTTATTTGAACATTTGAGCCAACAAGAAATCAAGTTATAGAACTGACTGTGTCTACACTGGAGGATTATTAGAGGCAATAGGGTAGAGAGGTACTTGTTTTGCACTTCCGTATGAATGAGATTGTGTAGTAAAATCCAGATCAATAGACTTCTGGTGCCTTTTTTTTTTTTTTTGGTATGAAGGCCTTAAGGGGGACGCAGTGGTGCAGCGGCTTAATGACGCTGAAAGTTGCCGGCCAGAAATGGTCGACGCTTCAGCGGTTCGAGTCCAGCCTTTGCGTTAGCAGAGTGAGCTCCTGTTTCCTCCCCAGTTCCTGTCAACCCAACAGGTCGAAAACTTACGTGAGTAGATAAATGGGGACTCTCACTCCGGTGGGAGGAAAAATGCTGGCGGCGCCTTGCAAAAAGGAGTTGGGAGCAGTTGCCGGTAAGCGCGAAAAACCATGCGCGCCCAAAAAGGGCGCGAAGCAACGGAAACCCCGCCTCCTGCATTCGCCAGCTGGGCTCTGCCCTAGGAAGGAGGCTCTGGCGAACCACTTCCGAAAAACAGTTGCCTTGAAAACTGCAAGGACTCGTCCAAGCAGTCACTGCAAGGTCAGCAATGACTGAGCGCAGACAAAAAAAAAAAAAAAAATGAAGGCCTTAAGTCCTCTCAATAGGAACAGAGTCCATGTACCACTATGATACTTACTTTTGCTTAGACTGACTTAATTCATTTATACATGTACATCACTTAGTTTCTTGTCATTGGTTATTCACTCAACACTTGAAGTCGAGTAACATATATATCTATTTAATTTCTATGTATTTGGAGGGCGATAGCTGAATGTATGAATTAATTGTCCTGGAAAGCATTACACTGGAATAATGTAATGTAAATTTCACTAGTATGGCATTGTCATTCACACAGGAACGTTGGAGTTGTAGCTGTCAGGTAATATACACCCTCATGAGTCAATAAATGATTGGCAGCTAGATGTGTGAACTAACTCAGCCAAAAAAGCAGGATGTGAAGAATGCAAATATTCTCTCTCTGATTTGGCACTTGTTATGACACAGTTGAACATACAAGCAATATTTTTTTTCCATTATCAAATACTTAATAAGTATCGTGTTTCTAAGATAATCCTTCCATAGTAATCCAATTCATTATTTTTACTGAGTTATCATGTAGCACCCTGGATTGAAGAACACCGCGAACTGTTTAAATAAGGAACTGTACAATTTTAACTGTAAAATTGTTAAAAATTAATTTCAGGGTTAATTTAAAGGCTCTGTATTTTTCTTCAGTTTTTTTCTGGGAAAAAGGAAAACAAAAAACAAAAAACCAGAAAAAACTGCTTTGAATTTGGCTGTATGCCTAGGCCAATAAAGTTATGCTATCGTTAGCTGACATGAGATTAGCTTCTTCCCAATATCAAAGCAGGCAGTCTTTGTAATACCTGGCCAATACCTTCTTTTTTCTGCATGGAACTCACAGATGGAGTAATGTAAGATGCTATGTAAGATTCGTTGCTAAAAATAAGATGCCATCTATCATGATACTAACTTTATCAACATTTCCCAATCACATTCCTGATATTGTGCCATATGGTAAAATGTTATTTTAGAAATCACTTTCAGCATACCTTCACTAATCCAATGTGAGAAGGCAACAGTACAGTTGTATTAATAGTACTTCTCTGCCTTGTCACATTACACTTTGTTTCATGTTCTGAAAATAGCTTATTAGTGGTATGATAAAATATCATAGATACTGAAAAAGCCATTGATTTCTGAAATGCTTTTGATATGCACTATACAATTATTACATTAACTAATAAGGCATTCAGTTCAGCTAATAAAAATCTTGCATGGCACGTTGCAATAAACTGATGAATCAAGCTAATATTCTAAGCACAATGCCTTTCCACTTCAAATGGAGGTATTGCACTAGAATAAAATGCCTTCTCGGCCATCCTGTCAAGATTTGAGTCATTTTCCATCTTATAGCATCGCAAACTAAAACAAAGTTAAAGGCTAGTATAAAGTCTATAAAGAAAGAGCAATACTGAGGAGGGGAGTTTAGGAGGCAATTAGTGATGCTTGTATGGTACTGCCCTGTTGATCAAGAGAGCCAGGAGGACATGCAGATGGTGCTGTTCTCCTTCTTCTTCTCCTTCCTCCTCCTCTTCATCCTCCCTTAAACTCCAGCCTGTAAACAAGTTTTTTTTTTTGTAAGACATTTTGGCATACATCAAGTCAGTTTCTAAGGATAAACACAAAGAAGCCAGTCCTCAAAACATAAATGAGAACCAACAGAATGTGAGGAGGAATCAGTGTTACAGACATAAGTAAGGTCTTTTCTTTCTAGATATCTTGTAGTCAGGAGTTTGCCCTGAAGACTTGGACCAGGCAGTCTTTGCACGGTCCAGAGGTCTGTGGTAGGGCCATTTTTCAAGCAGCCAGAATCTGCCTCTGGCCTCCAATACCCCTCCTAGCTACTTGAGTCCTGCAGATAGCACAACTCTAAGATCAGGAGTTACCTTTGCTGTTGAATCATGTTCTTTAACAGCTGAATTGGGGCAGTTCAACTGGTGGAGCTATAGGGCTGAATTAAACCTATTCCCTAGTGGTTTCAACCACTGGCAGCCTGATCACACCTCACCACAGTGTGGCAGGCAGAAAGAAAGACAAAGAACAGAAAGATTGATTAAACAAGAGGGACAAATAGTATGGATTCAGGCTACAACATGCTCTGCAAAACTATAACAGATTTTGAAGTATTATAGTAGGAAGTGAATTATAATGACTTCTTCATGGATCCCTGATGTCCTAACGCAAATGGAATCCACTATTCAGAATTATCTTCCTTGCTGCCTCATAAAAAAAAGGTTGAAGTCCACAATTATTACCAGAGACTGGACTCCAAAGACAAAACTTAGAGGGAGCAGTCAGAGTGCTTTCCCAGTGTGAGCAAAGAAGGCTGGTAATGCATGAGGTAATCTATTTTTAATCCCTTTTAGTGTGATCAAATATTAGTCATTAGTCAACTAGTCATTTAATTTTTACCCCATAACAATAACCCCCAATAACTGTGAGATAGGCTGGACTAACAAATAGTGATTGGCAAAGTCACCCAGTGAGTGTCCATAACTAAAGGTGGCCTTTAGGAGGGGTCTTTCCTGCCCTAGTTCAACTCTTTAATCAATACACCGTACTGACTCTCACATTAGACAATAAGATTCCAAAAAATAATTCTTGGGGTATTCATGTTTTGCATACAGATCATTTGAGTCCTTTATTGCAAGTTACTCTCCCTTCTTTTTTCTTTGACTGTCATCTAACTGACATGTGCAGTCCCTGTGGATGTAAAATCATGCTCATCAGTGTCAGTTACACAACATTTCTCATAAAACTTATAGGTCATTTCTTCTTCCAAGCACTCGACCGTTAACTGAACAACATGCTTTAGAAATTCAGGACAAATGCATGTATGGGTTTAATGCTGTGTTTTGCCTCTAACAATATTTTCCATGGGAACTTTCCAAAGATTTCCCATCTGACCATAGCCATAAGCTATATATTACATGGCAACAATAATAGCCAAAGAGAGAAAACCTTTTTGGTCTGAAAGTACCTCTTCTTGTATTCATACCTTCTTAAGACTCACACAAAGCAGAAATAGATTGAGCTTCCATTCCTACCAATAATGGAATCAGCAGTAATTCTAGTAATGAATCCTGAAGTCAAAGACCCAGTGAATTTTATTATCTGGTAGACATGGACTCCATGGTAGCTGAGAATGGCTGCTCAGTGTGACTTTCTGCCTTCTTTCCTTTTTTTGACATGTCCTTCATTTGCCTTCTCCCTCTAAATTCAGTCCAACTAGAGAGAGAGAAAGATTACATTGGATCTGGTGGTTGCTCCAGCCTTTCCTGTTTGCCAGTTCAGAGAAGGCAGGAGAACAGACAATAAAAGTAAGGAGATGAACAGCAGAACCAGAGATCAGCGATGGACTTGCTGAATTGATGGAAGTCTTGGCAAGTATACATGAAGGCAACCCCAAATCTAGTATTTTAGGCTGAGAAGTTCCTTCTTTTCCACCACCCCTCCTTCAGTTTCAATTTCCCAGTTTTGAATTGGCTGATCCCAAGGAGTCCTTTTGCTCTTGCTGAAGGATTTCTAAATAATGCCACTTCATTCTTCAATAGTCAGTTTCCTCCCCAATTCTCCTTGAATTATTTTAAAGTAAGATGTTTTCTAAAAGGATTTATAACTTACCATTAGAAATCTTCTTCATTCTTTTTAGCCCTGCAGGATTTCATAGGGATTATGAAAAGGATTTTTTTTTTTTTTTAATCACTGGGGAAATATGGCTTTGGCTATTATATCTTTAAAAAATAAATCTTCGGTGTAGTCTGTCAGCCAAGCAAGCAACACATTTATATCAGTTTCACCACTACAGAGAGTGTTCCTTGTAAGGTAGAAGATACTTTAGCGAACCATTTCAATTTTTAATATGTGAAATGGAATAAAACAAAGTGTGCCTCAGGATAAATGTCTATGGGCTGAAGATAGTTTGCTATTTTGATAGCCCAATCAGCCAATCATAGTATATTTGGTATGCTATACTACTTAGTATATTTCATTAACGTTTTTGTGCAAATAGTTTTCTATTCTATGGTCCTTATTTGTCATGAAACTTGCTATTAACAAAGGAACAGAACTTCACTATATATATGTGTGTGTGTGTGTGTATGTGTATGTATATATGTATGTATATTAATTAATTAATTATTTTAGGGCCTTTCCCATTACCTTTAACCATGGCACAAACATCCCCTGACAACCTCTTTTTTCTGCTCTGTCCCTATGGAGTTGCCTTCATTTAGTCTGCACCCCGTGTGTCAAACAACTTTAAATCACCTTTAGGTAGTCCTCACTTAATAACCACTCATTTAACAATGGTTCAAAGTTATGATGGCCTTGGAAAAAATGCTTTATGACCTGTACTCATACGACCATTGCAAACTGTTGTACCACCCTCCCACGGTCACATGATCGCGATTTGTGACCTTTTCTATGGTGGTCATAAAGCAAATCACTTGGTTGTTAAGTGAATCACATTGTTGTTAAGCAAATTCTGGCAAAAAGTGTCCATTGGGGAAGCTGGACTTGCTTAACATGACTCACTTAATGACTGCAGTGATTCATTTTATGACTGTCGTAAAAATGGTCATAAAATTGAGTCCAGTCACATGGTGACTCAGTTAACAACTGCCCCTCTTAACAACCAATTTTCTGGTCCTATTGTGGTCATTAAGTGAGAATTACTTGTAGAGTTGTTTAAGTAGTGTTTTAGCTCTTATTCCAACACCATTCAGGGCCAGTCTCAAGAAAGTAAAATCAGTTAGGCTTCGCCCCACATTACTTTAGTTGAAAGTTGGGGAACTGGCAGTGACTGAGGACAAAGTCAGTAGAAGTAGAATAGGAATCAGTAATAGAGATCTGCCAGTGTAGTTTCCTGCAACTCAAGGATGGGTGGATGTAGAAAAGCCCTTTGGCATTCCATCATCAACTTCTTTTCCTTTCCTTTGGGGGGGGGGGGGAAGTATGTCACATTTCTTGTTCTTTGGGGTTTTTTGTTTGCTGGTTTGCTGGCTTTTCTTAACAGCCTATTAAATCTCCCTATGGTCTCCACTTGTCTAAGGAATGGCTCCCTCCTACCCCTCTAGTAAATCTAGCCATCTTATACTGTACTTGATGTTGTTCTTTCCATTATTTTTCCTTGCATGCACTCAAACAACTGGTTATTCAACAGATTTTCTGGAAAAGTACTGTATATCTTCCCTGCACTGGGAAGGAATTTGGACTAGATGACTCCCAAGGTTTTTTCCAACTCATACCTTTTATGATTTTATGTCAACCTATGCATTTTCTTGCACCTTCATTCTAAACAAGAATTTGCCTTAATGCTGGCACCCAGCTTCACATTTGATGATTGATCTGTTCCATCTAACCTGCAGTCTTCTAGTGGGGGGGGGGGGACTCTTCTAGATATACATTTTGTTTTCATTCTTAGTTAGAATAATTGAGTAAGCAGAGTGACATAGCTTCAAAAAAAAAAATAAACAAGCAAACAAACTTTTAGGCTTCATCAACAGAAATATAGTTTCCAAATAATGAGACAAATAGTTCCACTCTATTTTGCATTGATCAAACTGTACCTCAAGAATTGTGTGCAGTTTTGGATGTCACACTTGAAGAAGTATTCAGCAGAATTGAAAAGTGTTCAGAAAAGGGCAGTAAGATTGTTCAGGAAAATAGAAACTCAATGAAGAAAGACTGGGATATTTTTCAATATTATTATACTTCAAAGGGCTATAATACCTGAAGTGGTGTCATGCAGAATGTCACAAATACTCCTTTATTATCCTAGAGCAAGGGTTTCAAATTTTTTCAAGTCATTAAAACTGGTACAGTAGTTAAACTGGATGTGTTTAAGAATTAAGTGAAGAGTCACCTATCATGGATGCTTTAATTTGGTTTCCTGAATTGAGTAGGGAGATCATCTCGATGGCTTGGGATTACAGTCCCGAAGAAAAGTGTGGGGGAAAAAATCCCCTCTCACCCCTGTGGGTGATGGGTCTTCCTCAGTCTCAGGTCCTCTCCCAGAGGCCTGGGAGTCTGAGGGTTCTGTGCAATATCTTAGCTGTTCCTAGCCCTGCAGTCTTCTGGATAGAGAGCTCTGATGTTGTCCTGGGATCTGTTGGAGCCATACTGGAAAGGAAGGATTTAGAAGTATCGTAGGAGTCACAGCTCTTTTAGTGCTCCTACCACCACTGGGACCACTTTGGCCTTTACTTTCACATCCTGTCTAGTTCTTCCTTCAGGCCCTGGTACTCCCATCCTGCCACTATGTGTTGGACTGTCTCTGAGGCCTCTCTGCACAGTCTGCACCTTGGGTCCTGTCTAGTGTGGTAGATCCCTGCTTCTATGGATCTGGTGCTTAGTGCTTGTTCTTGTGCTGCTATGGTCAGTGCCTCAGTGCTGTCATTTAGTAGGGAGATTATCTTGATGGTATCCTGAACTGAGTAGGAAGATGATCTTGATGGTTTAGGATTACAGTCCTGAAGAAAAGTGTGTGTGTGTGTGTTTGTGTGTGTGTGTGTGTATTGCAAGATACTAACAAAATATATGGAGCAACTGAAAAAAATATTTCAGCTGCCTGATTTATGTGACTGTTTCAGCTAGAAGCACATTTATTCACATTTCTGTCTATGTTACCTTCTGAGAACTCCTGGTTCACAGAGGTCCATTACAACAGACTGTTCTGACACTGTAACTCTAAAATGCACTGTTAATCAGCAGCACAGCTTTTCATTCTGGTGGCTTTCTGCTGCAGTTCCTCTGAATAGTTTCTTATGCTGATCTGAAGCATATTGGTTTACAGTATTTTATACTGAGTTAGAGTTAAGAGCCCATCAGAAATGAGCATTATTCTCTCTTGATCACGAGTAGGTTCCCTTCTTCTGCAGCTGCTCCAGCCCAGCTTTGGAACGCTCTCCCTTAGAAGGTTTTCTGGGTGTGATGGCTTTTCACCTGTAGCTAAAATCCTGTGCTCATAACTCTCCAGAGCCACATTCTATTGGTCCTGTGGGTATGGGTGGCTGAAAATGTTCATGAGCCATCCCTCATTGATATTGTGAGGATGAATGGAGTAAAGACTGTTATGATAAACTCTTTGCTGCATTTGGAAAGTAATTATTGGTTTTAACAAAAGCAGCAAAACAGTGAAATATGGTGAACAGGCAATTTCCTACCGATCGTCAACACGAATATTTTCCTACTTTTATTGCAGCAATGATTGATTGATTGATTGATTGATTGACTAATTAACAGTTCCTATCTCTGACAGTCTTGGTGTCTTTGTTGCCACTTCTATTTCCTTCCAGATCACAAATTTCTGTGAATTCTCTTGGACTAGAGCTTTTCTTTAAGAGTATCACTGATAGTTATTTGGATCAGCTTGATTTTATCTATTATTTTATTAAACAGGGCTTGTCCAGGCTTCACCCATTCCCTTTTCATGGCTCCTCACACTCTATATTCTGTAGCCCAATAAGTCCATTCAGTGGGCAATTCAAAAAAAGATGTGTGGGTGGGTAATTGCAGGTGGGGCAAGTAACACCCTGTGCATCATGATGTCAACAAACAAATGACATATATTATATATTGTATGTAATTTGCAGAGTACCTTTGGTAGATGGATAGCTATATGAATATGCTAAATAAACAAATAGATGCCATGATGTTGCTGATACAAATTCATATCACTGGAGCTATGACGTTATGATGTGTGATTACATTATGATGCTGAAGACATCATTGTGGTTCTACTGGATTCCATGGATGGCCACTCCTCCTTTATAGAACCAGGGCATGAAATGGCAGGAATGGGCTAGACTCAACTATGTCAGAAATTGCATAGAACCAAAGGAAAAGGCTGCACAGTGGTCATCCTGACCCAAAAATGATATATGAAATTCTTGCACTGATGGACATACACACGTGTTCTAATGTGTTACAACAAAATATCTTTCCATTCATCTCACACAGATTGTCAATTATTCTCCAACCTTCCTTTGGGCATAATTTTTTTTTAAGGGACATGTTTTCATGACATCACCTTTGTTGCATCAGCAGCCTGCTGAAGAGACAACCTAGAGATGTCTTTTGTTCTAATGTGAAAGGGATATTTTGCTGCTTCTTCCAACACAAGCACAATTTCCAGTGCCTGTCTGATGAGGCTGGCAATGATGTAGTCAAATGATAATCTACCCAGCTCCTGTTAATTGTTGCAGGCCTAACCCCATCCCATCCAGCTGCTGGGACTATGGTCATTTTGGCCTGGGCTGCAAGATTTTCTTTTTCCCCAGGATTGTTGATTTTTTCCTGAACATGGTTGATATACCCAAAAGAACAGATCATTCTGGAGCAGAAGGGATATTATGTGAAGCAGGACTTAGTGAAAAGTCCTAGGACTGGGGAGAGATCAGCATGAACTTCAGCCATGGAATCACATTCACTGCCTTTGCACCAATCTACATTACAGGGTCCTAACCAAGCAAATCAGTAACTCTACACAATAAAAAAGAAGCTACAAAATATGGAGCATCAGCCATTGGCTGTTTGTACAACACAATTGTTTACTGAGTCATTCATTTTGGTGTATACTTTGAATCATAAATCAAATTGGTTGGGTTCCCACAGCATACTGGATAACAAGAAGAGCAAAATATTACAATGACCAAATGAAAACACAGAAGTATGTAACCAACATAATCAAACTTCATGTAGTTTGCAAATATAGGCACTAAGTCCAATAATCTAGTTTTCAGCCTAGTATACATTTTAATGGAGAAACAAGCATCCTGGGATTTTCATTCCCCTAATAAATCAGAATGAAGGCTTGATTTAAGAAAACCCATGTTTATCATTCTCCTGAAGATCTATAGACAGGGCATCCACTGGGAAAGCACAGGTTTGTACTAATGATCCTTCCAACTTTGGAGACCTTGGTGCTCTCTGAGCTTGGTTGTTTGATTGCAGACATTTCATTACCTGACTAGGTAACATTGGTGCACTGATGATGTTAACTAGTCAGGTAATGAATTGTCTGCAATCAAACAACCAGCCTCAGAGAGCACCAAGTACTCCCCTGTTCATCCCTGAGCTACATATATTCTCTTCTATTGGTCCTTCCAACTTTATGTTTTTATTAATATACAAATAGGAAGAAAGTACCATATGATTCCTGACCTAAATAGGAAAATATAAGATAAATGTATTACAGGTACTAAAATGTCATGCAGCAAAATGATCAACATTTGATCATTTTGATAAAAATTTGACCCTAGAGAAGAATGCAAGAGCAAGCAAGCCAAAAAGAAAGTCAACTCTGAAATAGACAAGGACCCAAGAATAGCAACCAGAGATAAGAGAGTTAACAGTTAACTGCCATGCAGCAAATCACAACTGACCAGCAAGCTGTCAACAGGACAACTGAGATGATACATAATGGAATAAGGCAGGCACAGAACAAAAAGGAAGGCTGGACAGTGTCTGGCTGCATCCATAGTGCGCTCCTGTCTTCCCCAATCCCCATGCATCACTTGGCCAGGTTGTAGTATGAATGTTTGTATTTGTATGAGTATGAATGTTTGTGTGTAATGCTTCAGCAATTGTAATTAATAAAGCTTTCAAAGGTTAACAGAGACTCTCTATGTGCTGGGTGTTCCCTTGAGCATTTCATTACTGCATTAGATCCCCAACTTCAGATCTGTAACAGTTGCATCAGGGATCAACAGTCTTCAGCCTCTGGGCCACTACATAAATAAATAAATATATAATATTCTAAACTGTCAGAACTCATCATATTATCACATTCTGTAACATTTGGGGTGAAACGTTAAATCTCTCAAAATCTGGTGATCTTATGAGGTTCTAGCCATTGTAAACATATATTCAAGAATCAGTGGATATTCTCCTTAGTTCTTTGCTAAGGTTTGCCCAAATTTTGTCAGAAAATAATTGAGAACTTTGGCAAAATTCAGGCTTACCAATTTCTAACTGCCTTTGAATGGGATGGAGAGTATCATACACAGCCAGTTGAATATTGTTCAATATTATTTTAACATTATTGTTGGTCATGGGCATCCCTAGGTGGGTGAGAGACAAAGAATGAAATGTGCATCATCACACTGGAACACAAACTGCTCCTGACATGCGCAACATGGTGATACAAGTACAAAAGGGAGAAGATTACATTGTGGTGTGAAACCACAAGATTTGTAATTGCCTGTGTTGAAGGAAGCAATGGCTTTGGTCTCTAATTTCCCAGGCCTTCTTTCTTAGCATATTAATTTATCCACAGTTTGAGTTAATTCAGTTTGTCTTGATTTAAAAACTTCCATTCAATGGTCTCCACTTAAAAAAGGAGAAAAATATTATAACCTTTTACAAAAACAGTACCCTGATGGGAAGGGGAGAGAAGGAGAGTAAATGGATTTAGAATTAATAGATCAATCGTCAGATCAAAATTAGTCTTGCAATTAAACCACCATCAGATGCCCAAATACAGTTTTATCAATGGGGAGAGGAGGAAGAGAGAATCAAGCTTGCCACACAAGCTATCAACTTAAATGAGTCTATGTGTCCTGACTATGTGATAATTTTTCATCATTTTCACCTTTTTCAACTGACTTTCCTTCATGTATTTATTTTTCCCTGAAAGAACTTTACACTCCTCTCCCTTCCCCATTCCTTTCTTTTCCCCCATCCTTTCACAAGGTGCATATATTAAGCTCCAGGTTTTCTTACCAGGGCAGTAATTTTCCAGTTCCCTAGTTTTTACCAAGTCATCTTCCCTATTTTTCTATTCTATGTACCTTGGCTCCAATCTGATTCATCAGAACTGTTTTATAATATATCCCATCCTATCTATAGCTGAAATAATACCTTATCACGATTAGTCATGAGTTCTACAGCAGTCATTTTGTTCTGCCTTGTTCCTTTTTTTACTGAGAAATTCTTATGAGTAGCCTCCTGCTTTGGAGTGGGGTTCTAATGAACATGGGCACTGGAAAAAGTTATGTGACATCTGAGACATGTTTGTACATAACTGGGTATATATATACTCCTTCTTTTTCTAAGTATCTGATGAAATGTATTGTAAACCCCAAAAATAAATGCATTAGGCTTTACGATTCTGAGTTTTCATTAATAAAAAATATATTTTCTTTCCAAGCTGAATTGAAAGAAGGAGGCAAGTCTGTGAGATCTTAACAGAGAATAGATGATTACAAACTGCTGTGCTAGAAAGTATTTAACTTATCCATATCATGGCAGGGAAGGGAAGAGAAAATACTTCACTGGCTCTTTTCTTTCTTTGTGAAACATTGTACAGGCATCTTTCAGGTGCTTCCTGTCTGTCAAAACATCTGTCTTCACTCTTCAAAAACTTCCTACTAAAATAATATTTAATGGGGAAAGGGAAGAATGAAAGAAATGATGGAAAATTCTAAAACGATGCCTGCTTTAACTGCATATTATCATATATGATTTTTATATCCATTTTATTTCCTAAAATCTGAAATGCAAATAATGAGAAATAAATATTTTAGGCAGGGTATTTCCAGCTACAACTTTATACCATTCTACAGCATTGAATGAGATATATTACTAAATGGCAAAACCACACTTTGGCCTATGAGTATAGTCTGAAAGCACATAATTAGATAGCATATGTGCTTCTCACAGAAGAAAAAGGGAAATAAATTGTGATGATCTACTACATTTAGGTTCCAACATAGATACTGTTTCTGTGAAGACACTGGTCCTAAACCCATGGATTTTGTGTTGTCACAGAGTAGAGTAGTGCCTTGTTGGCTTTTCTAACAGGACAAGGACACAGAAGAGCATTAACTCAAGTGCAATAATAATAATAAAAAAAAAACCTAAAGGATGTAAACAACAATAGCAATGGGATTGCAGCTGGGAAAAGGGAACCAAAACAACAAAGTCCTTAAAGTTTTTCAGGTTAAGAAAAACAATATGGAGGTGGGTATATAAGGGAAGTCAGTAAGATGTATGGTAATACTATGAATGAAGAGGAGATGAATAGAAAGAAGTGTTCCTGCTCTAATGTAATACTAAAATCCAGGAACATTTATTGAATCTGAATTGTGAGATTCATGATCTACAGAAAGAAGTGCTTTTCCCCACCATGTACAGTCAAACTGGGAAATTTGTAATAGCCATCAGTTTGGACAGTTTTAAAGGAACACTAGAAAAATGGATCAACAATAAATCTGCTAGTACCTACTGGTAACAATGGTCATCTGTTACTTTTATTATTGGAAGCAGCTTTCTTCTTGATATCAGTCAGTGGAGAACACAAACAGAACAATGTTACAAGATGCATGTCATGTCCTGCTTCCTAAACACATCAGATTTGTCACATTGGAGGCAGAATGTTGGAGTAGGTGGGCATTTGGTTTGATCCAGTAAGTTCTTATGACTTTCATACATTGTCAGAATTAAGATCTGAAGGGGAATGTTAAGGAAGTTCTGTTCACCTGCATTGCCATGATGACTAAGCCTGTGCTATTATGGGAAGCCGCCTAAGCATATTCATGTGAATGCCCTACAATCTTCTTTGGATCTGAGTGTTGTATGTAGGAAAGGCAGGAGAGTCAAGATGGAATCAGCCTCTGGAGAGTACTGGAGTGGAGCTGGTCCATGCAATCCTACATACTTCATGTTCTCATACAGTCAAGCCGAATGATTGCAAGAGGGTTTGGAGGCTACAGCCAGAGAAGCCAGCTTAATCAGATTTCATGGCTGCATTTCAGTTTAATCACTGCCACTTTCACATTGAAAAACACAAAGGCAGATGGGGAAAGGAATCAAGGGTGGTAGGTGAGATGGAAGATGCTTGTGGAGATTTGAAAATAGATGAAGAGCTATTTAAGTGGAAGTGCACAGTAAGACTCCTCCAGATGGCTGATGTTACAGAAGCAAAAGGAGGCAAGCTTCCACAGCTGTGGGATTGCCACACAAGATGGAAAATAGATAGGAGTAGGGCTGTGGAGAGTAGGCAAGCCCACAACATGAGAGCAGACTCCCTGGTCCTCAAAACCATTTGGCAGGCACCTCACTTGCATGGATCCATCTGTATCACACATCTTAATTTGGAGTAATTTTTTTAATGCCTAATAAGCATTGAATGTCTGCTCCTGAGTGGTAAGTGTGAATTTGTCACTGGCATCTTATTTAGGCCTCTGCTTTAAAGAGAAGCATAACACCTGGTCTGTGGGAGATGCACCAAGTTGTAAATATCATTCAGTGATATTTAATATAAACAGATTGTGTTAGACTAAAATAAAGAGCAATCGGCAAGAATTATTCAGATTAATATTTCTCTTGAGATCAGAAAAAGTAACTTTTTTGTGCTGGTTTTCTATTATTCAGTTACACCAAATGAGGTGGAAAGAAACTTGCACCCTTCACATGTTTAGAGAACCCTGTTCTTGCTGATTTAAATTTGTCAGCTGTCCAATAGGTACAGATGTGAGTGCATGGTGTCCTTATTAAAAATCTGTTTGTCTCTTTGGGGGGTTCATTCTTGAGCTAAGGCAAAAGAATATGTCTACGTGGGCTTTCTGCTCTTCCATGTGCTTTTTTTAAAAGAAGATTCGGCTGGTTATAAAAAGACCCTTGATGGATCCAATCAAAGACCCATTAGTCCAGTATCCCACCTTCTATAGAGAACGTTAAAAACCTTACAAGAAGGGCCTGACTCCCATTGTTGGATGGGCATGGGACAATTCAGGATGTTTGTAAACTGGGTTATGATGGAATAACATCTCTCACCTTGCCAGTCCCAATTCAGAACCTGCAAATTCCATTATGCTGGAAGGATGACACCATAACAACCATACTGGAAAGCAAGGATTTCTAATGTTTTGCTACTTATGCAAAATGCATTTAGTGGGAAGAAGGACAGTGTGTGATGGAATGGAATTATGAAGGCCAGACTCAGGGAGGGAGCTCTTTCGTCTCCTGAGGGGCAAGGAAGAGATAAGAGGATGAGGCTGGCACCTCCCTGAGGAATTCACTCTATTTTGACTGGCTGACTTTGGGAACTGAGTTTCAGTCTGGGAAGATTCTTGCTAGAGGTTGTAGCTAATAAACATTGCTGAACTGAATCTGCATGGTCTCCTGGAGTTCCTTGGGCTAGGCCTGACATCAGTCTTCCCAGACTGAAACTCAGTTCCCAAAGTCAGCCAGTCAAAACAGAATGAATTCCTCAGAGAGGTGCCAGCCTCATCCTCTTATCTCTTCTTCGCCCCTCAGGAGGCAAAAGTGTATGTTTCCCTCCCTGAATCTGGCCTTCATAATTCCATTCCATCACACAGTGCTTCAGCAACCCTTGTGATCAGACCATCAGCTACCCTCTTTTCAGCCTTTAGGATGAGTGGTGAAATCATGGAGAGAGAGTGAGGGAACACAGATGTTTGCTCACATTTACTTACATTCATGCCAGACTTTTGCCTTGAGTAATTCTATGCGATGCCCCTCTCTCTTATGAAAGAATGGCAGCGATGATCAAGATATTTCTTCCTCATCTTCATTGTCATCCTGACTTGACTGTCCTTCATATTCATTTCAGTTAGTTTTCATATTCATATTCAGTTATTTCATATTCAGTTAATTTTCAGTCTAGCTTCCCATTCCCCTCTTTTTCCTCATACAGTATATATGGAGGACCACAAATCACTCATTAATTAGCTTTTTTTTTTAACTTTATAAATTCCAAGCATTTTAAAACAGGGATATAAAAGAAATCTATCGCATAGATTACTTTCCCAGTAAATTGTTATGATCCGTCAAAATAGAAACTGTTGCAGCATAATGAGTGCATAATTCATATATAAGTCATATATGGTCTATTTTGTGAAAAAATGCCCATAAAATTGCATGTTTGGGAAGACATTGTAGGGCATTTTTAGAAGGCTCAAATACAAGAAGCACCTGTTACATACAAAACACGTATGCTGTGAGAGAAAAACATCAGTTTTGAACTGTTTTGTACATTTTTAAACCGTAATTGAGAGAAAAAATTAACAAAATGGGCCAACACATGGATCTGGATATTCATATATCTCTACTTCAAAATCCACCTTATCAGCTTGGACAATCTGTTATTTCAGTATAAATTCTGGAATGTCATAATAGGTCAAACTGAACGAGAAGAGAGGCATGAAGGGGAGATGCTTAATGGTGTTATACCACTTGTCATGGCCAAAGTACCCTATGTAAGGAGGAACCATTATTTTACAAGCAACAGATTTATTGATTGATTGATTTTATTTATTTATTTATTTATTTATTTATTTATTTAATTTATTAAATTTCTTACCCGCCCATCTCCCCCCAATGGGGGAACTCTGGGCAACTGCAGATCAAATGCATCTTATCAAGCAAGATACTTTTGCACATATAAACACCCAAATCTATTGCAATTCTGTAAATTTACTCTAAGCGTTTCCATTATTGAGGAGAAAGAAAACCTAAATAGACCTCCTTAAATCTTTAAAATCCAGTTCCTGTGCATGCTTTTCCCTCATTTCCCCAAAACACTATCTTCCACATTATGCAAGTTCTATCATTTGGCAGAATTCAAAGAAATAGTCTGGCATACAAACATCTTTGACAAATACGTGAAGGAATTTTGTTGTTACTGACACCTTTGATGTTTCTCAATTTTGTTGATGATAAGCATTTGAAAAAAAAAGCCTGGTGTGTGGAAGTAGTCACAGGTAAGTTTCCTGTGGAAATTAAAAGGGATACAGATGGAGGAGCAATGAAGGAAAAATAGCATGTATTAGTTTTCATAAATTGTTTTCATTTGGGTTTCTGCTCATTTGATGCAAAACATACAAATTGTGCAAAGCTGGATATGATACAGCCAGTTATGGGCTTAAGGCAAGGCATTCACTACCAAGCTCTGCTTCTCTCTGCCTTGGCTGGTCAGTGTGCATGTGTGTGTGTGAGTGTGTGTGTATGTGAGAGAGAGAGAGAGCGAGAGCGAGAGCGAGAGAGAGAGCAGGAAGGAAGGAAGGAAGGAAGGAAGGAAGGAAGGAAGGAAGGAAGGAAGGAAGGAAGGAAGGAAGGAAGGAAGGAGTTTTAGATATCGGTATAGGTACAGATGTGTGTTTGTGTATACACACACACACACACACACACCCAAACACACTGTCCACTGAGTTCAATGGACTTACTTCCAATTAATCTTTATGGGAACAAAGCCTCTGGTATACTTAGGGTGTTATTAAGCAAGCCCCATTATAAATTCCATCCTATTTGAAAAGTTCCATCCTCAGCCAGATGGACTGAATATGGAACACATCATGGAATCAGAAATATGTCCCTTAGAAAACCTGATTGGCTTCTAATATTTTTACGTCCCTATAGGCACGAAGGTCATGAGACAACTGTGTTATTATTATGTGAGAAACTATAACATATCTATAACGGTAACACTTATCCCAGGAAGTATAATCTCCAGAATGCTACTTTCCCAGATAGCATTCAGGATTAACAAATCTCAGTTATTAACCAACTGAGTCAAGCACCATCCTGCAAAGTTAATTTCTCTATCTCTAAAGTTACCTATTAGAGAGGAAACTACCTGCAGAATTCCATTGTTCATAAAGTTTATAATCATTTGTACCAATCCTGGTACCTCCAGTTAATATCTCCAGGGCTTTAGGTATGTATTTTGTTACAGATATTACATATGTTTCCAACTCACTGGAGGTAAAAAGTAAGGGGTGGACAGAGAAAATTGACCACTGTGTCTCTACCTGGTAAAAAGTGGGGCCTTGAATAAATTTTCCTATCAAAAGTTACTGTGATTGCTGAAATGAAGCAAGTGCACCAGACTCCCTAGTTCTACAATGCTTTCCTTTTAGTGGGAGCCAAAGGGGAAGGATCATAGCCTCAGGAGACATTTTGAATCAGGATGTGGAGATTAAATGGAACCTGACATATTTAATGTTGAAGAGGCTGGCAGAGTAACAAAGAGCCATTCAGATAGCAACCAAGTTGAATAAGTATAGTGACAGTCCATGATTGATCAGGAGTAAACGATGCCATCTCTCCATCAATGATATAGTCCTTCAGTATTCCTCCCAAAAGGATTGCTGTTGGAAAATTCTGATGCAGTATTATTATTTTTTTACTGGAAGCTAAAACTGTTACTCATAGATCTGTGTTTTTCCTCTGCCTTTTCCTGTTTTTTTCGGGGGGGGGCATTTTCCTTTAATGAGCTTGTAGACTTGTGGGAGTTTAAAATGTATCATATTGGAACAATGACATTTTGAAGTTCTGAGATACATCCAAAACCTGAGAACCAAACCGTTTCACTTCCCATCAGTTCACACCCAAGCTGCCTCCTATTTGAAGGTGGTCAGAGTATTTCTGAAGAGCAGATATCTGCTTCAGAGGCATATCTTCTCTGAGGTATTTGTATTGCCTATTTGAAAATGAAAATAGCAGAATCAAAATGGGCCATTCTACTTGTCTAGGGTTTGCCATGTTTCCTGACAAATTATGAGCTGTATAAAAAGTATCAATATAATGGAGCTGCTAAAATTAGAAGATGATTTCAGCATCAGTACTCAAAGGATATTGGTGGCATTAGCAAGGGATGAGCAAGGAATTATCATGCAATACATGTTGACATAACAATATCTTACATTTACTTTTTACACTTTGCTAGATAGAAACACTGGCAGAATTCTCTTGTTTTTAGCCATTTCAAAACTGTTAGATTTTTGTTTTATGTCACCTGAGCCCTCATTTAAGAAAATTACTGATATTTTGATTATAAAAAGCATATTCAGAGATGAAGCACTGCCTGTGTATTTTTCTCAGAAGAATGTAGACCCTGCATTTTAATACATTACTTTTGTACTGTGCTTTGGTGGTGAAATGGCATTTGCAAGTAGGTCTGCTTCCATACTGCTAACTGATTTGGGACTTGACTAAGATGTTGGAATCTAGTTTCCCTGTCAGATGTGGAATTGTGGTCCTTGGTACTCTCTGAGCTTGGTTGTTTGATTGCAGATGTTTCATTACTTGACTAGGTAACATCATCCGTACTAGTGGGTGTGGGATTTATTCCCTGTTTATATACAGTAGCTTGCCTTGCCAGTGTTGGTGCGAGTATAGTTTTCTTCTTGGTAGTTCCTTGATTAGGGTATTGTTTTCTACTTGATTGTTTGTCTGCTTGATTGTTTGTCTCCTTGGTAATTCCTTGATTAGAGTATTGTTTTCTCTTGATTGAAAACCCCACACCCTGTAGCACTGATGATGTTACCTCGTTGGGTAATGAAATGTCTGTAATCAAACAACCAAGCTCAGAGAGCACCAAGGACTCCACAGTTCAACCCTAAGCTACATATATTATCTTCTACTGGAGATGTGGAATTCCAGTACATTCAATTCAGAATTATAATGGAACCCTCAATATATCTTTTTTCCAAAATCACTTCCTACATTGGCTGGCACAGGAAGAACACACAAGAAGACATAGGACACTAAAGCCCTGGTGCAACGGAGGTTGTATTGAGAATAACAATACAAATATACTGTAATTTAGAATCCTGTTCTTCAATTGCATTAGAATATTAAAAGGTGGACACAATGGGTCCATTATCATAATTCAATTTAATTGATGTAAAATTTGTGGAAATTGTAGAGGAACTCTCTCAATCAAAGTGTTTTTGAAAAGAAAGGGTAACCTGTGATCATTGAGATGTCGCTGAAATACAGTTCCAAATAACCCTCATCATTGGCCATGTTGCCTAGGGTGCTTGCAATTAAGCTTCAGCCATGAATTGCCCATCCTTGCTTCAGTCATAAGTCCTTTTGAACAAAAACTCTCTCCCAGATAAGTATATATAGGACTATAGGCTAAAAAGACTTTTTAAGCTGATGGATGAAATATTTTGGATAGGGTTCCTGCATTTTCATTCCTAAATTCTCTTACAAATACTGTACCTTCATTCAGATCTAGAACCATACAGTATATATAGGAAAGTATACTATATATTCTCCTGTGCACAAATATATTATAGAGATTCTAATTCAAAGCATACTCAACTCACTGAAGCAAGAAAGCCTGTTTGACTGATGTGTGATCTATCTGTCTCTGGAGAGCCATCTTTTCCCATTGTCCCATTGAGCTTTCAGATCTGACACAGTTCAAAACAAGAGGTCAGGTTACAGCTCAAAACTAAATGATTTTATGCCATTGACTAATGCGGACTCCTTATGGGTCCACTGAAAAGAGTGATGTCTCTCCCAGGCTTTGAGGCATTCCACAACCATAAGCTATCTAAAGATATCATGCATTAATGTAAAGATATTTTCTCCAGCTCTTCAGAGAGTAAGAGATAACTACTTTTGTACTATTATTTTTGAAATTTGATCTTTTGATTTGCAATAAAAATCATCATCACTTCTTATCCTTTGGATAAAATATTGTAACTGCATTAGTGGCAGTATCTTTAACATCTGAGCAGTTTCCATTTTGAGATTTTTCAGACATTATTTCTAAAATGGTTATAGAGCAATAGGATGCTTTGGGGGTACAAGCTGTGCAATCTTGAAAAAGACACAGCTGCTTTAAAGCTACATTTACGTATGCTGCAAAGTACCTGCCTGGAATTGAATCCAAAATGTTCCACAGCTATAATAGATTGCATTATGGAAAATCATCCAAGCTACCTGCCTCAAACCTAATGCCAGGTTTACCTGGAGCCACTTTATTCCAGGTGACTATATATTGGTACCTTGCCAGGTTTGCATAAAAGTAGAGTAGAATGAATATTTTAAGGCAAGAATACTCTGTCAGCGAATATGGAGCTTCTCTGTGGAACAAGTTCCATAATAGTTTGCAAAAAGACCAGGCCAAAACAAGTACAAGATTGTAAATAGCATGATCACAGTGTACAGATTTACAAACAGACAATTAAAAAAAAAATTGGTACCACAGTGTATTGGCCTTCTAGTTTCATTTGGAATCCGTGCTGGGCACAAAGATAATGAATCTCCAGGAAGTAATATTTGTAGCTAATACAAATCTAGTATATTTCACGATTTTTATTATCTAATACCTAGAAACTGAGAATTTTCCACAGGCAGCAATCACATGTAGCCCTGAATCCCCTAATATAGCTGAGAAGCAGTGATGGGCTGAATGAGACCTCCCCATACAGCATCTTTCACCTTCTCACCTCCAGTTACTACTATTTTGAAAAGCTGGTGTTGATGCCAAAAGAGATTTTTTTAAAGCCTAATTGCTTTCCTGTCTTGGAAAATCATTCTCACATGGGAATGAAGTATTTGAGGCCAATAAAGACTTGTTGAAGTTTAATAGACACGTGCAGGGATTTTTTGAGGGAAGTGTTACTGGAGAAGGAAGCAGTAATAATTAATTAACCTGCCATTATGACCCCTCTTTTGAAAACTCCAAGTCAACCTCTTCTGATCCTTCATTACCTTCTTTTTATAATGTTCATCTTGAGCTTTTTCTAAAAGGTGGGTTTAAGTAAATAAGTGTGGGTTTTATTCATGAGTGGCTGAGAATGTATTTGAATTTGAATGATTGGCATATGATGCACTTAGAATTTTAGCCAGAGGTTGATTCTCAGGCCATTTTTTCACTCTGCAGACATCCCATTTATTATGAGTAAGATACACCTGTTTGGAGTGCAGAAAGACAATAAGATAAAAAACAAGGGTGACATTCCAACATCGACTATGTCAAGACCAGAGATGTACAATTTTCAGAAATGCTGATGCGATGTGTGTGTGTGAGTGGGGGGGGAGTTTGTCTCATTTTTTCCCCCAAATGTTTAGGAAAAATTGAATGCAATGCTTACTTGTAGCATTCTTGGTCTGCTCATGAAAGAAGGTTGGGGGTATAATAATGAAAAGCATAGTTTATTTGGACAATAATTATGCATTATTTGATTGACTCTACATTAATTTTTGTGGCAAAAGGAACTACAACTTGCTGAACTCTGAGGAGTGAAGCACCTCCTTATTTTGGCCTTTTTAAAAGCCAGTAGACAAAAATTGAATGTTGAAAATCAAAGAAACTCTCAATACTGTACTTAAAAGAATGGATAAAAGATATATTTTCTGGATCTTATCCTCACTGCATCAAACAGATATAGAAAGCACCAATCTTTCCCCTCCACCCGCCCCCCCCAAATATAGAAAAAGGAGAGAGTAAACAAATCTCAGAAAACGAGTCTTCTGTCAACATCTTTTTCAGCCGCCTTTGATTTTTCTAAGCATCCAAGTCTTCTTCAATGATTCCTGCTTTTATCTCATGTAGCCCAAATATTTAAGCTTTAGCTTCATTATTAGTTTTCAGTGAGCACTCTGCTGTTACTTCATCTACCACTGAATGTCTTGTTCTTCTCAAGGCCTAAGGTGTTCTCAGCAAATTTCTTCAGTGCCATAATTCAAAGGTATCAATGTTTCTTTGTTCCCTGTTCTGATATCCGGCTTCAACAGCCATGTTACAAGTGGGAAAATTATAGCCTTGACAGTATGTATTTTTGTTGTCAGTGTGATCTCTGCACATTTACAAAAGTATTAGTAAAAAAAAAATTAATAAATATTACTACCCTATTTCCCAATCTGTGCAACATTTTCTTTCAACTATTGGTTTAGAATGTTGGGTTGCATAACCATCATGCTGTGTTAGTGTTCAGAGAAAGAGGGAGAGAGATTATGCCCCTCATGAAATCTCTTTTCTGCAAACGTAATGGCTAAATGTTGTTTAAAAGTGGTTAAACTCTGAATGACCACTAGACCATTAGATGGCAGTCAAATTACAGTTTTTTATATGTATTTCTTCACTGCCATTTAATGCCCATCCAGATTTTTGCAGTCTAGCTCTCTTAGCCTATTAAAGGTGTATCTATTCTGTCTTTGCACTAACAAAAGACAGGATATGCAGGAACATAGGAGCATCTGTAGTCCTGAATCTGACAAGCGGAAAGCCTGAACAAAATTAACTTGGTCTATCTAATAGAAGAATGGTGGCGGGAGGAAGGGAGGAAGGAGGGAAGTCAGTCTATGATGGAATTTAATTAAACAATGCTTCTGGGGACAAGTTCCTGAAATGTCATGATCAGTATTAACAAGATATACTGGCATTTATGCACTTTTGTAAAACAATAGTTTCCCCATTTGCACAACCCAGGTAAACCAAGCAAGCATTTGAAGGTTTAAGCCATATACTGTGTTTCCTCTAAATCAACTCTAAATCTCCATTATACGCCAAATATGTGGGAACAAAACTGGAAAACAATCCTTTTAAGAAAAAATCCCAATTAAAAAACACCCCTCTTTGTATTTGTGAAACTTAGCCATCTGCCTTGCCCCTTAATCCTGTAAATAAGAGAGGAAATAAAGGGATAGAAACTTGATTGAAGCTTTAACTATAAGAAACAAAATTGCAGAATTCCCCTGATGCTGGCAAATACCTCTCCTGGTTCCTTTCAAAGCATTATTGTATTCTTGCAAAACTGTGAATTAATGAGTTAGAGAAAAATCTATGCTTAAGTGAGCATGGCCCATGCCAAAAATTCAAGTTCTAATCACAGCAAAACATAGCTACTTTCTGGCACCAGTTGCCTTATTGCACATCAGCCCTGGTCCATATTAGTCTTTTTCTAAAGCTCTGGATGGTTGGGTATAAGTGCCATTTTAATTTTAATTTCCCATAATGCCTAGAATATTTTATATTTAGATTAGACTCAATGCTATTTGGAATACTGTGGAATCCTAAAGCCCATTAGATAGGAGCATAACTACCAAATGTTTGAATCCAGAGCTGGTCTTATACATAAGGGAAATGAGGCTATAGAACTAAAGGGCTACACACACCCCAAGAGGACAGGAAGGAAGGAAGGAAGGAAGGAAGGAAGGAAGGAAGGAAGGAAGGAAGGAAGGAAGGAAGGGAGGGAGGGAGGGAGGGAGGGAGGGAGGGAGGGAGGGAGGAAGGAAGGAAGGAAGGAAGGAAGGAAGGAAGGAAGGAAGGAAGGAAGGAAGGAAGGAAGGAAGGAAGGAAGGAAGGAAGGAATACAGCTACCCATCTTATGTGCCATGTCTCTGGGCAGCTCACAAAACATCAGTCAAAACACCCAGAAACCATAAAATTTTCTTCCAACTATGATGGAAGCTTTATTTAAATGTTCCCTTTCATTTCACAGATGTGAATTAACCAGAGATACTGCCATATAACTCATTTAGTATAATCCAAAAATCTTATTTATTTCATTCAGTCCCATTTTGTTCTTAGTGCTAGAGAGTGCAGGCCAAGTGGGCGTGAAGATATTGGGTGATAGTTTGTCTTATTACATGTCTGGCACTGCTTAGATTGTGTCCTATCAGTACAGGCGTTGCCAGAAACGTTTGTCTTCCATGGTCAAACTTCTGCAGTACTCCTAGTAAGTTTGTCTGATTTCTCAGGCCACAGTTTCAGAAATGATGCCTTTGGCACATATTGATTTGCTTGAAATAATCAATACAAAACTTTTCAGAGATGTTCCCTATATGAAATTCAAATCAATAATGAACAAAGTAAATTGATATATGTAATCAGTGTAAAGATCACTGCATTCGGCGCTGAACAAAAACTTCGTGAGACACAGGCTTGGACGAAAGTTAGTTTACTCAGGTGTAATGCATAACGGTTACAGACAAAGCCAGGATTGGCTTGGCCCGGTTTCCTACAGTGTTTTATAGGGGTCCCTCCTTGACCCGTAGTACCCCTGGGTTCTGCCCCTGCCCTTGTCCCAAGTCACCCCTCTGCTTGTCATGAACTCCCTCCCCTCTCCTTAATGGCAGATTCAGTCAGGTTTCATTGTCTTCATGATCGTCGTCTTTGGTCTGCGTTGTCGGTGTACTCATGGGGCTTTTCTCATGCGGATAAAAAGGGACTTCTTAAGTCGTGTTCCAACTGGTCACTGATTGCCTCTGGATCACTGTATTCCTGCAGCATTGTAATCGGTGTTGCCCGGGGCGTCTGGGGAGCTGCCTGCACTACAATGTTGCAGGTTTCAATTTACTCTCGGCCGTGAGTTAATTGCCGGCACCTTCCGGCAATTAGCTTGTGGTTTGCCTTATTTCCCTTCCCTGACCGCCTATGCCTGAGGCGGTGAAATTGACTAGCGGTGGCATGAAACTGAACAGTGGCGCTGGCTGTACTAGGCTGAATCTGACAATTAGAACAAATGTGGTAAACTTGTTGAAACAGGGTTTAAGTAGACAACATTGCAAATCTGGAAAAATACTTTTTCAAAATTCATCTGGTATTGAAAGCACAGCACTGAGTCTTTCCCTCTCTCATTGTCTTTTTCATCTCCATTGCTCATACTTTGCACGAAGTAGGTCCCAGTTTCAATTCCTCACATCTCCAGGTTGGGCTGAAAGAACTCTCTTTGAGACCTCAGATAGTTGTTGCCAGAGATGATAACCTTGGACTAAAATGTTGTTTTTTCAGCGATGTGTTGGCAGGGGAATTCTGGGAGTTGAAGTCCACACATCGTAAAGTTGCCAAGTTTGAAAAACACGACTAAATGCACCGATAGCTTAATTAAACTTCCTATGTTTGTATACACCTAATGGTGGTAAGACCTCCAAGGGAAGATCCTCAGACAGGCTCCCATGAAACAAAACTAATGTTAAGGTCAGTAATGCCATTGTAAGTTGTGCCTGGAAATGGAATAGAGCAGGCATTGTCAACAGAAAATACTACAATGCAACACTTTCAGAACTGCAACAAGCTACTTAATATCAAAAGTCTTCAGAATTAAAATGCAGGATGATTGTCCCGCTCATTTCTATGCAAAGCTCAAGGTATACAGGACAGGCACAGTGACCTTTCCCAATTGTTGGTGATAACAAGTTTGAAAGGAAGATTTTCATTTACTGTTTACAGATAACAAGCATCATGTGGAGCATTCATAACGAGCAGCAAAGTGTCCAGAGTTATCACATGCACAGACTAGGAGCTCTTCCTTCGTACTGTTTGTTATCACTGCGGCACTGATTAGTCACAGGGCCCCTCAAGACCACGTATGAATGAAGCCAGCACCACCCACTGGATGTCTGCATGGCCATGTTAAGAATCCCATGATGCTGTGTCCTTTATTTTAATAGAGCCACATGTCTTTGCCTCCATATCTAGCATGACTGATGTCTTTACAATTTATTGTTCCCTGCCCTTGGCACTGTCATAATGATGTAAACTAAATGAAATCTGTGGAGGAAAAGCTTTAGTAGAGCTTCTGATTTGGACCAAACCTTCAGCTGTTATGAAAACAAAAACACAAAACATGACATTAACTGCATCATCAAAATGTATTTGGGGGAGCTGAATAAATGTTGTTTCTACTTACACTGTGATGTAAATTTTGTTGTTGTTGTTCACAAAGGTTGGGTTATTCCTGCCTGTCAGGACAGTGTGGCTCTTGGCACCATCAATCAAATAAGAACTTTACATTTTCATAAGTGTGACTACAAAAGCCATCTCCACTGCTTGGAAGAAGTGGGTGACATTAGAAGAAATTGAAGCAGTCATATGGACAGTCACCCTGACACCATCATACAAATTAAAGAATATCAGTGGCCAGTGACAGTAGGGTTTAGAGATGTGCTTGCCAAAATATCTGGAATGTGCTTTCTGATAGAGTTGTTCCTAGTTTTCAATATGAAAATCATGTCTTTTTAAGAGACTTCAGATTTTGGCCTCATTCCCAAAGCAGCCAATCGCCACCTGCCTGTTGGGCCTTGCCACCAGCCAATTGGGCACAGGGGCCAGAAGGTTGCAGAAAAGAGGTTGGGGATCCCTCCCTCCCTCCCACATATAATATAGGCTTGCACTATTTGCACTCCCCTCACAACCCTCAGGAAAGCCCTGGTGAAGCCTCCTCCTCCTCCTCCTCCTCCTCAGCTGATTTATGGAACTGCCTCCCACTTTGCTGGGGGAGGTGAAACAAAGGGAGCCATGGACCATGAGGAAAACTGCACCTCCACTTCCCATTCTAGCATGTCTCCAAGGGCCCCATCCCTTGAGGGAGGAAGAGGGCTCACCTGTTGACCCCCAGACCCCCAGCCAGCCCTACCTTGCCAGCAGGCATCCAAGTCGCTCCCTCATCCTTCTGTCAATGCCCATAACCATTAAGAGATTTCAAATTTATGCCTCGTTTCCAAAGCAGTCAATTGCCTATCGGGCCTTGTTGCCAGCCAATTGGGTGCAGGGGACCGAGGGAGATGGGAAAGAGGTCAAGGATATGCCCATGATAATCACATGACCTGGGCTGACCATGGTAGCACAGCAGCACAGCAGTGCTGAAGAAGCCACAAATTTCCCAAATTTCAATCCCATGGGAGTAATGGGTCCTGGATTTTGGATGCATTCTGTAAGTTAGCCCACTTGAGGTGCCTTGGTTCAAAAATTGTTGTCCTATGATGCACCATTTTGCCCAGTTGAAGGTTACAGACATGAGAGTTTTAGTAGTATATAGATAGTACCTCTTGGGACTTCCTCTATGTTGTTAAGTAATGTTATTGGACAACAATGGATTTTGCTACTTAAGCAGCAAGAGCATCCCTGTTCCCATCCTATATATAAGGGCTGCCAGATCTGGCCTACAAAAATCCAGAGTCAGTATGGGACAGCAAAGAGATATAGAAAATTCCAACTAGTGACCTCTAGAGATATGTTAAGATATCCCTATGCATATCAAGGGTCCTTTAAAATACCCTCTGAAGTTAAGCAAAATAAGTAATAGTCGCTGTTTGGGTTTAATGGCATTGTTGAAAGAGACAAAATGTTGGTTGAATGTATAATATAGAGTTACCACTTTGCTCTTTGCAAATCAATTATCTCAGAATAATGCTAGTAATATAAAATATTTTGTGAAGCCCTCAAAAGGCAATTGACATTTAAAGAGGTTTAAAATGACAATTTATCAGCCATTTTGGTGTGGCATCAGCTAGCCAACCCTCCATGCTAGCTTTCCAGGAAAGGAAAGGTGGAGGCCAGCTGTCTCTGTGAAATATTCATAACCCCAGTGCAGGCTGTTGATAAACAAGCTCTTAATGGGTGAAACCCTAGTTTAGGCACGAAAAACAGATAGCAAACTCAGGCTGAAGTTCTGGGGGTGCCAACCTGGCTCAGGGCAAGAGTTCAAAGCTGAAAAACACTTGGGGCACATCTCTTGTGGTAACACCCTGAAGAGGTTTTGCAGAGTTATCTTTGCATACAGACATCATAGCGAGTCCTCTTATAATAGACTCCCTTAAGCAGTATGAGTTCATACATGAAAATTACCAACCCCAAAACAGCAAGGAGTGACCACAGAGAGAATGGAACATCTTCCTCAACCCCTTCCCTCCACCCCCAGCTGCCCTCTAAAGTGGGTAGGACTATGCATATATTGGGGTGGGATTAAACTGAAATATTACAGTTTAGAATTTAGAAATTGGTATGTTGTATCAAAGCCTACTAATTGCTTATTTTACTTTCCTGAAGTACTTATGATTCTTTTTGTCAAGCTCTCACTGAAAAAGAAGTAACATTCTTTCTGTTCTCTAATGAACTTTGTTCATGACTTTCTCTTTGTATGGACGTTCATTATCCCATGCACTGAAGCCAGTAGAAGCAAAGCCCTTCAGGATACCCCCTAAGCCAGTGTTGTCCAAACTTGGTCACTTTAAGATGAGTGGACTTCAACTCCCAGAATTCTCCAGCCAGCATGGCTGGCTGGGGAATTCTGGGAGTTGAAGTCCACTCATCTTAAAGTGGCCAGGTTTGGACAACACTGCCCTAAGCTTTTACACTGAAGCATCTTTTCTGCTGTGTGACATCCATGGAATAGCTGGCCCTTAGTCACCACTCCAGAGTGGGGACTGAGAAGAAGTCTATTGTTAGACTTTAACCTGACAAAGGAACTTGCAGGGAGCCTAGATAATGACATGGGGTCTAAAGAAAATATTTTAAAAGTTACTTTTTCTATAAGGTATACCAGCAGTTATATACCTTCCATCTGGTAGATCTCCTAGGAAAACAGTGCTTTAGAGCTGTTAGACTTCTTTTTTTCCTTTCTTTTTCTTTTTATTGTAGCAGGCAATGTAGCACTTCTTTCTATCAAATCCTTTCTAAAAGTGAAATTGAATAAAACATTGCAGGGACTTTCAAGGGATTTGAGCTGTTCCTGTTTTCCTTTGGATTCATGTTAATGCATCTAAATTAGGCTATATTTGATCATTTCACTTTTACATGCTTTCTCTTATAAATCCTTTCCATTTCTCTTTTATCTTAACCTCCAATTAAACGTATACATCCACACAAACATCCACATTGAAATGTTTATTTTTAAAATACATTTTAAGCATTACAATCTCTGTTACTTGCTCTTTCACTCTCTCCCACTCTCTTTCTTTTGGTGTATGTTAATAGGAAAGATGCATTTTGAAGCAAAAGTATCAGTTACATCAAAACATTGAACAGGGATATTTCAGGCCTCCTTACTGCTAGCTTCAATTTTCAGCCTAAAAATCAAAATCTGCAAACACAGATTCAGCCCTAGAAAAACTGTCTGTTGTAATACTCCACATTTTCTACTTTGAGAGCATGCTAAATGACTCTGCTGGGGATTATGGCCACATTATAAAACTTTTACCTTCCAGAAATTAAACTAATGTTCTCCTGCTGCCCCCACTACCTCAACTTACCCTGGCTGTTTTACTTTGGCAGGCAGGCTTTATACAGCAGGGTTCCTCAACCTCAGCAACTTTAAGATGGGTGGACTTCAACTCCCAGAATTCCCCAGCCAGCCATGCTGAATTCTGGAAGTTGAAGTCCATCCATCTTAAAGCTGCTGAGGTTGAGGAACCCTGTTATATAGAGATGTGAGGAATGGAAACTGAGAAGTGCTAAGTAGCAAAGACCCCTCAGGTACTCTTGTCCTATTGATAAGAAGTAGAATCCAGGGGTGGGAATGGGGGAGGAAGGGTTGTCCCTCAAAGCCTGCAAGATGGCAGATCCAGCATCATGATCAAAATCCCATCACTTTTGTACATGTGGCTTTGCAGACCATTCCCTGTGGACCCCTCTGGTAGAAGCAAAGAGAAATTCAGCCTTGACTATGTTCCTGGAAGCTAGTTGTAGCTGATGAAGCATCCTCATTATTCAAAGACTTTAAATAAGGCCAAACAACAAGAGATATCAGAGCAGCCAAGCAGTCAGAACGTTATTTGGAGTACACTGAAAGTTGGTGGTTAGAACTAGGAAGGTGAATACAGGTGGTAGATGTGTAGAGATATTTCCGAAGTGGTAATTAAGTGTCTGTGTGGATTAGGTGAGCAGAGAATCTATCCAGGAAAGGTGGTCTGTTAGAGACCTAGGGCATATAGCAACAAGCATTTTAAATTACACCCAGAAACAAACTGGTATCCAACATAGCTCCTGCAGCAGTGGCATAACATGACACAAGAATCACACAGGCTACTGAATTTTATTCCTGCTGAAGTTTCTAAAATAGTACTCATGACTACCCAAAAGAGGACAAAGAAATAAGTATTAAGCATGTTCAATGCCAGGAATTGCTGCATCTGGCATATCAGCCAGAGCTGGACAAAGGGCCTTCTGGACATGGCCTCCCCTGGCTCTTCAAGTAGGAGTCATTAATACCAAAGGACCTCCAGATTGCAAGCCATCTCTCCTTGAAAGAGCACAACCCCACTGAAAGTTAAAGTTAGAATCATCCCAGGATTCTGAATTAACAGCTATTTTGTCTTTTTTGGATTGAGACTGAGGCTGATTTTCTCCATCCATGTCCTGACAGGCACCAGTCCAGACCTTCTACTGCATTTCCTGTTGACCTGTATGGAGATGTTATCCACATATTGATGATATTCTCACCCTGACCCAATAGGTGACTTTCCCCAGTGGCTTCATGTAGATGTTAAACAGGATGGAGAAAATAAATGAATCCTGGATTATTCAATGACATAGACCCAAGGAGTCCGACTCCCTTTCCCTAACTAGATCCACCAACTCAGAAAGGAGCAGAACCACCTTAATACATCCAACTCCCACCTCATAGAAGAGATCCAGAAGAATACTGTGATCAACAATATGTACAGTTGCCAAGAAATCCAGCAGGACAAGGATGGCTGTATTCCTTCTATCTCAGTCCCATCACAGGTCCTCTTTGAGAGTGGCCAAGGAAGTTTCCATTCTATGTCTAGGCCCGAATCCAGACTGCCAAGGGTCCAGTGATCTATGTCTTCCAGTGTTCTCTATAATCACTTTTCTAAAAACTTTTTCAAAAAGTTGGGGCCCATTACTAATAGATCTGAGTCAAAGCTCTTAAAGCGGGGATGGACCAATGCCTCCAAGTTAGCCAGAACTTCCCCCTTTCTCAAAGAGGTTTATTATCTGATTCTAACTTTCAGTACCATCCTGACCACCTTAACCAGCCAGGTGAGTAGGGGCCCAGTCCACATACAGCAGAAATGACATCAGAGAGATTCCTGCCCACTTCCTTAGGACTCATAAACCTCCCAGGTAAGCTCACAAAACATGATTTTAGTCATCTAGTCAGATCTGCCTATCCAGTTTCCAACTCGGAGGGAATATGAATGATTCTGCCAACTAATCACAACTTACACTGGCAGGTTCTTTCATCCCAACCTTCCATAACAAGGTTCAGGATTTCATTAACATGATTAAATTTTGGCCACTTAATATGTTTAGGAAAATTTGGGGAAAGAGTAGACAATCTTTCCCACTCTTAACCCACATTTATTTTACAAATAGAAACATGTTTGGAAATTGTCAAGGCAGAACAAATGTGTGTTAAGTGTTGATGTGAGCATCCCAAATGGTGTAAACATATGGCTTCTAGAATTTTTCAGAGAAGCACCATAAATGCCAGCTTAGAAGGTTAAAATTACAAAGCAATCTATGAATCAGCACAGCCAATGACAATGTTTTGGAAAATGTTTACCAAGCATTGTAATTCAGCAGCCCAACCCTTTCCTCTGTTGTGCTTTGGGTAATTAAAATACCATGTGTCTGCAGCTTTCTATAGAGCCAAAAATTACACATTGTGACACTTCTTCCAGCATGATTCTAATCAGTCTTCAGTGACAGTGATGCAAATAAATAGCTTGTGACCTACTGGAGTAGTGTTACGTTCAGGTGTGAACTACCGTTGTCGTCTCACAAAGGGCTCAGGCGGTAAGGTCTATAGCCCCAGTGGCTCGTAGTAAAAGGGTTGAAAAGGTTTAAATCTTTGAATATGAGCAGTCTCCTAAGTTTTCTACTAAGATTGAGTAGAGCATTATAGCTAAAACTGCACTGGTTTAACAACTTCCTGAGAGAGTAAGCAAGACAAAAGACTTAAGTATCAAGTTCTTAAGCTCCCTACCTCTAAAGAAAGCAAGATTCTTCCAGAGTTCCTTTAACAAGATTTATTGAAAGAGAATAGGAGAAGGTGACAGAAATCTCAGGAACTGGATTGTTCCCTTCAGAATCCTATTTATCTCCCAGGTGGGTGAAGACTTTCACAGTCTGTTACTCATAGCCATGGTTTGAACTGGTGAGGAAGCTGTTCTCTTTACTGATAAAGAAGGATAAAGAAAGAATATCCACATGTGAATATCTGTTAGGCTGTAAACATTTTTTTTTTTTTTTTGTGCCTTGGAGCCAGTGTTGACTCCTGACGTCTGCCTGGATATGTTCCTGCAGTTTTCTTGGCAAGATTTCAGAAATGGTTTGCCTTTGACTGCTTCTTTCCAGGGCTGAGAGAAAGGGACTGGCCCAGGTCACCCAGTTGTCATTGTGCCTAAAACAGGACTAGAACTCATGGTCTCCTGGTTTCTAGCCTGAGGCCTTCACCACTCCTCCAAACTTGCTCTCAAACATACCACTGCACTAAGCTATGTTTCAGATTATCCAGAGTTGAATCTCACCTTTGCCATGAATTGATTGGATGAGTTTAGATACTTTCTCAGAATCCATGCCCTAACCCTTCCATCTGCAATGATACTGATGTACTTTACATTGTTGTTTCTATTTATGATATAAAATATCTATCCCATTTCTTCCCCTATAGGGAATTCTTAATGTAGCTAAAAAGGAATCATTTACAATATGAGCAATACCCATTGTCTACGAAATTGTCTACATGTATTGTCTACAAAATACCTACAAAATACCTATTTCAGCACACTTATTTCAGCAAACACAATAAATATCAAATGCTGGCATGAATGAAACTGTTTTTGCTTGCTAGAAGTTGCAAGCAACTCCCTTGGGACAATCAAGTAACTTTGAAACAGTCTTGCAAATGTAAAATATTTTTATCATTTTTATTGAAGCTTAAAAATGCAACGATAAAAAACTAATACAAACTAAGGAAAATATAAAAAAATAAAAAATAAATAAAAAAAGTGCAGACAGAAAAGGAAGGGGGGATGAAAAAAGTATAAAGAAAAAAGATATATAAAGAAATGACTTCCCCCTTCATCAAGACAAGTACAAACAATTTCAGTAACTTATCACTTCTCTAAAATTTCAACCAAAAATCTGTTCATCCCATATCTCATCTTTTATCTATTGAATAAATAAAGCCTCATCATTCAGTCTTAATCAGCAAAAGTCCATTGAGATATATATCCAAGTAAATCACTTTCATATTCCTTTACTTTACTTAACTCAGTAACTTTTCAGTATCGTTTTCTTTAAAAATACAACAAAAAATCTCTTCTCCCCACATCTTATCTCGTATCTATAAACAAATCTTTAAAGCCTCATCATTCAAACCTAATCAACAAAAATTTCATTAAGAACTACCAGAAACAACATATTGAAAATCTTGATTTTTAATCTCTTCAAATAATATTATAAATTAATTTCTTATCATTTTCTCTTCATCTCCTCTCAGAAACTCCTTCACAAGTTTAACACTTTTCATAGCTTATCACTTTCTCTAAAAAAATACAACAAAAAATCTCTTCTCCCCACATCTTATCTATAAACAAATTTTTAAAGCCTCATCATTCAGTCCTGGTCAAGAAAAACCCATTAAAAGCTAATAGGAAAAAAAAATCAAATATATTTTAACTTGATCGAATAAGCCAACTTTATAGTCCTTTTTTTTTTTTGCTTTTAAAAGTCTTGATGTTTATTCCATTTAAGTAGTGTCCCAAAAGCTGATTTCTTTTCATTCTCTCTTCATCTTTTCTCAGAAACTCCTTCATAAGTATAACACATCTCTTTTGTAAGTCCAAAATAAAATAGTTGTCCAAGACTCTTCTGAATTGAAATCCACACATCCAAGTCACTTTTCTGATTTATTATTTGTATGTCCCTTTCCGCTATTAAAACATCAGCTGGTTTCATTTGTAAGTCCTGTGTAACATCTTCGTCAATATGACAGAATGCCATTTTTAAATCCAAATCCAAAACAGCCTGATTCTCAGTTGTATCTCTTCTATCTCCTCTTTTAAACCCATTTTTACTGTAGCAGACAATCTTAAGAGAAAGTTCTGAGTACATTGTTGCTAAATATCCTTGAATTCTTTCAGAGTTAAAATACTTTTCTTCATTCTCCTTTAATTACAATCTTTAATTCTTTCTGGTTGCCTCAGGTAACCAGCCTTCAAGGTCTTCTCTTATCATGTTTTTCTCCAATCTACAACATTTCCCATGGAAAGATTTCTTACACTTAGATTCAAAATCTTCATATATTTTTAATAGGATTTTAAACAAACCACAGGAAGATTCTTATAATTAGTTTCAAATTCTTATTTCCAGTCAATCTAGCCCCTTAGTCCATTTAGGTGAAACTCGAAAAATTAGAATATCATGCAAATGTTCATTTATGTCAGTATGGCAACTCAAAAGGTGAAACCAATATATGAGATAGATGCATTACATGCAAAGCGAGATATGTCAAGCCTTACTTTGGTATAACTGTGATGATTATGGCGTACAGCTTATGAAAACCCCAAATTCACAATCTCAGAAAATTAGAATAGTGTGAAAAGGTTCAATATTCTAGGCTCAAAGTGTCCCACTCTAATCAGCTAATGAATCCATAACACCTGCAAAGGTTCCTGAGCCTTTAAATGGTCGCTCAGGCTGGTTCAGTAGGAATCACAAGCATGGGAAAGACTGCTGACCTGACAGTTGTGCAGAAAACCATCATTGACACCCTCCATAAGGAGGGAAAGCCCCTAAAGGTAATTGCAAAAGAAGTTGGATGTTCCCAAAGTGCTGTATCAAAGCACATCAATAGAAGATTATGTGGAAGGGAAAAGTGTGGTAGAAAAAGGTGCACAAGCAGCAGGGATGACCGCAGCCTGGAGACGATTGTCAGGAAAAGGCCATTCAAAAGTGTTGGGGACTTTCACAAGGAGTGGACTGAGGCTGGAGTTAGTGCATCAAGAGCCACCACACACAGACGGATCCTGGACATGGGCTTCAAATGTCGTATTCCTCTTGTCAAGCCGCTCCTGAACAACAAACAACGTCAGAAGTTTCTTACCTGGGCTACAGATAAAAAGAACTGGTCTGTTGCCCAGTGGTCCAAAGTCCTCTTTTCTGACGAGAGCAACTTTTGCATCTCATTTGGGAACCAGAGTCTGGAGGAAGAATGGAGAGGCACACAATGCACAACGCTTGAAGTCCAGTGTGAAGTTTCCACTGTCTGTGTTGATTTGGGGAGCCATGTCATCTGCTGGTGTTGGCCCACTGTGCTTCATTAAGTCCAGGGTCAACGCAGCCGTCTACCAGGAGATTTTGGAGCACTTCATGCTTCCTTCCGCAGACGAGCTTTATGGGGATGCTGACTTCATTTTCCAGCAGGACTTGGCACCTGCCCACACTGCCAAAAGTACCAAAACCTGGTTCAATGACCATGGGATTACTGTGCTTGATTGGCCAGCAAACCTGCCTGACCTGAACCCCATAGAGAATCTATGGGGCATTGCCAAGAGAAAGATGAGGGACATGAGACCGAACAATGCAGCAGAGCTGGAGGCTGCTATTGAAGCATCCTGGTCTTCCATAACACCTCAGCAGTGCCACAGGCTGATAGCATCCATGCCACGTCGCATTGCGGCAGTCATTGCTGCAAAAGGGGCCCAAACCAAGTACTGAGTACATATGCATGCTTATATTTTGCAGAGGTCCGATATTGTTCTATTTCCAATCCTTGTGTTATTGATGTCATGTAATATTCTAATTTTCTGAGATTGTGAATTTGGGGTTTTCATAAGCTGTACGCCATAATCATCACAATTATACCAAAGTAAGGCTTGACATATCTCGCTTTGCATGTAATGCACCTATCTCATATATTGGTTTCACCTTTTGAGTTGCCATACTGACATAAATGAACATTTGCATGATATTCTAATTTTTCAAGTTTCACCTGTATAACTTTCCAAAGTCAAAGGATTCTTATCACCCTTTTGCTGCTTATTTCTGAATATATTTTTTTCCTTTAAGTACTTAAACTTCTTTCACTGAGGACTGAAGGAGAACCACCCAGTGTAGTGAAACTTTCACTTCTGAAGGTTCTTAGTATCCAAAAAACAAATTACAAGCCATTTCTGGAAGTGATTAAGAGAAGGAGTGGGTAAACCCAGTGTCCCACTGAAGACTCTGAACCGTGGCTTGGGGAAAGCTGACTCTCCCCGTTCCCAGAGTTCTAAAACCCACTGGAGACTGCTGTTTTATGGTCTTGTCACAGGGAGCATCTGTATGGAGCACTGTGGGTGATCCCAAGTCCTCCCTTGTATCCAGAGAGGAATTTTGAGGCACCAATCCATTCACTGACTCCATGTTCTGTCACAGTCTTCAGCTCCTTGAAAAGCAAAGCTGTCTTCAGTTTGCCATTGTTTCCCTGGAAGCCTGCAAATGTAAAAGATAATTATTCATTTGTTAAATGCATATTAGACCATCTCTTCAAGAGCTCAAAGAAGCATACATTACATTCCTTCCTCCTGTTTTTCCCACAACAACTCTGAGTGGTAGATTGGGCTAAGAGACAACGAAAAGCCCAAAGTCACTCAGCGAGGACCATATCTGAGGGTGAACTTGAACCTGGGTCTCTTGGATCCTAGCCCAACGCCTTAATTACTGCATCACACCAGCTCCCTTATAGTAGAATAATGCATGTGAAGTGCATCAACCACTTGAAAGTGCTGTACAAATGTTTAGCATTATTCTCATCCTTAAGAAAATAGTACCCAAGGAAGTGTATCACTCAGCTATTTTTGCATGTATATTTTATTTATTTATTTACCTATCAATTTGTATGTTGCCTCAATCACTAGGGTACTGCTAGGCATCTTACAGATTAAATTAAAACAGCCAAAAGTATAATAAAAGGACAAAAAACAAACAAAAACAAAATCATTTCATTAATTAATTAATTAATTCATTCATTCATTCATCTATCTATCAAATGTATATAGCTGCCATCTCACATGAAGTGACTCTGGGTAGTGTACAACAAAAATATAAAACAAAACATATCAAAAAAGCAATCATTATTAAAAAGTTTAGAAGCACATGGTACACAAGAGATTAGATTAGTAAGGGAGCCACCTCAAGATGTCACTGGTCCCCTGCGACCCCCAGGTCTGTTGACAAAGCCAGTTCTTGAGGGGCTTCCAGAAAGTATATCCCAAAGTCCCTATTTAATTGATTGATTGATTGATTGATTGATTGATACATGGCCACCCATCTCATGAAAAGTGACTCTGAGTGGCATACAGCAAGCCTATAAAAGAGTTAATATATAAAACACAATTATCATTAAAAAAAAAAAAGGCTGAGAGAACAGCTGATATTAATAATAGTAGAGACACCTCAGTATTTCACTGGTCCTCTGGGGCCTCCAGGCCTAATGGCATAACCAGGTTTGGAGGGACTTCTGTAAAATCAACAGGGATGGAGGCAGCCTCACTTCAGGGGAAAGGATGTTCCATAAAGTGGGGGCCACGGCAGAAGAGGCCCACCTCCTGGGACCCACCAAACGTGGCTCCCTAGCTGACAGGACTTGCAGCATGCCTCTTCTGTCAGATCTAATGGGACGGGCCAATATAATTGGGGAGAGGCAGTCCCTCAAATAATCTGACCCCATGCCATGTAGGGCTTTAAAGGTCAAAACCAACACCTTGAATTGGACCCAGAAACAGACTGGTAACCAGTGCAGCTTGCGGAGCAGAGTTATCATATGTGTTGTTCTAGAAACACACATAACTGGCAGCGCTGCTGCATTTTGCACCAGCTAAAGTTTCCAGATACTCTTCAAGGGCACCCCCATGTAGAGCTCATTACAGTAGTCCAATCAGGAGGTGACTAGGGCATGAGTTACTGTGAGCAGAGCTCCCCAATCTAGGAACAGACCCAATTGGCGCATAATAGGAAGTTGTAGAAAGGCCCTCCTAGCCACGACTGCCACCTGCTCTTTGAGCAGAAGTCATGAGTCAGGAGAACCCCCAAGTTGTGCACCTGGTTATTTGGGACAGTGCAATCCCATCCAGCAGCAAAGATGGCTTAGTCCTAGAACTGGCAGGCCCCAAAACCCAAAGCCACTCAGTCTTGCCAGCTGAAGCCTGTTGTTCCCTATCCAGACTCTCACAGCTTCCAGGCACCAGGATTAGACATCCACAGCATTGTTTAATTTGCTAGGGCAAGTGATGCATATTTGGGTATAATCAGTGTACTGATGTTGAATAGGAGTAGAGAGAACACAACCCACTCACTCAAAAAAGAGTTCATCACCACTAGAACCGACTCACACCACACCCCCGGGCCACTTTAACAAGCCAAGAAGAGCATGGATCTAAAGAGCAGGTGGCTGAACAAACAGTCCTAAGGATCCTGTCTACTTCCACAGGCCCAACAGGTTCAAACTATTCCCAGATAACTGGACAAGACTCCTTCTCCAGATCTGCAGCAAGACCAGTGTCCAATGGTGAGTGAATTCAAGTGATTTTATCTCAAGAATGCTGAACAAATTTTTCTGCACACCCCTGCAAGGAGTTCTCTGAGCCCCTTCTGCCCAAGAGGGTGTCAGGTTCAGAGGGCACATGTCACCTGAAACAGGGCCACAGGATGGCTATCTGCAAACACAATAAGGGTGGAGAAGTACTGCCACCCTTACTACCTCAAGATAGACCTTAATAGTAGCTCTAACCCATGTTTGGTTGAGTTCATCCCTTGTTGAATGCCAGAGATGGTCTAGACATCTGTTCTCTCATTTCATCTCCCTTAACTCTTCCACGGGGAGTGACAGGATCCATGAGAGGGGAGAGGTTGCATAGGTGTGATCTGATCCAAGACTTCAGCCGCCCTCTTATTCCAAGTGTCGACCAAGGCTTCAGACGGACCGTGCAGCAGACCAGCAGGAACATCAGTCACCAGGGGCAAATCAGTCTGTCAGTTGCTGGGGGCAAATCAACTAATGGGTCCAGCTTCCCTGCAGTGGATAATGGCACTAAAGAATCCCATGGTAATCAGGGAGTGATCTGACCATGACAAGGGAGACACCAAGAGCTCCCCCAATTTTAGATCACACAGCCACTGCTCTGACAGGAACACCAGATCCAGTGTGTGACCATTGTGCCTAGACTATCTAAAATTTTTGCAGTATTGGCATGCCTGCTGTCTCCTGTTGGCAGACTTATAGATAGTAGACCAATACTGCTTGCTTACACAAGCATATGGCATTATTAAGATTAGAGTCCCCTACTGAAGGTTGATCTGTGTAATCAAGAGGAAAAGGGGCTGAATACTGATCCTACCATTTGTGGTGCAACTTTTGGTGCAGAAGAAACTTAAGTGCTGGCCATCAAGATACGGATATTGAAGGGACAAGGCAAGAATTGTGTCTGACATTGGCAATGGCAGTGGGGAGCAGGGTCTCACTTATCAAGTAAAAGGAACTTAAGCCTAAGTCTTTGCTAATCTTACTCCTAACAATTTGTGTTCCTTTTGTTGTTGTTGTTATTCCTTCTACATATTTGACAATCTCAAAGGCTTGAATCTTTTTTGGATGCTTATTGACTACTTTTCACTGAAAGAATGTTTCATTTTTGTTTGATGTGTTTATTTACAACTGATTCTAAATCTCTTAGCAAACAGCTATGCTTGCCCGGTGGTCAAAATGATCAGGGGGGCTCTTGCACTGACATCTTAATGATCTCAGTAGTCTTTTTATCCCACTTCTTCCCTTTTTCTTTTAAAAACTCGTTTGCAGCCTATTAAAGGCATATGATGAAATTGCCATAGTGAGAAGATGGGTTGAATAAAACTGCAGTTTCTGTCCCATATAGGAAGTTGTTCCATTGTGATACTCTCTTTTTAATGATTAATCACAGGCCCAGCAAACAATTTAATTCAGAATTAGTATTTTCAACACACACTGAGTAATGTCATTCAGTAATTTTATGAACAGGCGCAGGAGGATTTTATGGACAGAGATAGTTCTAGTACTTTATGTATTTCACGGTTTCCAGCTTTATTGCTTTTGGATCTGTTCCTTTTATTCTGCCTACAGCCTAAAGGTGAAATGTTCCTTAGGGCAAATAGAAAATCTTCTTGCCTCAGGAATGTGAAACCCAAGTTTATTTATTTATTTATTTGTGTTTCAGTGTCCAGGCTACTGAATTCCAGTGACTCTAACATAGAAAGGCAATAAAAAAGTGAAATAAAGCCCAAAAAATAGAAACAACCAAGGCTCTCCCCTTTCCCCAGAAATAAAAAGAGACAAAAGACCCCCAACCACCTTAACCCAAGGCCTGGGGAAAGAGATTGATTGATTGATTGATTGATTGATTGATTGATTGATTGATTGATTTCTCTCTCTCTCTCTCTCTCTCTCACACACACACACACACACACACACACACACACACAGAGGCACCCATCTCACAATAAAGTGGTATACAATTCTCTTTTAAAGGCTGGTAAGAGGGGGGCATATGAATCTCTGGGGAGATGCTGTTCCAGAGAACAGGTGCTGTGACAGAGAAAACCCACCCCCTGGGTCCCATCAGATGACACTGCTTAATTTATGGGACCACTAAGGAGCCAACTTTGCCAGATCCTAAAGGACAGACAGAAACCATGAGAAACAGGTGGTTCCTCAAATAACTAGACCCTGGTGACAACACCTTGAACTGCACTGAACCTGGAAACCAACTGGTAATCAATGCAACTCACAGAGCATGAGTGTTAAAGGGGCTTGGTGTGATCTGCCCATCACGACTTGTGTTGTTGCATTCTACACCAGTACACTACGCCTCTGAATAGTTTTCAAGAGTAGTCCCATGTAGAATGCAGTGCAATAGTCCACCCATGAAGTGACCAAGGCATGATTGTCCATTATTTATTCTATCCATTTAGTATATAGGGCACATTGGTTTCATAAAGTCTTCCACCTTAGAAGTAAGATTCATACTTATTAAGGAGTAAACATCAGCTGAAATGAAATCTCACATTCATCATGCAACTGGAAATTCAAATAACCCCTCTGTTGGGTGATCCAGTGGCAGGCCTAGGTTACTGTAATGCACTAAAGATTAGGAGTGTATCAATATTGCACCCTCAAGCTGCTTCTGTTTTGTGCTGTTGCTGGCTTAACTCTAAGAGCCTCCCATTGGATAATTCCTCTGTTACCTTGTCTTCCTAGCTTTCTGTTCTGGAAAAAAAAATGCCAATTACTTTCTTTTCTGTGGGTCAGTCTTATTGGCCATATATACTTTTATATTTATTTATTCAATTCCAAGGGCCGCCCATCTCAGGCAAATGACTCTGGGTGGTGAACAATCATAAAATCAATTAAAACCAAATTACAAACACAATACAAAAGAAACTTAAATATATATATAGCAGCCAAGAAAATTATAATCTATAGAAGTTAATATAACCAGGAAATAGGGCTCTTTTATATATTCAACTAATATATATATACAAAGTTTATGTACATATACTTATATATACAGGGGACAGGAAAACTGGTGATGTGGCTCTATTATTAACATCCCTTTGCCTATTATTTTCCTTTTCTGTGTTAGTTCTGTTTTTAATGTTTTTTAAAATTATTATATAATGGTTATATGTAATGATTGTTGATATATTTATTGTTTTATTGGATTGTTGTATGCTGCCCAGAGTCACTTTTTGTGAGATGGGTGGCCATATAAATTTGATTAATAAATAAATAAATACATAAATAAAATATACACATAATAATATAAATATACAGGTAGTCCTCACTTAATGACCAAAATTGGGACTGGCAACTCAGTCGCTAAGCAACACAGTTAAGTGAAGCATCATGTGACCATGCCTGACTTACGACATCAGTTCCACTGCAGTCATTAAGTAAATCACCCACAGTCATTAAGCACAACATCATGTGACCATGACTTGTGACTTACTGCCGGCTTCTCCATTGGCTTTGCTTATCAGAAGCCAGCTGTAAAGCTCACCAAAAGTGATCACATGACCGTGGGATCTGCAACCATCATCAATGTGCATCAGTTGCAAAGCACCTGAATGTCAATCACATCACCATCAGGACACTGCAATGGTCGTAAGTTCAAGGACCGGTCATGAAGTTACTTTTTCAACACAGTCATAACGTCGAACGGTTGCTAAACAGAGCAGTTGTTAATCAAGGATTACCTGTACAAAGTTAAAATAAATTAAATTAAGTTAATATATACAAATGACCAGGCTCAAACTATCACACTTTGAACACATTATGCGAAGACCCAGCTCTCTAGAGAAGGCTCTAATGCTGGGAAAGGTGGAAAGAAAGAGGAGAAGCAGATGACCAGCAGCAAAGTGGATGGACTCAGTTCCAGAGGCAATGAGTGCACCATTGGAAGACCTGAAAGAACAGGTTAGGGACAGATCATCATGGAGAAAATCTATCTCTGTGGTTGCTAAGAGTCAACAATGACTTGATGGCACATAATCAATTATAATCAATACACCATTAATGCATTAAAATGCACACATAGGCAGGTACAACCACAAGCTTTAAAACAAAAGTTCCTTTCCTCATTTTCCCACCATTTTCTCAGTTAAGACCTGCTGCTAGCTTTGATACAGGTTTTACTTAGTGGCTTACACGTGCCTAACATGCAGGACATCCCTGGTTTGAAACTGGTGGAAATGTTTTTCTAACAAGCCCAGTGGTGCACTATTTCATGATTTTTCCAGTCATTTAAGGTAGAATGGTTTCACATCCAGCTCCTTGATAGCCTATACAGCAAAACACACAATAACTCTAGAGCCAACACAAGCTGGAAAACACTTCGTTCAACCTGGAGCAGGAAACCATGGCTAGAGATGAGTAGAAGAAATAATGTCCATTTCTGCCTCCAGAAAGTGTTGGTGGCCTGTATCCACCACAGGGTAACCTGCCAGTAGAGATATATCCAAAGTCATTTTCAATTTGAATTCAACTGTTGGTGATTTCCTGGAGACATCCCATGTATTTTTCACAGGTACAAGATGAAAGTAGCCTACCTTTGCCTTCTCCTAGGATATTATTTCAGTTTCCAATTCTAGCCTAACAACCCTGAAATTTCATGGTGGTCTCCAATGAAATTAGCATTAGCTTAGCATTTTCGAAATCAGTTAAGGTTGCTAGATGTTTTACTTTAATGTATTGCAGTAAGAGGTTATTAAAGCTAAAGAGTAGACTACTCCTTTAAAAATGTTTGGAAACTTATTTCCCTTGTATCATTGTTCTAATTTTGGAGGTGTTGATAGATTTGCTAGAATGGAATAACCCATATCCTGACCAATGATGAGGCTGGACTTAGAACAGAGAGACTGCTTGTATCTAGGATTTATAATTTGAGAGTTTTGCACTTCTCTCTGTGATATGCTCTTTCAAGCTCCATTGAACCCCTAATTAATTAATTAATTAATTAATTATCAGAATACATGGAGTCCCGGTAGTTTATAACCATAAAGTAGTAAAAATAGATTAAAAGCCATGCAATACAATAATTCCACAATGCAAAATGAAGATGATGTCCACTCATCATTCCCCAAACACCTTCTGGTATATCAGTTGTTCTGTCTCCCAGAAGGCCATCAGAATGGGCACTAACCTGGCCTGAAGGATAAGGGTTTTCCATTCCATTGATGCTACAACTGAGAAACATTGTCTATAGGCCCCTGCCGCTTTACCTCTCAGTAATGGGGGGCCACTAATATGTTTTGTAAGGGACATGTACCAGATGGGTTAATTCTATGTAGAGAAAGCAGTCCTGCAGGTAGCTGGAGCCAAACCACGTAAGTCTTGATAGGTAAAAACTAATACTGTGAATTACCCTTATGGGAACATAGTTTGTCAATAATGCAAAGATGGAACCTGGCTGTGGTGCCAGCATTTGCCAGAGTATGGGCCACTGAGTTATGGACCAGTTAAATTCCTTGGGAATAGGCAGGAGAGAGTAATAGCTGGAATAGACAAGAAGAAAGTAATAATAGACAACTGGAGCAGTGTATGGAAGTAATTGTCTACTGCATCTTAAAGAGCTTCCTGATGATTTCCTTTATGAAATGTACATCCCAAAAGGGAGCGGGGAGTCTTCAGATCTATGAACTATTCCTATTTTCTTTATTAAATAATATTTCCAAAAGATCTTTAAAAAAATAAACTGCAATTAAACATCACTGAAGTGTGAATACAGCCATATGGATTTTTGCACACTGCCAATGTTTGGGGCAGAAATGGAAAAATATTCCAGCAAGCTAGCACTCATCAGTAATCCTAGACATCCTCTATCAGGGCAAGAATGCTAATACCATCCACTAAGTGTTTTGTCTATCAAAATAGACAAAATAGTTTGAAAGATAAATTGACTTTAGGGAGATAATTCATGACTTTGCAATGAAAAAGCCTGATAAAACTAGTTTTAAAACAAATTGCTCAATTTATAAAATGTTTGCAGCTGTGTTTGGTTCATTCACATTTTTTAAAAAAGTTGACAGCAAAATACCATTAACATAACCAGCAAAAAAGTCTTCAGAGTGAATGTTTTGCTTGTGTTAAAAGAAAAAAAAGAGGGAAATGTTTGTGGGCCCAGATGTTGACTGTGGCATAAATTAAAAAAAGATGAAAAAATAATGCCATGATATTGTTTGTCTGGGGTGCATATTGGAGGAAGGGGCTATGTCACAAGCCCTCAAAATGATGCTTGGGGCCTAACCATAACAGGGTGGAAATATGGGGACTCTGCCCATAGCATGCCCCATATATGCCTACTTACACACACAGACACACAGAGTTATATATTGATCTCGAGTCATTATGAGCTATTTTAAGATCAAAATACCACATTTCAACTTGACATGGCCTTCAGCGAGAAGAAAGTAAAGATCAAATTAGGCATGACATCCAGGTGATACAATGCTATCCTGGCACAAATCACTGGGAATTCAAAAGCCCACTCTCAAATGGCCAAGTGCTATTAGAAAAAGAGTAAGGAAGGGAACCATGAAAAAGGTATTTGCTCTGCTCTGCCAGCTCTTTGTTGCAAATGAGCCCCACATACCTTTTCTCCACATAATGGTTTATGTAGGAAAACTGCTTCTCTGTCAGCTTCCTCTCTTTCAAGCTACCCCTGTTTTCCAGCTGGTTCTTCCTATATTATAAGGGATAAGGAGAGAAATGGGATCACTTCTCAATTTCCCCACCGATGAATAACCATGGCCTACAAGGTTACCTTCCTTTCTTAAAAAGGATTCCTTCCAAAAGTGCTGTGTGTGTGTGTGTGTGTGAGAGAGAGAGAGAGAAAGCGAGACCTTTCATGGATTGCACATTCATCCACAAGTACAATCATGAGTGGGACTACACTGTTGCTTCTAATGCTCAGGTGTCCTAATTGAGCCCAGGTAGTCAATCAGGAAACTCTTAAATAAATGTGTAAGGGATCCTCTTCCATTGTGTATACCCATACACATGATGGATAAGGGTATGGCCACTGAGATAGCCATATTTTCTACTCTATGTGTAAACCCCTTTACATATTACATATAGTGCATATACCTCGGCTAGGGTGGATGAAACCCCTTTGTTAGAGGTGTTTGATATTTGTTGTATAAGTGTTGATGTAAGTTGTCTGGATTGCCATTTTGTTATTTCCCTTACTGTATTATTTATTCATTTTATTGTGTCCTGTTTTTCATATTGTGAGCCGCCCAAAGTTGCTCTGGAGTCAGACAGTGCCAAAATCTAAATAAATAAATTTTTTTTGAGGTTTGTCGGTCTAAGAAAAGCTCATCCAATTCTAACCAGTTGAAAGTTTCAGTTTTATTTTTACAGGAGAGGTTTGTCTGTTTGTTTTTCATTTCCGGATGATTGTTTGCTTGTAAGACACTGCCATTTTGTTTGCAATTTTCAAATGTTGGTGAAGTCCTGAGACTTTTGATGTAAACTTCCCCCTCCCATATCTCCTTCCGGGCAGTCTGAGTAAAAGCAGCTACTAAGGAAGCACAAGGAAGCTCGAATCAAGTTCTGTCCTGCTAAAAATATTGCGTCTGCTTTTTTAGTCTGACTCAATCACCCTTGGAAAAGTAACAGCCAGAATGCAGCCATGTCTTGCTTTTGTGCTCTGTGACAAAAGCTGTCCAAACACAGCATGCAGGAAAAGGTGTAGCCCATTACTTGGGGGGAAGTGAAGGCAAAACATTTCCTTGATCACATCCTTCAAATTTGTTTTAGAACAAATTGATGTTTCTCTTTTGATCTGATCATGGAGCAAACACTTTGGCGACTTGAGAATAAGGTAGAAGAGTTACAGAAAAGTGTTTCCCTGGTGTAGTCAGAAAGGTGGAAGGAGGAACGTCTTTCACTCTCATCAATGCCCCTACTGCTTGGACCCTTGTGGGTATTTGAAGCATGACTAACTTTTCATTTCATGATCAACGTGCTCTTCCCGTTCATTGCCTTCTCCAATATTTCCTTCTGATGCTGCATTGGTCTCAGTGGAAAGGGCAAGGGATTGCTATCTGAACAAGCAAGTTTACAGGGCTCACAATGTAAATTGTTCTCACTGTTTTAATCAGTGCTTATAACCATATTCCTCTGGAGCCATCAGCTACAGTGAGGAAAAAAAAGAATGTGGAATCAAAGAATTGAGAATAATGTGTCTGTATCTGCACAGGTAACGGTGTTTGTGTGCTTTGTAGAGTAGCACACTGAATCTGATGGCTGAATCCATCTTTTTTCTCAGGTCTCAAAATATATTGAATCATAGGTGAATTAATAGGGACTATGTTCTCACAGCATGCTGATAAAAAGCAAACCAAGCTTAACACTTACCAGTTTTAGCATGTTGTGTTCATGCATATGCTAGATCTTTCATTGATCTGATTATTCATTACATGGATAAAGCCACAGGGTATGGGAAAAGGAGAGGGAATTTGGATAGTGGGAAATGTAGGGATAGTATCTCACCATCCCCAAATACAGAGATTTCAGGGAACTGGCTCCCTGTCCTGTCCTGTCCTGTCCTGTCCTGTCCTGTCCTGTCCTATCCATCATTTCATCTTATCCAACTTTGAATTGGAGAATAACAATATTGTGCCCAGGCATTTGGTTAAATGGCACCATATATTTGTGAGATTGTAAATTCACTAAAAATATCCCAAACAATGAAAAAATGAGTAATATTCTTGGGTAGTTATATCTCTATTCTTTGGGGCTGTTCAAGTCCTTCCACAGATTTACTTTTGATTCTCTAGGGACCGGCTACCAAAACCAAAATCAAATGAGGGTTCCTGAGATAATGAATAACTATTTTGTAGTTCACATATATAGAGGAGTACAATTATTTTCAGTGCAGCAGACTTCATTTCATATATACCTTTTAATTTGGTGATCAATTGGTCTATTCATTTAAAATACATTTATGAAGATTTCAAAACTTGCAAGAGCTATATGAGGAAATATGAGATAATATATAGTTTACTAAAAATTTATCATGTCCTTATTAGAAGAAAAGCTTGTGGGTTTCTTTCTATTCTTTTCTCCTCTTGGAGAACTTTTGTCTATTACAATAACCAAAAAGTTATAGCAAGTGGCACAAATTCTGTTTCATGGTTTACTGTGTGCCATTAACATGGCTATCAAAACCTCCACATTCTATTGTACAATTAAGTAAAAAAAAATCATTCAAAGTAATCTAGTAGATGTTCATTCCTTACCCTTGTTAACAGTGGACCATGGTGACAAGGAGAACCGATGATGATAGCAAGGAGACAGTTTGATGGAATCATGAATGTCAAATTAATTCAGCTGGAAGCTTGCCACAACAGAATTCAATATTGCACAGTGTAATAAATAAAAAAGTAGATGTGATACTTTGGACAGAACAATGTCCTAGTACCAGTTGAAGAAAAGAGCACATGGAAGAATGTGGCACTTTTTTAAAAGGGATTCTGTAATAAATTGCCTCTTGCTCAAAATAAATTTGGTTTTATAGCTGAAGATAAAAACTCTGGCTTAAGTCTTAACAGCTTTGCTAAAAGGGAAACAATATATCAGAGAAAGCGATTGGTGTTAATAAGCAATGTTCATTTATCTTTAAACAGCCTTATAACCTCTTAGTCTTGTAGATTAAAATTAAAGACATCAATACAAAGACAGAAAAATGGGAAGGAAAAATATACCCAATTAAATATTATAAAACAGAAGAAACTTTTTGTCTTACTTTTTGATCATGACCAAAAATACTGGACTTTTAAAGGCCCATTAGAATTTTATTACTGATGGAATGGTGGTGCTACACAATACTATTCTACATTAAAGAAACAGTTCCCATATTTAAGACTTTCATAGCTAATATACAAAACATGGATAATATGACCTCTTATTGTTCAGTCATAAGCAGCATTATAATGTCTGCTTGATGGTAAAACATTTGCTTTGACATTGTTTTTTAATGGATATGTAAAAGACATTCTTACTTCTTTTATAATTAGACTGAAATTCTGAATCTTTTGCCCCCAGATATAAAGTTTTCTGATATGTAAATGGTGAAATATTCCTTATACATGGAGTGAGAACCTCAAAATGATTTCTAATGTTTCTTACAAGCATCTGCAGAAAATGTTTGTATGTATGTGTACATGTTAGTGGACACAATTTCTCAACTTCTTGATAAATGCTTTTGAGTATCTTCTAAATGGTAGATGACCTTTAACATTCCACAGGAGCAGCATATGAATCTCCTTTTGTTCAAAGATGAGAAGATGAAGGGAGAATTTGTGAACCTTTCACACATTCTTTTCTGCTACTTCTAGATACTGAAAAAGTATTTTTCAAAATTATTATTTTTTTCTAGAACAGGCCACATTAGAAAGTGTGCAGCATCACACAATATGTGCAATTAAGCACTTTTCCAATGGAAGAAAGTGGAAATCGGTTACTGGTTTTCATGCCTAAAATATTAATTTAACTTCAAAGTCACAATTTTAATACCACTTTGATATGACCTTTTCATGGCTTTTCTCTCTTGACTCCACGTATCAAATTATATCTGAATATGATGCCATAATGGCTAGACTTTCCAATGGCTAAAAAAGGATCTCTCTCTCTCTCTCTCTCTCTCTCTCTCTCTCTCTCCCTCCCTCTCTCTCTCTCATTTGGTTTCCAAAAACAAAACATTATGACCTTTTGTTGTTCTGAACACCCCAAATGCAGAAACATAAGGATTTAAGAGATTTAAACAATAAAATGAGAGTATAATCTCCCTTTAGACTGACTAATTCACCATGATAAGATTTACAGGTGGACAGGATGAGAGTGACATACATAGCACATTCCCTCCCAATATTACCATTTATGAGTGTCAGAATAGAATTATAATACATTGACAGACAATATTCCAGGAAGGAAGGAAATCACAGAAATTCTGACAAGAAGTAACTACAGAGTGCATAACATTGCATTATTCTTCCTTACCATATTTGAGATAATTAAAAAGAATATTTTTTGAAAAAGGAATAATTAATAATAGAACAAAGGTCATTAGTATTGCAGCAAGATGCATCTATATTTAAATGGTATACTGTAGTTAATTGAATAATGGAACACTAGGAGAGCAATAAGGTGGATAATTCACACATCATTGACCTCTCTATGCTGGTGTAATAGGAAAGAGTTGATTGCATAAATCAACTCTTTATCTAATTCACTTGAGACTGAATGTGCATAACATATCTTCCTCTTTCCCCTTGGTGTATATCCTGAGGGTTCTGAACTCAAGGAAAGCTCTACCAAATGATCAGGGCTTGCTCAGTCAGTATTCCTGATGGCATGGGAAGTTCCAGTGGAGCCCCAACCCTCAACCTGACACGGTCAGGGAATTAGAGAGGGTAAATCAGCATAAAGCAAAGAGACATTTTGTTCTCACAGTAAATCTATATTAGGATGGTCTTAATGGATTGTGGCAATGCATTAAATCTAGATCTGTTGTGCAAAAGAAAATCTTGGCTTCATATTCTCACGGTATCCATCATAGCCTTTCCACCTGGTCATCTCCAGTTGTGTTGAGACTGCAATTTTTACTGTTCCCAGCCAGAAACTCCAAGGCTATAGGCTAGACTGGGAAGAAGAAAAAACACTGCAAAGGAAGATAATGGCAAAAATATTTCCACATCAAAAATAAATCAAGTACATGGATGGGTCCATGGAGTCACAACTTAAGGCCCAAAGAGAGGAATATTGGAAATTAATTACATTAATGAGTTAATGCAATTTTCAACACTTCTGGAAGACAGCAAGTTGGACAATGGTACAGGTGAGAAAGAGTAATTTGAAGTAGATTAGAACATTTTAAATTTCGTTGTAGTTTAGGACCTTAATGGCTTACTACAGTTATTTTGAAAATCTGCACTTCACCTCTTTTGAATAGAACTTTGTCATATCCAAAAGACTAATTAGTCATTGTAACTGAAATGAGCACTTTCTTAGGCCATTAGGTATAATAGTGCAGTTTGTTCTGGGTTTATATTGAACACAACATAAGTCTCCTAAATATGATTTATATAAGAACTAACTTTTTAGAAAAACATTGGCTTTATTTCTAAAACTTTGAGAAATATTTTCCACTAAATTCCAGATGCAGCTTGCCACTTTAAGCCACGTATTAAAATCTATTCAATCAGCCAACTTATGTTTCTATTACATGCACTAAATATTCTATTTTTCTATATAGAATAATAGCTATTTGGGTGGAATCCTTTTTTCCCCTTGGAATTGGGGGGGAGAGACGTATTGCAAGTATTTTCCTCCAGCTGATGTAGTACACATATTTTGTGTTTGAATTTGGTTTTGTTTGAAAAGAGACCAAAGCAAAGCCTTATAAGGTAGAGAAGTGAACAATGGGATTTTTTTAAATAAGAACTTTATTAAATTTCAACACAAAATAAAATATAGAAAAATAGAAAAAAGAATAAAACAGAAAGAGAGAAAAGATCAGAGAAAGAATACAAGAAAGAAAAGTAACTTCTGACTTTCTTTGGTACAGGCAACCATATAAAATGGGAATGGGAATTTGTAGGATTGCCCCTCCCCCCAAAATTGGGGTTCATCCTATTATTAATCAGGCATGAACAGTTGAAGTTCAGCACCTTCTTACCAAGATGCCTCCTTCTGTTCTGCCCTGGGTCTCCAAAAGGACTAGATAATGTAAATCCAGCAAAGGAGGAGGATGTAGAGTAATCCCTTCGCATGTGACCCAAAGCCATGTTACGCTTAAAGTTCATGTTGATAGACCATCTAATAGCCTGGCATGATAACTGGGAGGTTGTGTCAGAGTTTGAAGCTGCCATTGATAACATTCCAATTTTATTCTACCACACTGGGTTTTCTTGGTAGTTTACATCAACATTATAACCAGGTCTAATCCTGCAGTTTTCCTACAGCAGACAAGGTTGGTTGGGTGCAGCCACTTGCTGAGGTTCAGGAGATAGAAAAGGACCATGAAGAACAGCTGAGGGAACTGGGTATGCTTAATTTTGAAAAGGAAAAAACGAGAAGAGAAAGTACGATAGTGTTCTTCCTGACTTCATACAGAAGAATCTACAACCTGTTATCTGTCACTTCAGAGCAGATGGCACAGAATAATAGCCTTAAGAGATAAGAAAGTGGATTCCAGTTGGATGTTAGGAAAAAACTGCTTAATGGTAATCTGGAGTTTGAGTCATGGCAACTGGACTTCTTTTCTTTTGGTTAGATATGTTTTGCTGCTTGTCCAAGCAGCTTTTTCAGTCTAGACTGAAGAAGCTGCTTGGACAAGCAGTGAAACATATCTAACCAAAAGAAAAGAAGTCCAGTTGCCATGATTCAACCTCCAGATAATTCCACCTGGATGACTGAGAATCTTCATCAACATATTGCCTAATGGTAAGAGCAATTTGACAAAAGCTGGGGCAGTAATAGACTTCCTTTCATTAGATATGTTCAGAGGGTTGAAGAACCATCTGTCCTGTATGCTTTCATCTGGATTCCTGCACTAAGTACTTGCTTAGACTTGATGGCCTCAGTGCCCCTTTCAAACTTGATGGTTCTCTGATTCTTAGAACCATATACACTGTCTTGATTTCTTGGAGGGAAGGAAGGATATAAGTGTTAAATAATATCCAGTTTATTAAAAGGCTAATTTAAAAAAATTGAGTCCTGATCCATGACATATCGATCTTTCCTGCAGTTATTCCTTAAGGCTGAAAAATTATTCTACACAACCTCATTCTGGTTCTTTATTATTCCCAGCATGGTAGATGTATTCTAACTCTGATCGCTTGCTGAAAGTAAATACGATCATGTTTTCTTTGGTGAAATACAATTGTAGTTTTCTACTTAATGCTATGTCTTCCAGTATAGCACAGAATCAAATTACCAAGCACTAAGATATGCTGGAGGGAGGGGGCCTCATTGTTACTTTCTTATCAATATATTTAGTAATTCTTTTCCTGATGATTGGTTGATAGACAGATAGATAGATGACAGATAGATGATGGATAGGTACTGCATTTAACATATTTGAAGCTCTGACATGGATCATGTGTCTCCTGTGGAAAAATATGGAGATGCAAGAGTTTTAGATTCCATAGCACTAGCTCCAATTGTCTGTACAGATTTTGCAGCAGGATTTCAGAGTATATCATATCTCATCAGTATAAATTGCCTTCTGGCTAAAATGAGATCATTTACTTAGATTTTGAAGGGCAGTGATGGAGAACCGGTGTCTCTCTGAGTTCTGTGGACCACGATTCCCATCATCCCTAATCATTGCTCATGTAGGTCACAGATTCCCCCATTGCTGCCATAGGGCAACTATGAAAGCCAGGTATGAACTGAACAGCAAACCATAATCTACATGTAGTGCTGATATAATTAAAGGAAATATTCTTTCAGTTAAAAATGTAACCTGCTAGTTCCAAACACTTAAGATCCTCATTTCTGCTGGATTGGGTAAAACTGGTAAAGTCTAAAATGTTCCTTAGTTGTTGATTCACTGTAATTTGTAGTATCTCTATCCTTGAGAGTAAATGTTCAATTAACCTCAGTCCAGAGAATTCTTGCTAAGACAGGGTTTTTTTTAAAGCATCTCTGAGGATTGGGTCAGGGCTGAATGATGGCAAAATTATAAAAGGACAATCTTTGTTGCTGTGTGAGAATCAAGGACAAAGTAAACGTTTTAGAAAATGGTGGGGGGAAGGGGAAGAGAGAGGATCTTGCAAGGTTTTACTTCCCAATCTGCAAGCAGATACCTTGAAATCAGAGAGAGAACCAGTATTAACACTCGAGGTTCTAATTTTCCTTCATGGAACTATATCTGGCTCAATAAGATTTTTTTTTAGCTGCATGAGATATATTGACATTTTCAGATAGGCATTTTTTTCAGAAAATGTTTGGAGGGTTTGATGAGACCATAAGGAAATGAAAAGGAAAGAAGAAGAAAACAAGGGGATGGGCAACATGCTTATTAGTTGACATATTTACAAAGATGTCCCTTTGCTTTTCTCTCCGTTATACCTTATAATATTAATAAAGGCTGTACAAAGGTTTTCCTTTCCACTCTTCTTCTGTACAGGAAATTCTGAGTGTTTGACATTTATTCTCATTTAAAGCAGTGCTATTTTGTATGTGCCTCCCCCAGGAGACCTTTGATCAAACTTCTCCTGCAAATTGGAAGGAAGCATGAGAAACTTTCTATGCTACTAATGAAGTTTGGCCTCTTTCTGGATACTGCTAAATCATCCGATTGGAGATTACTTCTCCCTGAAGCTCAAAGAAATACTCTAGCAAGAACAAGAACATCCCCTACCCCCCTTTAGGATGCATTAGGTTGCATGAAATAAAAGGCACTTACAAAAAATAAGAGTGAGAAAAAGGAAAAAAGATAGATGGATACTCTTGATTCCTTGGCAGTGTTCCGGGCTTCAAATTAACATGCTGTTGTTAATTTACTCCAAAACCTGAAGATGGTTTGGTTTCCATGGAAAACTAAAATATTTTTTACCTGAGGACTTTTTTTTTTTTCCTCAGAATAAATTGTCTTCATTCATTATTTATCGAATTATAGCCCAAGCTAAATGCAGTTACAGTTTTTTTAATAAAATTTGTGGGTTATATTTCAGGCACTGTGAGTACAGAATCCATTCTTTAATATTCAGCCCACGTTAAACCCATACACAACAGTGCAGAAAAACAACTTAGCGCAAGTGATTGCATTAAAATCTGCATTTTTACAGTTGTCCCTGCCACTCCCCTACAAATCTTCTAGTGCCAATTCCTCTCCTTCTTCTTGTTTTTGGGAGGAAGTCTTTAAGGTTCAAATCCTAAAAGCCAGTGTGGTGTGTTGGTTAAGTTGTTGGACACACAAAAACACACACGTTCAAATGTGTTATATGTACACATTTATTGAAGGGGAATCTTTACTACCCTAAACCCTAAATTGACAGGGTGAAGAGATTATTTTTCTGTCTCTTTATAATTTTTTTTGTGTATCTATTCTTCCTTTGGGGTGTCCTCTTAAATTCAGAGTTGTCTTCCTTTTAAGTGAATACAGTGCCTTAGAGATGGCAGGAAACCTGGAACAAAAATCCACACCGTTTAGGGAAGAAATCAGGAGGCACATTCACTGATAAGCCATATCTATTTTGAGCTTTTCTTGTGGGCCAAATATCCTGACTGAGAAATAATTCTCCATTAGGAGTGGGTAGATCAATCTGTTTCCCCTCTGTCCACTTCCCGGCATGTATTTATTCCTGTCTCTTATATCAAATTTCCACATCAATCTGTGGTTTCAGAGCACATAGAAAGGTGCAGTGTTTATGTCCCCCAGCATTGCCACTAAAAGTACACATTTTGAAATACTTTTTTTAAACTGGGGGCTACCATTCAAAAATGGGAAGAGTGTGAAAATTGAACGATCACTGTTTTCTGATCTTCAGGGTCAGTCCGGGATAGGGCTATCAGAATTGGGCTGCTAAAATCAGAACAACCACTAGGCAGCAGAAGAGTGTTATCATTTGCTGTATCTCTTTAGTGCTCTATCTGGCTTTTTGCAGCCCAGATCTGGTCATCTTAGTCTAGGGCAGTGTTTCTCAATCTTGGCCACTTTAAGATGTGTGGACTTCAATTCCCAGAATTCCCCAGCCAGAATCAATTCTGGGAGATGAAGTCCACACATCTTAAAGGGGGCAAGGTTGAGAAACACTGGTCTAGGGTATGTGAACCAAATTAATCAGTTTACCTCAGAGGATGGTGGAACCAAACGTGTCCAGCTAGTAAGGTGCCAGAAAAGAATAATTAGCATAATAAAATGTAAGGCAAAAGCAATATCAAATAGTAGCTTGCAATGGCACTGGTAGGGAGGGAAGGGGCCGAAAGAGGTAATATTACTTTCCCAAAGAAACTGGGCTTCTGTTGTTTGCCTGCTCATGAGGAATCTTTCTTATGAAAAGGCCTTCTCCAAAAGGCTTTGCTGACCACCAAGTTCTGATTTGTAGACAAGCCCAAGGATAGTAACACAATAAGAATCTACCGCTGGGCCTGATGCTATAAAAACCTCATTGGTGTGGGGAGACAGCTTTGTTGCTGATTTGTAAGGGACCCACACCAAAGTGAGTCCCCCTTTAAGATGCTCTTTAGAGGCATTCTGCTCCCCCTCCTTTTTTAGGTGGCAGGAGAAGGCAAATCACCAACTTTAACTGCACCATTTGACATTCTGGGCTGTCTTTGGGAGGGGGAAATGCATTGGAAATGGTGGTTTTGCATTTTTAGCAGACCTGGGTTGGGTGAAGAGATTTGGAGACTATAGAAATGGGAACAGGAATGGTTCTGCAATGATGACTGAAGTAATTTCCAGCAGTAGGAGATATGCTGGGCAATCCAGTCTGGCTGTTGTAGAAAAAGAAGGGCAAATGCTTAGCTCTTCTATCCTTTCAGATTGCAGTGGAAATGATAATGACAGGGAAGGTGGACCTTCCAGCTAGGATAGCTGATTTTTTTTTTTTTTAATGTTCTTTTGTGTGCCTCCAAGTCAGTTTTGACTCCTGGCAACTGCCTGGACTAGTCCCTGCAATTTTCTTGGCAAGATTTCAGAACTGGTTTGCGGCTGCCTCCTTTCTAAAGCTGAGAGAGAGGGGCTGGCCCAAGGTCACCCAGCTGACTTTGTGGCTAAGGTCTCCTGATTTCTAGCCTGGTGCCTTAACCACCACACCAGACTGGGTCTCCAGATTTTTTTAAATAGAAAGATGTAATTTCATCTAAAGGATCTGATTCTGGAAGAAAACAATGATTTCAGACATATAAGAGAAACAGCTGGGGGATGTTATCTGACCCTGCTTCATCCTCTTAATGTGGAGTAGCAGTAGTCTGTGATTCTATATTGCTAGACAGCTTCATGATCAAGCAGTCTACTCATTTTGAGCACATGCTTCGATTGTTATTGCCTAATGAACTCTGAAAGATTGCCACTGTCACACTGAGATTGCTTAGTCACATCTAACCTGGCAACTACTGACCTCTTCCCGTTAGTAATAGGTCCCATGCTCTCTACTCTATTTGCATTAAGTTGTTTGTCAAAAAGTAGAAGAGACGTGCGTGATTTTGTTGTTGTGGACAAATCAGTTGAGGGCAAATTTTAAGCTGGCTGCCATTCCAATCCAGTTTCTGCCTTGCCTGATGGATCTGAATGATTCATTGAATGAAATGCATTATAATTTAGTTATTAATTTTTAATTTAATGACCAGAACAATACATTTTGAAGTACTTACCAGTTTAGCATCAACACTTCTTAGACCATGTTATAATTTTCACACATCCCATGAGTTGAAAGAAAACTTATGATCATTAAAGAAAAACAAAGATAATCCCTCCAGATCCTGTACGGTGGTAGCTCATGAAGCATTTGTTGACAATATTTTTTTAAACCCTGGCCTATCTGTAGCATACAGAAATTGTTCACCTAGTTGACAATTGACAGTATTGTTCCTAAGTGTCCTCTCCCTAACTACAGCCAAATCCTGGTAAAAACAATCCTCGCTTCATTCAGCACGGTGAAATAGAAGTAACAGATTAAATGCTAATGGAAGTCGCTCAGGACAAATCAGAGGGAACGTGAAGTTCATTATTATTATTATGAATTATTATAATTCATTTGGAGACATCTCATGGAGATAAGGACAGTGATGAAAAACCTTGTTTTGTCAACATTGCCCCTGCATAGGCCATGTTTTCTGTCTTTTGCAGATTTCTTTTTCACCAGAACATAGAAGAGAAAGAATTTAAACAATTATTCATAAATCATAGAAATATTGAATGTAACAGGAGGAGGAGATTTTGGGAATCATCATCTAGTCCAATCCCTTGTCCAGGGCAAGAATCCAGTAACTGGTTTCATTCTTTGCACATACTGCACAGTTACTCAGATCAACGTTGATCTGGATATAAACATTTATCTAACCTGGCAAATGTTTTTTTTCCAGTTCTTCTGGATTCCTTTTAGATATACCATGGATCCATTCAAACCTTACCCTTTCTTGCTAGTTAAAGTGACAAAATAGGACTAGCCCCTTTGTAAAGGGAATTGATTACTGCATCTGTGCAGGACGGCATGCTCCTTGTTGTATAAAAGAGATAGTAATATCGCTTGGAAGAAAAATAATGGAGGGGGAAGATTATTAAGGTGTAGAAAATTGTGCATGGCATGACTGTCAAGGAATATATTTTCAACTCATCTTCTTCAGCTCTTTTAATAAAAATTGTCATTGTATCTATTTCATTCTACATTCTGTGCTTGCAATTTCTAAATTTCCTTAATTTCGATTTGATTTTCAGTTGTGTCTTTACTTTGTTCTATGTTCTATTTTGTTATCCCTCTTGAGAACCATTTTTTCTGGGGAAAAGGCAGACACAAATTGAATAAATAGAGAAGTAAACCCATATTATATTTATTGTTTGTTGTACTTTATGTTGCTGCAATTAATTTAAGTCATGTCCTTTGTATAGAGATGGAAGATTTGGACAGGAGGTAGAGTAGTGACACATTTGAATTGGCCATGCCTTCATAATTTATGGAAGACAAGTCCACCACAGGCGAGTGATTCTTCTGAGCATGATCAACAGTTCAGTGAAATCTTTATAACATAATGTGCCTTTTACATTGCCACTAAAAAGTAGAAATGATTGAATTCAATGGGATTTATTTTTAGGTAAGTGTATCGAGCAGGGTCCTCAGTCTCATTGTGCTAGTAGGACACTTTTGGAATTCTAAGAACATATTAGGGACACTCTCACAAAATAGCTGCCACAGTAACCACAGCCAATCACAATAATACATTTACAGAAGGCAAACCCATGAGATTGTGCCTATTCCTAAACTTGCTGGATTTCCAGGATCTTCTGTATCACCTAAATATAGTTTGAACTTCACTACCTGTGAGTTTGATCCATGCTCCTCCTGCCTTATTCAGGCAGTTAGATGGCTGGAACCAGAGGATAATCAATACTTCTCTGAGGTAGGGTGTAATTCCACCTGGTTTGAAAGATGCAAGGATGCACTCTGTCTACCAAGAAATTAGGCAGACAATAAATTCCAGATCCTGGTTAACAAAACACAATTTCTATGTTCACATCACATGGCCAAATAAACCATGTTGTTCTTAAGAAATTATGCCAAGACAATGGTTAGGTTCTCACACTCAGCCTAGCAAATCTCAACTCTTTTACAAAGGTGGCTTCCTGAATGGTTTGCAAGCTTAGTGATCTGTACAAATAAAAAACTTGTCATTTATCTTCCAAATTTAACCATTTGAAAATGCAGAATCATATATATCCAGTACATAGCATTCTGCTCCAGTCAAAGTTTTGAGATGATGCTGGAAGAAACAGCCAATCAAACCCTTCTGATGCTTCAACATTTTTGATGCGCTTGCTCTAAAATACTTCCTATGGATTATTGCTGGCAAGCCAACGTATATTGTATTTCTCTTTCATAAAAGAAAGCCTGGCCAGGGATATCTTGGGCTACTTCTTCATTTATTTTATGATTAAATAAAGACTGCCTCCAATGAACTGACTTTGAAGTAAAGCTATTTATCCAAGTTCCATATCACTAAACATAGGAATACTTACATTTATTACAAGGCCACTTTTTCTGCAATAATTGGAAATGCTTTGTTCAGAAATAATGTATGCTAATAAAGAGCGGTATGTGACTCTTGCAGAGTACAAGAGCCACTGGAGCATGGGGTACTGATTAAAGGTGTAAGAACAAGAAATGGAAGACCTAAGTTCAGATCCACCTGACCCTACAAAAGCTAATTGGATGTCTTTGAGCCAAATAGTATCTCTCAGTCTAACCTGAATAGACTGAAGCTACAGATCAAGGTCTTTGTTATTATTTTGTGGGACTGAGGAAGTGTGCTCTAGAACAACATCTCCCCAAATATACATATGGCTCCCACTCTCCAAGTGTTCCAGAAATCCATTAAGCCCTGGCTGTGATCCCAGGCCTGAGGTTAGGATGTTTAGGGAGCCCTTGTTGTCTTTTTTTTTTTAATTACTGATACGGTTTTGTCCAGGCAGTCACGTTTCTTATTGGACAGGACTTTCTGTGCTGTCAACTCGGATCCAGGTCCCTCCTGGGTCGTGAAAGCAGCCAGGGAGGTGGCCCACGATTGGATCCATGCTGGACTATCGGCCTCTTTGATGGATGGCCTTAGCCTTGAAAGAGGCAGTGGTATACCCCCTCCTCAAGAGGCAGTCCTTGGACCCAATGGTCTTCAATAACTATCAATCAGTCTCCAACCTTCCCTTTCTGGAGAAGATTGTTGAGAAGGTGGATGGCCTGCAGCTGATGAGAACCCTGGAGGAAATGGATTATCTAGAACCATTTCAGTCAGGTTTCAGGCCAGGGTTTAATATTGAGGTAGCTTTGGTTGCACTTGTAGATGACCTGGGATAGACCTGGGATGAAAGTGGTGCATCCATCCTTGTCCTCCATGATCTCTCAGCAGCTATTGATACCACTGACCCCAGGATCCTTCTGAGCCGGCTTCATGTGTTGGGAATTGGGGGCACCATTTTACTGTGATTCTCGTCCTTTCTCCAAGGCCTGTTCCAGTCAGTGCTGGTTGGCAGGGAGAGATCATTCCCTGTGGCCCTCCTTTGTGGGGCGCCTCATGTTTCTCTCTCCCCTCCTTTTCAACATCTACATGAAACTGTTGGGTGAGGTCATCCACCAGTTTGGGGTTTGATATCATCAGTACTTTGGTGATACCCAATTATATCTTTCTACTCCAGGACAGACAAGTAAGCCTGTCAAGGTCCTGTCCAAGTGCCTGGAAGCTGTGCAAGTTTAAATGGGGAGGAACTGTCTCTGACTCAGTCCTACCAAGACTGAGAGGCTGTGGGTGTTGGGACAACCCAGATCTGGGGATATTCAAACACTGACTTTGGATGGGGTTGCACTCTTCCATTCAAGGGTCGTTCGTGTGCAATTCGAGGGTGTTCATGGACTCACAACTCCTGCTTGATGAACAGGTGGCAGCTGTAGCTAGGAAGGCCTTTGCCCAGCTTCATCTGGTATGGCAGTTATGTCCTTTCCTAGATCAGGGGGCCCTTCAGACAGTCACTTATACCCTAGTCATCTCACAGCTTCACTATTGCAATGTGCTCTACATGGCGCTGCCCTTGAAGACCATCCAAAAGCTTCAGTTGGTCCAGAATGCAGCAGTGCAGGCAGTAATGTGCATGGCTTAGGTAACACCTCTGGTAACACCTCTGCTTCACAAGCTGCATCGGTTGCCAGTTTGCTTCTGGGTACGATTCAAGATCGTGGTCACTACCTATAAAGCCCTATATAACATAGGTGCTGGTTACTTGAGGGACTGCTTCTCTCCCATAGCATCTGCCTAGCCAGTTCAATCTGGCAGGGTTGGCATGCTCCAGATTCCTTCAATGAAACAATGCCATCTATTAGGACCCCAGAAGCATGTCTTGTCTGTAGCAGTGTCTGCACTCTAGAACAAGGTTTTCCCCTGAGATTTGAATGGTCCCCACCTTACTGATATTTCGAAGGGCCCTGAAGACCTGCCTCTTCACCCAGGCCTTTGGTGAGGACAATTGAAGCCCCTTTTCCTTGTTCCCATCAGGGTTTCTTTTCTTTGCCATCTCTGATCCTTTGTTTCATGTTGTTTTTGTGTTTCTTGTATTGTTACTTGTTTTTAAATGTTTGTAAAAGTCATTAGGAGTCAGGCAGCATATAAATTTAATATAACAACAACTCCATCAATGGAGAGACTGCAGTGAACCAGTCAACACCTGACAAAGAAGAAACAATGTGGTTCTGGGTGCAGCTATGGGACAACCGAAAGAAATATGAGAATGCAACTTGGATAAAGGAGGAAGATGAGAATAAAAAGAAGCTGAAATGAAAGAACTTGTAATAACAGCAGAAATGGCGGAGAAAAGGGCAAGGAAGATCAAGAATTGGTCAGCGCCAGGTGAAGATGAACTGCAAGGTTTTTGGCTCAAACATCTCACTGGTCTGCACCCACTCATAGCCAAGCACTTTAATACCATACTGCAAGGAGGTGAAATTGAAGATTGGTTAACATCTGACAAAACCTACCTGTTAATGAAAGATCCAACAAAAAGGGCAGCACCAGGCAACTACAGGCCAATTACCTGCTTACCAACAACTTTCCAATTGCTAACTAGTGTTGTAGCTGATGCATCCAACAGCATCTAGTTGAAAAAAAACTTTTTCCACCTGAGCAGAAAGAAAACTGCCCAAACAATAGAGGAACAAAAGATCAGCTCCTAATTGTCAAGATGATTTTGGAAAACTGTAAGAGAAGGAAGACCAACTTGAAAGTAACTTGGATTGATTACAAGAAGGCATTCGACTCCTTGCCACATGACTGGATAATCAAATGCCTAGAAATAACAGGAGTCAGTAGAAACATCAGAAGCTTTGTGCAAAGATCAATGGCACAATGGAAGACACAGTTGCTGGTCAATGGTGATAGACTGGGAGAAGTTAACATCAAGAGAGGGATCTTTCATGGAGACTAACTACCACCACTACTGTTTGTCACTGCATTGATTCCTCTGTCAACAATACTGAACAAGTCAGGCCAGGGCTATCAAACATCAAAAACATCTGCCAGGCTATCCCACCTCCTTTACATGAATGATCGGAAGCTGTATGGAAAAACACCATCTGAAATAGAATTGCTGCTGCTCAACACTGTCCAAATATACAGCCAAGATATTTCAATAGAGTTTGGACTGGACAAAAGTGCCACCCTTACCATCAACAGGGGAAAAATAGTGAAAACTGAAGGAATCAAGATGCCCAATAGAAATAACATCAAGAGTCTGGATGAAGATCACTACAAATACCTGGGCATCCTTCAGGCTGACAACATCAAGCACACTGAAGTCAAGAAGAAGCTTAGTAGTGAATACCTCACGAGAATGAAGAAGATCTTAAAGTCCAAACTCAGTGGAGGAAATACTATCAAGGCGATTAACACCTGGACAATTCCAGTCATTACATACACAGCAGACAGTGGACTGGACTCAAAGCAGAAGTAGAAGCCCTGGATAGGAAGACCAGAAAAATAATGACAATGAATCATGCACTCCATTCATGCAGTGATGTTGACGGACTCTACTTACCAAGGAGTGTAGGTAGGCATGGAATGTTACAAATACATCAGACAGTTGAAGAAGAAAAATGGGCATTGGAAGAATATCTGAACTAGAGTGAAGAGGATGCACTGAAACTAGTACACCATGAAGGCTCACTAAATACCAAATAAACCAGACCAGGCTACAAGAAAGACCAAATGAAGAACAGAAAAGAGACATAGCAAGGCAAAGTATTACATGGCCAGTACACAAAAAAACTAGCAGGCAAAGCATTGAACAACAAGTCCTGGCAATGGCTAAGAGCAGGAAAATTGAAGAAAGAGACAGAGGGGCTAACTCTGGCTGCACAAGACCAAGCCTTAAGAACAAATGCATACAAAGCCAGAATTGAGAAGGCAGCATCAGACAGCAAATGCCACCTCTGCAAAGTAGCTGAAGAAACAGTGGACCACCTCATTATCTGCTGCACAAAAATCACAGAGATTGACTACAAACAACGGCATGACAAAGTAGCAACAATGGTGCATTGGAATATCTGCAAGAAATATCATTTGCCTGCAAGCCAGAATTGGTGGGACCACAAAACAGACAAAGTAATAGAAAATGAAGAAGCTAAAGTGCTCTCGAAATTCAAACAGACAAGCATCTGCCACATAAAACCCTAGACTTAACAATAATGTTGATAAGAAATACAAAAAAGTCTGGATAGTCAACATTGCAATACCTGGAGACAGGATAGAAGAAAAAGAACTGGAGAAAATCACAAAATAGAAAGATCTGCAAATAGAAGTAAAATGGTGTGGCAAAAGAAAGCAAAGATAGTGCCAATAGTAATAGGCTCCTTGGGTGCAATTCAAAAACATCTGGAGCACCACTTGAACACCATCGGTATTGACAAAATCGCCATCAGTCAATTGCAAAAGGCAGCTTTAATTGGAACAGCTTACATCCTGTGATGAGACCTTTAACACCATCACACAACATCTGCCTATCCCAGGTCCTTGGGAAGGACTCAATAGGTGGATAAAAATGTCAAATCCAGTCTAAATATCTGGCTGACTGTGATTAATAATAATAATAATAATAATAATAATAATAATAATAATAATTTTAAAAAAAACTTTATGCTGCCCAGGGTCTTTTTGGAGTCAGGCAGCCAAATAATTACAAACATAAATACAAGTATGAAATGGCACACCCCAATCAAAAGCCCTTATCTATCTTGACTGCCTTGGAAAGATGCCACAGTTGTCACCAATCTCTCCTCTGGGGGAAGGCTATTCCATAAGGTATGGGCCATAACCTAGGAACATCATCTCCAGCTTCTCTGATCTCACTTCCTGTAGCATGGGAACGTTAACATTCCCATCTGGGCTGAGAGCACTCAATAAGTTGGAAAAATGTCCTGCAAGTATCAGTTGCATCAATTGCTATGCGTCACATCAGCCTGAAAGATCTGTTGCTCTTGCTAGATGTATTCCAGGCTCATCTCAAACTGTTGGTCTTAACTTAATGCCTTGAAGGGTTTAGTGTTTAGGCTTTCTGAGGGACCACCTGTCTTATTACAAACCTGGGTAAATGGGAAGAGCCTCACCTGCACCGAGAACATTTAGCTTAGTCAAAATTAAACCATCCTAGGTGTCCCACACCATATCTACAATATATTAAAATTTCTCCTAGTTGCAAGATTCCATTTAGTTTTTGTGGATCTGAAAAACTATAAATACACTGGGTTATTGGCAGATGAAAAGTTCAATATGATATTATCTGAATAAGTAAAATGCAATGTATCTAGTTTATCTTAGCCTTAGGTAAACAGTGGTGTGGTTAAAAGATGGAAATCAGTTAATGCTTTTGAAGTCCCAGTGAATGTCAGTGCAAATTAATTATGTTGAAACTATTGGGACTATTTGTCAAAAGCCGTATTAGCACACAAAAGTTCATGGTAGGCAACCCGCTAAAGCCAATAAACTCAGAAACAACGCATTTATCCATAGAAATGCGACCCTGAAGTATAATAAAAGGTAGAAATCCACTTAAGTATATAAATTGAAATTTAAGAGAGAAAAAATTCAGATGTTCTTGTTTCTACTTAAGACTTGGGATGTGCCTAAGAAAGTTTCATCCTAAGAAAAGACTGAAATAGTCTGATTTGCAGCTTCAGACCTTTTTTAAAAGGAGAAACAGATGTTTCTTACCTAAAGGCAGAGTTGCTACTTTATTAGAAACCACTCCCACCGTACACTGCACTTTTCCTGTTCATAAAAATACATTTATTAAGTGCCAGAAGGGATTTCTAAAGAACAAAAGAATGACAGTTTTAGATTTTTGCTAGGACCAAATTATTGCAGTTTATAGATTATTGCTTATGTCAGGTAGATACTAAACTATTATTTAAGATATTAAATATGACCCTCAAATATTTCATTCCCTTAAGGTTCATTCAGAAAGCAACTTCCAAATTAATTCAAGCTTTTGATAAGCTTTCTATGCATCAGTGACTGATTTTGAAGCTTAAAGTTCTGAAGCTAATAGGATCGGCGTTAGGAGAAGGTTTGATGTATTTTCCAAGGATCATGCGCAGCATCCATGGTTGAGCCACTTTGTTCTTTCTGAGTTTCTGCTTGCTGTCATTCTTCATATTTCCTCCCTGAACATGCAAACAGTGTTGAGAACCAGGAGCCACAGTTGCAGCCTTTCCTGGTCATTGTTGGGTCAAAACAAGCAGCTGCTCTTGTCTTGAAGATAAACACTCACTATTATTTTTAACTAACATTTAGATCAGGCTGCAGTTCAGAGGTAAATGGGAGAAATTTAGATCAAAAGTGGAAATGGAAGACTTCTGTCTCTTCTCATACATCATGGAGAAAAGGGAGAACAGGACATGATTTCTTATTATATATGAACAGGAGTTTAGTCTCTGTCTTGATTTTGACATGCTGTGTTGTCTTCATTGAGGGTTCATAGAAGTACAAAGAAATAAATCCTCCTCCATTTCTCAGAATGGACATTCTGACATTCTAAATATACCTTGGAAGAGGCCAAGATTTAGCAACAGGTCCATGGAAGAGTAGCTGATCCATGGAAGACTAACAAACTTTAGAGGTTGTTTTAAAAAGTAACTACTCTTAAAAAGCAGTGGAATACTTTATCCATTCACATCATATAAATTATGCTGGTCTTTGACCGTAATAAAGATTTGATCTGATAGTTTAAATTTTTTTAACTACATGGGAACTGAACAAACATGGGAAGACACATAACTAAGATGGGAATTATAATCAGCTGCATTGAAACATTATAAATACTGATAAAAATAGTTCTTTTATGTATACCTAGACGTATATGATATCATGATCTGCTGACAATGGGCTTGTCTTGTTCTACTTTTTCTAGGCACCTACAGGCATAACAGTAGAAGAAACACAGCCAGTTGGGTAATGATGGCAATTAAAAAAGATGTAAACTTTCAAAAAAGTTGACACTTATTCATTACACTGAACTGTCATGCTTGAATGAGCTAGTGTTAATTTCAATACTCCATTATATCTGATTGATATAATCCTCAGAGATGTCTGCTGTTTCTTTTTAGAAACTGACATCCACAGTAGCTATATTGATTGCACTGCCAAGTTAACAAGTGTCATTCGTGTTCCAATGGTATTTGTTTCTTAAACTTTTCTTTTTTTTTAATTAAAACTACTGGCCATATTTGTTAGAATATCCAGTAGCCTTTAAAAAGAGAGTTCAAGCTAAAGCTGCCTCAACAATATTTGGAGTCAACTGCAGGTTCCAAAAAGGAGGCCCCATTAACCTTTGGGAGCCATGGAAGATGCTTATGTTGGAAGGTGGTTTATGGAGTAATCCAAAAACTCTACACCCTCCTAGACCCCTAGAATTTGTTTTGAATCCTGGGTCTCACAGTTTTATTTTCAAGTTCAGTTATATAATGTAATCAAGATCCTGCCCATCTACCACTCCAAATACCATTATAAAATCTATATATACTATCAATAGGAGAAATAAATCATTATTTAATCACTTAACTCACCATTTAAGGTGTCTTGTTTGTTTGTTTGTTTGACTGGAGTGTGCCCACCCTATCTGACCTGGTGGAATGGCTGGATACCCTCACGGAGAAGCAGTCCCACAAATAACTTGGCCTTGTGCCATTCAGGGATTTAAAGGTGATAACCAGCACCTTGGATTGTAAATACTTGGATCAGAAAAATACTGGAAGCCAATACAGCTCGCACAGCAGTGGTACCATATGGTCAAACTTCACTCACTACTGCATTCTGGACCAGTTATAAGTGCCAACTAGTCTTCAAGGGCAGCCCCATGTACAGCGTGTTGCGGTAATCCAGCCATTAAGTAACCAGATTGTGAGCTATTCTGAGCAAGGCATCCTGGTCCAGGAATGGGTACAACTGGTGCACAAGATGAATCTGTGCAAAAGCTCATTTGCTCCTCAAGCAGGATTTGTAAGTCCAAGAGGACCCTCAAATTGTGCACCAGTTTTGTCCAGGGGAATACTACCCCAGCTAGAGTCAAAGATGACACATCACCAGATCCAAGGGGATCAAAACCCAGAGCCACTACATCTTCTTATGGTTGATGTGGAGCCAGTTCTGCCCCATCCAGATCCTCACAGCCTCCATACCATGGGCCAACACTTGAATAGCATTACGTGGCTGACCAAGGGTGAAAATATGTAATGCATACTGATGCATACTGATGATAGTGCACCCTCTGCCTACAGATGTCTCATATAGATGTTAAAAAGGAGAAGAAAGAGACCTGAGCTCTCAGACAACTCATATTGCAAAGGCCTAGGGATTGACCTCTCCCCACCTCCACCCCAACATTCACTGGAAGTAGCCACAGAGGAAGGAGGAGAACCACTGCAAAGCAGTGCCCCCCACTCTAGAAGAATACCATGGTCAATGGTATTGAAAGTCACCAAGAGACCCAGGAGGGCTAGGGCAGATGCACCAACTCCACCATGAGTTTTCCAAAGATTACCCCATGTACAACCAATGCTATTTCAGTGCTATAACCCATCCTGAACCCTGACTAAAAAGGGTTCAAATAATCCACTTCATCCAGGGCTCCCTGGAGCACCTACCATCCTGAGCATCTTCCTTAAAAAGGAAAGGTTGGAGACTGAATGAAAGTTGTCCAACTTGTTGGGTCCAAGGATCACCTCTTAAGAAGAGGTCATACCACCCCTCCTGCAAGGCATGCTGCACCACCCACTCCTGTAATGAGGCATTAATCACAGCTTGGACCCAACCAAAATTATATCAACATAATTTTCCAACTCACCCTTTCATCTTCCCTCTTCTTCATAGTGAATAGTACCAGACAGTCATTCTTATGGTGCCTTTGAAGCATTCCAGAACAATGGTTGAAATATTGTGTATATCAGTAAATGAGAATATTCAAAAACACCCTTAGTCCTCAGGCTGATTGAAGCAGAATTGGGCACCCAAACCTTGCATAAAGCATAAGCAAAGTAGCTATTCTCTTTGCATGTGACTTCTCTGGGATTCATGCAAACAAGAAGCATATCAGCAGAGCTCTATTTTGAACTTACAATATAGAAGCATAGCAACATAGTAACATAGAAGCATAATTGCATGTATTAGCCCTATTCACAGCTTGAAAACATGTTAATCTTCACAGCACACATAAAAGACTAACACTGATCAGATTTGTGTCTAAAATGTACCAGCCTTTAAATTACCCTCTAGTACACTGTTACTTGTTTTTGTTTGCAAGGAACAGTATTGACTCAAGAGTTCTTCAAGGATCAAAGTGATTTCATCACTTTTTCTAGCCAGTCCCACAGTTAGAGCTCTCTGATTATGCCCCCATATTGAACTGAGAGCAATGTTGTTCACTAATGTGTATTTATGGCCAAGAACATCAAGAAATGGATATGAATTATTTGTTGCATGGACAGATACTTTGTCAGAACTAGCATCATTGTTAAATTTATCCATAATGTCAAGATTGATTCAGCCCATTTAAATGTTGAGTTTGAAACTGATAGTTCTATCTCAGGAGGCATAATATAGCTGTATCTCAACTAACTGTCCCCTTTCAGGCTGCAAATGTTATGAAAGTCACAAGAGATTTTACAAAAATAGCTCTTCCTTTTAACAGACAGTAAAAAGATCTTGAGATTCCTTTTCCAAGAAGAATCATATTTCTTTTTCTTTAACATCTATATCTTCTATCATCATGGAGAATATGACTGGTAGAGCTATATGGAATGTTTGCCTTAAAAGAAGAAGCATTTAAGGGAGTTTTAATGGTCTAATTACCCCAAATGGGCTTTTTTTTTAATCAATGCTTTCAAATTAAAATAGAAGGATTCCAACTAATCAGGATTCATTAGACACCATGATGCACAAATACCATGAAACAATGTTACAACATTGCAAAGCCAATTAAGTGTAGGGGTGAGGTCTTTTACCGGTTGGACAGACATGTTGTAACCTCCCAGTTACTGAAATGGGTGAAATCTTTTGCAAGGTTTTCAGAATAAGGTACTTCTCATTTTGGGTCAGCCCTTTATGGTTTAATAAAATTTATTGGAAACATTTCTTTGACTAGTTGGTAGAAGCGTCATTAAAAGAACATAGCAAGGTGAATCCTTTCTTGGCTGCAATGATGGTAAAAGCTTCACTTATAGTTTTCTTCATCTGTTAAAAGTATAGTCCTTCTAGACATTTTAAAAAAGGTGACAATCCCTTTTTGCCTTTTCACATGACCCAAATATTGGTAAGAGCTGAGATGTGATAGATTAAATGGCTGAAAAAAACAGTGAGTTTTAAGCATGTTTGGATATGGGTGCTTTTTATACTTATTTGTACCACAATGAGCAGAAATATTGAGGAATTGACCTACATAAATGAAAATATAGGGGAAAAATTAAATGATTCTGTTAATGATTGCTGCAACAGCTATGAAATCCGCATGGTTTCTATTTTACAGTACAAAGATGTTTGTGAAGAAAAACATACATGTGTTCCCCCTACAACTCTTAGTTATATATAATGCCAAATAAGGAATAGATATAACTACTATCAGTGGACCAGTGTGATTTAGCTGCTAATTGGCTAACAAAACAACAACGGTGTAGCACAGACATACAGGGGCAAGGAGCTATGGCCTGTATTCTCCCTTCTTCTTCCCACAATACCTTGCTTCCTGCTCTCCAGCTCAAGAGACTCTATTTATATTGTACCATCTGTGTACATCATGCTTTATAAAGAACTAGTATGACAAGTCCATAGCTTTCAAAGTAAGAAAAAGCACAGGGGACACCCAATAAGAAGGGGAGGGAAATGGAGAAATGAGCAAACAGGGGAATAGTGTGTGGCTATTTCAGGTACACGTATTTTGTCTTAGTTACAACCGGGATGTAAGTGCTAGGAAGTTGTTTAAAGGCTTCATACAAAAAGGAGAATTTTGCAGGAATATGGCTGGTGACCTCACATATGCATTTTGAGAGGCAGTTCCAGGCAAAAAGGGAGAAAGGCTGGAGTTTTTTTTTAAGGAGGAGGAAATCTTAACATGGCTGATTGCGGGGAAGTTGGTCAAGTAATTACAAGTAGAGATTACAGGATGTAAGATTAGAGATAATATGAACCCAAGGCCCAGTAGGAAAAATACATATGCTGAAAATGCTTTCTCACAAAATGGAGGTGCTTTTGGCAAGTAACATCCATAGGCCTCCAGTACAAACCATGATGATATGAAAACAATGAAATGTATGTTGTTACATCACAACTCAACACCCAATCTTTCCTACTTGTGACCTGACATCACAAATAAGTATTTAAATTACTTACAAAGAGTAGTTATTTTTCTAATCTGAACATGCTATTTGATTGATTTTTTATCACTGGAGATTCAGCTGGTTTAATGGCACCAGCCGCTTTCTATAAACGGAGACTGATAAATCAACACTGGCATAATTTGGCTGTAGTAATTCCATCTCTGCTAATCTGTGTGTGTTGTTTTTGATAATTATGTGTTTTATGATGTTTTTACTGTTGTTCACCACCCACAGTCATGAATTTGAGATGGAAGGCCATATAAATTTAAATAATAAACAAACAAGCAAACATCTAGGCCAGATGATTAATATTTATTTGAAGACAGTTCAGAAACTACAGCTCGTCTAGGACTCTACTAACATGAACCAAGAAATGGATGTTTATCTTGAAAAAGAACCTAATTCCTAATAACTAAGTTTCTGAGTTCAGTTCAAAGGGATGGTCTTAACTTTGAGAGTCCTATACATCTTAAATGTTGGCAGTTTGGTGGATTGCCTCCTCATATGGTAATTTGCTAAACACCGAGGTTGCCTATACTGATGGAGTCTTTTCAATGTGGGATTCTGACCATCAGAATGACTTGCTCTCAAAAGGTCTGTCATATGCCCTTATTACTTTCACTTAGGAATATCCTTTGAAGAACTGATAATCTTAGAATTGGTAACTTGAAACAGCTTAATTTTTATTGTCAAATTGAATTATTGGGTGCTATTTCCATTTGCTTAGTAGTTAATTTCCCTTTTGATTTTCTACTTACTTGTATTATTAGCTGTCTGGAGAACATAAATTTATGTTGAGGGTGTAGCTTAATATTTTTTATTAGCACTCTACCAATCTTAATAAATCTATTTCAAATCAATCCCTCTCCAACCCTTTTCATAAAAATCAGCTTGAACATTCTGATCCACATATCATACTTTACCAGCAAATGATTTAGTTGCCAGATGAAATGTTTTTTTTAAAAAAAAATTAAATGAAGTATGGCCTCTGGATGCAGAAAAGTTGCCCACTCCAGATACATGATGTAATTTAAATTTTTTTAAAGCAAACTAATATTATTTTATTTATTTATTTCTAGGTAAGTACTGTATATGCTTGGGCTACTTATTGTGAATGATAATGTAATTGCCAAAAATTGCTTTAGCAGTATTCCTGATTAACTCCAATTAGAGTACAGAAATTTGAAGACTGAGTTCATTTATATGACATAGGAAAGAGCTAAGAAATCTTCATGAAAATGTATACTTCATGTGAGTCTTTCTGGGTGTCTGCATAGGCATTTGTTTGCGTGAAAAGTTCAGATGAGATATGGCATAGCATTACAAGAGCCAAACATCTGAAAACAGCCGCTAGAAGGATCAACGTATGCCTTACTGCATAGCTTACAAAAATGCTTCTTAGCTAATATCTTCAAGGACAAACTAGAAGCTGATTTGATTCTTCCAGGAGTTATTCCTGATGGCTTTGGAAAGCAATATTTTTAAAGTGGGAGTGGAAAGTTTGGAACATTAACTTAAAAGACAAAATACGTTGTCACGTAAGTCAGTCTCAGAAACTCTATTTCCCTTTTTTCTCCTGTATCCATGGCTCTCTTATATTCCATGTAATTGGAAACTGCTTTAAGGAAATAAATCTGGTCTTATTTTTGTCCCAACCATACAGCCATTTTTCTCACATGAGCATAGGGTTGCTATGATTTTTATTGTTTATTGTATTTTTTTTCGTTTTCTCATGATAAAGTAAAGTAATATACTGTATTTGCATATGCTAACTCTGTACATATTTCACCTCTTGCTAAGGCTCATTATGCTTAAAATAACTCAGATTATTTGATCCATGTAATTACAATTTGATTTTTCTACAGAACCAACTTTTTAAGTACATTGAGAGGTTTATATTTTTTTTTTAATTTGCTTGAAAGTTAGGGGCAGCCACATTAGTTCCAATGGCCTTTCTTTAATATCTTCATTTGGCATTAGAAGCAAAACATAAAGATAACACTAAACACTGTATTTATTTCAAGAGGATAGAGACTTTCAAATTTAATTCTCTAGGCTTGCTGGTAAGATCTGCCTTCCATTGCATGCGCACCCACTTATGTTCAAATATTGCAGTATATATCTGTTTTAAAATCTTAACACAGCACATTTTATCCAGCTAGAGATGTTTTAGAGCTACCCCCCTTTTTTTTTAATGTACCCAATTATGGTTGGAGACATTAATACACCAGAAGAGATCCACTACATGGAACATTGCCCGTTATGAATAAGAGTGTAAATAATGTTTTATAATTCAATGGCAAAGAAATCTTGTTTTAAATTGAAGATAGGATATCAAATAGACTAAATAAATAAAAACATTCTGATCAATCAGCAGTGTGGTCCTTTGGCCTCAATGGAACTTCAGAATAGTCCTAATGGATGGAACCAAATGGTCACCTAGCCCAGCATTTAGTGTTCACTGGTAGCCAAGTAGATGTCATGGCCCTGATTAGGAGCATCAAAGTGAAAGAGTCAACCATTTCAGTAGTGCTGGTTATGCAGGTAGACATTGGATCTGGACATTGATGCTAAGCTTAAGGCCAACCACTAAGAACCTTTAGTCTAGGAAGACTTGAACTATTTACTATTCTGCTAGAACTCAAGATTATATACATAGTTCTTTCTCCCCTTCACCCATAATTTACCTTCAAACACTCCTGTGAGATAGCTTAGGTTGAAAGAAATAGTAGCTGGTTTAAGGTTAGCCAGTGAGCTTTATGGACAAATGAATAATCCAAGCACTAACTCCACCAGAGCTTGGCACTCTCATGCATCTTCAGCAATGTTCCCTGTTCATGTTACACTTTCATACACACATCCAGTGAAAAATATAGAGGGTACAAAACAAGTGCAAAACTACAAAATAGATTTGATCACATGAGGTGCTCTCTTTTCTGGCCAAAGGGCAGAGCGTGGGGTGGGTAGACTGCCTTTGGAGATGACAAAGTAGGGCTTCTTGTAAAGTGCTTCTCCACCTTCTCTGCTTTCTTTTTCAGGCAGCATCTTCAAGAAAGTATTCTGATCATATTCCCTTAGTACAGGAATATGGAGAACTTGAGCTGAAGTCAGGATAACAAGTGACTGCAGAGAGATTTAGTTTTCAATGGTTTCCATATGCACAATTAAGAGAAAGATTTAATATAGATAAAAATGTAACTGGAATTTAATAACATAAGATGGAATTTGAAACTGAGCTATGTACAAATGATGAACATGTGATTGCATAAGTGTATAAACTTTTGTTGAGATTTGAAATGGAAGAAGAACAGGTTAAAGATTGCATGATAAAATGGACTAAGAATGTTGGCTATAACATACAGATGGATCAATGGGAGAGAAAGTGGGTAAAAGGATTGAAATTCACGATGTGTTATAATTTAAGAGAGAATTTTTATAAAATGATGTACCACTGGTATATGACACCAGAGAAATTATCTAAGATATATAAAGGTTCTTTTAGTCAATGTTGGAAGTGTGAAAAGCATGAAGGGACATTTTACCATGCATGGTGGACTTGTGGGAAAAAATAAAGGATACAAATACATAAGATGATATAAAGAATTTTAAAGATAAATATTGAGATGAAAACAGAATTTTTTTTAATGGGGCTTATGGATAATCATTTATAAAAGACCTATGGAAGACTGGCTTTATATATGGTAACTGCAGTAAGATTATTAGATGCACAATGGTGGAGAAAAACTGAAATATCCACAATGGGGGAATGGATTGTGAAGATGACAGAATTAGCAGAAATGGCAAAACATACTGTATATCTCTGTCTGGCCCGGGATAAAACAGCAACTACTTTTGTAAAAGACTAAAAACCTTTTATGGACTTTTTGTTGAGAATGGAAAAAAGGGGTGATTTCTGGATTTGCTGATTGAAAAAGGGGTTGAATATGGGAGAGAAGGGATCTCTGTTATGTAGTCTGAAAGATGGAGAAGGGATCATAAGTTTGCTTGTAACTGCTGCAAAGAAGATCGAAAATCACTTATTTAATTATCTTTTTCTTTTTTCTTTCTTTAACGGTATTGCTTTCTTCACTTTTTTCTTTTTTTCCTTTTTGTAACTTTTCTTTAATGGGGGATCTACAGTGATAGCAGTTGTAGGCAGTAGCAGAAGCAGGCTTCTTCTTCTTTAAGCTTCCCTCTCCACACGTATTTTCTTTTGCTGTTTCTTTCTATAACCAGTGACCAGAGAAAGCCAGTGCAGCATGATGGGTAAGAACTACATGACTCAGGGCCAGTCACCATCTCTCAGCCTCATCTATCTCAGCCAGTTGCTGAGGAAAGCAGGTGCAATGTATGAAAGAGGGTTGTATCTGTCTACCTAATATAAATGCATCAGAAGTATATCTTTTAGAAGCTTTCTGGGCTAAAAATAAGGCTCCTGAATTGAGGTATCACTACCACTTAAAGCATTAGCTTCACCCCCCTCCCAACACATATGTAGTACATACAATTTAAAGGAAGTGGGGAGGTTTAATAAGAAAAGAAATGCCCTTGCTGCTATCTTTGGTTGCTAAAATGTAAGACTTCTGAGCTGAGAAAATACCAACCCCACAGCCATCAATATTTCTCCACCCACTTTTTTCCTCATTTCTTCCTTGTCTCCTTTCCCCCCTTTGGCACTAATGATGGAGGGAGAATATGGCAGTTTTATGCTAAACTGAAACCTTGCTCTGGCACCAGGCAGTTGTTAGCTTTCAGTGATCCGTCCAAGGTATCGAAATAGCCATCTCTGGCCTTTCTTGTTGTCTAAACTCATCCTGAGAGGTAGCTTGGAGTAGCGGTTAAGATAGCAGGCTAAAGAGTGGGCATTCTAGTCCCGCCTTAGGCACAAAGCCAGCTGGGTGACTTTGGGCCAGTCCTTCTCTCTCAGCCATAGGAAGAAGGAGGCAATAGCAAACCACTTCCAAAAATCTTGCCAAGAAAACTGCAAGGACTTGCCAGGCAGTCGCCAGGAATCAATGCTGACTTGGAGGCCCAGCAACAAGAACAACCACCTCACCCTAGAAAAATGACTTAACTCTACTAAAATATTTTTCTTACCAACTCTTACCTGTTCTCCTATTCTGAAATGGACTTATGAAGAGTGTATAGAATAGCATTTCAATATTATTTGAACTATGTCTTGCTTACCTTTCTAGGTGATTTATACACGTTCCATCATTTAAAACTGTATCTACCTAAATAACCAAGCTGACACAAATTTGAAAATTATTAGACAGAAAAAAAGAGTGCAAAAAAAAAAACAACTATTAATATCATTGATAAATACTGGTCAAAATCCAGCATTTTCCTGGAACTAGTCAATACGCATAGCAAAATCAGGTCCCTGGTGAATAAATATGGGATAGGATGCTAACACATAGAAGGCGTAACAATAAATAAAATATGGATTACTTCATGGTTTCACTTTAGAACAAAGAATTCCACTGGATGTTTCTGAGTATTCATAAGATCAGCAAGGGTTGTCTGTGTTGACAGCAAGGAGCTTATGGTGCCTGTAATGAAACTCTCCTGTTATAGCCTGTCAGTTCAGGATTTGCATTTGCCTTATAGGAACAAATACCAAAAGATGCCAAGTCTTGTGTGTTCATGGAGGAGAACAGTAAAGCTGCTTTAAGTCCAGAGGCAGCAAATGGTCTCTTCCTATTCCTTCAGAAATGGTCTCTTGTCACATCACTCTGTCATTTTCATCCAATCTCTTCTACCTAGTTTAGATGGATTATTCATAGACTTTTTTATTCTTTTTCTAGTAGAGAATCAAGCTGCTTAGAGAATAAAATAATAATAATAATAATAATAATAATAAGGTTACCTTTTCTATCATTTTTTCTTTAAATAAAAGTTTTACATTCTCAACACACATATACAGAGAAAAGACATTTAAGTACATTTGAAAAATATATTTTTGAACCCTGAGGGAAGGATAAATTGTTTGCTGAAGTCTATTATCTTTTATGACAAGTAGAAACTATAGGTTGTAAGCTTTATATGGTAAAATGAAGAAAAGATATACCATGGATTGTCCCATCTAAAATACAGAGATTTTTGTCTTTATATCCTCAATTCTTTGTTCATTGAAATCTTATAAAAATGGTGTAGCATACAACATGAAATCACACACTAAAAGGCAGTAATTTTTCCACTTCATTAAGTGGGACCTCTTATATTTATGGTGGACATATGCAGAGCTAATGAATTTTGGAACATCATAATCAGCTTCATATTAGATACCTCAAAAGCACACATTTCCAGAGAAATGATCTGAATCAGTTCAAAAGTTGGCAACCCATGATCCTCACCATTGACTCAGCTGGCTGCATTTCTTGGGCAATGTAATATAATAACATTCAGAGGATACAGTTGGCTCACCATGCAGCTGGATTTCTGACAATTATTTTTAAGCTGCAGAAAAGGAAGGTTCAGTCAGAAATACCCCAAGTAATCCTGCTTCCCTCCATGGACCTATATGCACACCTAATATTTTTCCAGTCCCAGACAATATTTATGGGGATAGAAGTCTGCATTGCTCAGGTTAACTATACAGAATAAGTAGGACTGTGCCGTTCAAGTGAGCAGGTTAGGATTTTCTGTGTTTCCTGAGCATGGAGTGGGAGAATATTGTTCTATTTTTCTCTATTTTTAATTAATAATGAACTAATACAATTTTGGGGATTTTTATCTCCATGTATTCCCTCCCCAAAAAGTCAGGACATGGCATGGCTGACTTTTAGTAATTGTGGAGAGGAACAGTTTCCTGTGGGACAAAAGAAAGACTTGTGGGATACACTTCAAACCAGGATCTCAGGCTGCCCCTTCTCAAACACACACATGCACACACACACACACACACACTATACATGCAGACACAGGAATAGTTGCTTTGAACCTTTTAAAATGTCAACATTCTGATCATAAATCTCCTGCCAACTTCTCTGATTGCCCCTTTAATATTGAATCTTCTCACGGCTGCCAAAATGACCTTTGAAATCACAGTCAGAATCACCAAATCACTTCAAAAGATCTGGGTGTTAATATGATTAGAAAAACAGACTGAACATTAGAGGGTACCATATCAAAGGGGAGTTTCTAATGGAAAGCCACTCATTTATGGATGAATGGGTTATAGAAAGTTCTTATATTTTATACAATACAACATTTATTGCAGAAAATTCTTAGTTCAAATTTGATTTGAAAAATACTCCTGATATATACCATTGTTGTTGCTGTTTCTGTTACTAGTGTTTAACACAATACACAAAATCTGGGAGTATAGTACTGGTTTATGCATTGCAGGGTGGGGAAACCAGAGATTTGCTCTTCAGCAAGTCAGTGAAAAATGTATGAATGGGAGAAAGGTCTATTGTACATTTGTTGATTTAGAGAAAGTGTATGATACAGTGAGTGGGCTTTCATTATAAAAAGTTTTACACAAATAGGAAGTTGGAAGTTGTTTGGTGGGTGCAATAAGAATGGTGTACGATGGAAATAAAGCTAGCATGAGAACAAATGGAACGCTTAGTGAATAGGGTAAAGTTAAACAAGGAATAAGATAAGGATGTATAATGTATAACACAGTGTGTGTGTGTGTGTGTGTGTGTGTGTGTGTGTACATATACATAAGGAACACTTTGGTAATGCTAGAGGTCTTCTGACTGGGGACATGAGTCTGTCTGTACCTTTATATGCAGGTCATGAAGTGCTTTGGCTGAAAAGCTGAACAATTTGCAGCAAATATTAGACAGATTATGTGATATGTGGATGATCATGGATCAGAAAATTAATGAGTCAAAGACCAAGATAGGTATATTTGATGGAGAAAACTGTTTGCAAGTTATACATAGGTGAAAAACTCTTTGATAGAAAGGGAAATGGGTTGAGAAAATTGAGATATACAGATGATAAAAAGGTGGTAGATAGCAAGTATGCTGTGAGGAAGGAATATATTCACCAAAAGTAGCAAATACGGCTGTGTGTAAGGGTGTTGGTCTGCCCACTTTGTTTTAAGAAAGTGGATATGCCAGAAGAAACAAAAGTTGAATGAAGTTACTTTTGAAGTGTCTGTAGTCAAGCAAAAAAAATATGTCACGAATGAATGGTTACTGAAAGATTGTGGACTGTATCCAAAAGGGATATGGAAGAAGTAGTTTAGTGATTTGGTCATACAGAGAGGACCAAATTGCAAAACATGTACAAAGAGGCCGCCCCTGGGTTATGAAGCTTATTCATACACAACTGCCATGTACATGAACAAATGATAATCACCATTTTGTGCATTTTGTATTAGGTTGAGTTAATATAAGTCAAAACTTGCATAGCCTGTGTTCATCTCTAATTGACCCCTGCAATGAGCTCATTGGAAGGACTGATAATGAAGCTCAGGCTCAGATACTTTGGTCACCTAATGCAAGGAGAGGAGTCTTTGGAAAAGACCCTGATGCTGGGAAAGATTGAAGGCAAAAGGAGAAGAGGACGGCAGAGGATGAGATGGTTAGATAGCATCACTGAAGCAATGAGCATGAAACTGAGCAAACTCAGGGAGGCAGTGAAGGACAGGAAGGGCTGGCACAATATGGTTCATGGGGTCACAAAGAGTCGGACACGACTTAACGACTGAACAACAACAACAATGAACCATGGAGAAGACTTTCCAGACCCAAGTTTCCAAAAGTGGTTTCACCTCAGCACAGTAGAAACTGACTTGAGAAAACAGGAAATATTTGCAGAAGCTGGTCAGGCAAGCAGAGAAGGGCAGGGAAAGGAGGAAGGTGCGTACTTTTGAGCTTGCTATTCACCTGCCAGTAGACCATGGATTGTTGGAATGGCATATGACAACTCAGTACTCTTCAGAGTATGAAAATAAAGTATAGAACTGAAATGTAACCAACATTTGACAGAATATGCAATATGAAGTCTCTTACTAGACCATTGCATAGATTGGTTTTAATAAGGTATTTGTGTGCTGCTGCTGCTGCTGCTGCTGCTGCTGCAGCATCAGGAATTGCTTTTCCTGTTAGCTTAGTCTAACTTAGTACATGGATAAGCTACAATTCATTTCTCTTCAGCTGCAAATATTGGGTAACCAATGGGGACAGAAATCCATACCAGTGAGAAAAGTTCAAGTGTGAAATTGCTCTCAGCATTCATTTTTCTAAGAACTACTGTTTTATCTTAGGGCTCCAGAATGACACTTTTTATATTGTATTCTTGAAAGAGAGTCAAAGAAAGAATGAATTAGGAGCAAAGTTCATAATGAAATTTAAACAACAAAGACACCCCTTCCCTCTTTATCGATATCAGGAAGTATCACTCACCTAGAGGAGTGGTCAGCAATATGATGGTAAAGTGGATCTCACTACCACCACTTGGGGTACACCAGGACCTCCCCCCAAGCTCACAAAACGTGAATCAGGTTTCATGTAAGAATACCAAAATGTCATGAGATCTTATGTGAAAATTCCAAAACTTCACAAGGTTGCAATGAAATCTCATCACATTTTGGCAGCCTTCCCAGGTTTAGGTACTTTGTCATGAGATTTCATGAGACCATGTCAAAATAATGTGAGATCTTGGTTCTCAGTGTGTGTGCAAGTATTGTTTTGATAAGAGCCTGGAAGATTGCTAGCTAGTTTGCAGCAGGTCTTCTAACCCACTCTGGTCATGTTGGGTGGGAATTTGGGGGTTTGTAATCCAAACACAACTGATTAGTGGGCTGTCCGGGCAATGCTTTTCTTAGCATAATATTGTAGAATTCAGTACAGGAAGAGTGTCCATATGTAGAAGTATGCAAGTTGATGGGAGTTTACGTTAGGTCTAACTAAAAGCCAGCAACCTATAGTCAAGTCAAATTCCCCACTCGATTACAATCACATCAGGGGTCATTCATGCCCATCTCAGAAGCCTTCAGTTCATGGGAAGGGAGAGCTAAATCCCCAGGAAAGCAAAGTTGTAAACTGCATAAGAAGCTTAGCCCTACAAGAGTAAACTCTGTTTCCCATTGCAGAAATTATCACTGTAGTGCTGGGAGGACTGTAGGAGTAATAATATGTTTGGCAACACAAATCCAAATGGTTTGTCCCCACTTTTCTCTCTGGATAACACTTCATTGAACTTCAAGTGGGATTTTTAAAAAGCAGATATCAGTGATTGCGGTAAAACTGTCATTCTAAAATGATTTGGGTCTTTAACATCTCTCACTTCTTGTCTTTGTGAGTGCTGCTCAGAGCTAACTCAAGCATAAGTATATTCTACTCCTTAGGGGAGGGAAGAACACCTCTGAAAGGCCAAGGGATATACTTTACTTTTTATCATTTGAAGCATTCTCTAAATTCTAGTACTTATTCAGGGAAAAACAATTAAAAAATAATTTGATGAAAGAACTTTCCTCAGTGAGTTAGGTGGACAGGGAAATATCCTCAGTGACCTTTTCAAAGCCTGTAATTGTCTTTCCCTCTTGAAATGATCACTACTGCACTTTACTAAGACCCATTCTTTTTAAATATGGATTGGTGTTAAAAAGAAAAACAAAGGAAAAAAACATACCTGAGAATTACAGAATAAAAGTTACAGCTGATAAATCAAAAGGAGTTTTACATGGCCAGGAAGCCAACCAAGAATAATATTTTTCACTTATTTATTTATTCATTCATTCATTCATTCCATTTATATAGTTGCCCATCTCATATATGACTCTGGACAGCTCACATAGTAAAAATAACAAAAACAATAAACAAAATATAAATAAACATCTCAAACAAATAAAACCAATTAAAACCAATTAACCATAAAACATAATCTGCAGGAGAGTGCAATCCATACATTACAATCAATATACCCATGTAGCAGGTTCCATACCACCACCAGATCCCCCAGCACAGTGACAAAACTATGTCTTCAGAGCCTTCTGTATAGACCAAATCAGAGTCTCTATAACACTTTTCTTGGAGTGAGGCAGGGAAGCAATCAATGGAATCTTACTGAGAGGTAGCATTTCTTAGCCCTCTTCCTCAGTCTAGACCAGTGTTTCTTAACCTTAGCAACTTTAAGATGTGTGGACTTCAACTCCCAGAATTCCCCAGCCAGCATGGCTGGCTGGAGAATTCTGGGAGTTGAAGTCCACACATCTTAAAGCTGTTAAGGTTGAGAAATACTGATCTGGACACTAAATGTTTCCTAAAATCATAGAGCTAGAAGGGATTGTTTAGATATCTTGAGTCCAACCCCGTATTCAGTACAGGAATCCAAATTAAAACACCCATGACAAATGTTGGTCCACTGAATACAAATATCTATCTTGAATGAAGCTGCTAAATGGAAGTCTACTCCCTTCCTAAGCAACTGGTTTCACTGCTCAATTGTTCTTGCCATTAGAAAGTCTTTTCCTAGCATATCAAAAAGCAGATTTCAGGTATAGAAACCCAAGCCCAATATTCCATAAACTATATTTTGGAATAATTAAGAACAGATCTTTATGTATTTTTTCTAAGAATATATCCATCTTTCACCAATTGTCTATTCCACCAGGTTTCTGTTATATCCATACTCTTAATGTTGTCATTTACAAGCCCTTCAACTTCCTTGGCTGGAAGTCATTTACATAACTGTATTCATCTGTATATCGTGTTTAGTTTTCCCTACACCTTTTAACCTTCTGTAAAACCTGACTGTACATTCATTACTAGATTTTCCCTACTTGGAGCATTTATACCTATATTCTTTGGGATGAGTTGTTCCAAGTCTGATGCTCCATATCAAATCAGTGATGCTAATGTTCATGTTGCATCAATGTGACAGAAACTAAACGCATTTAGACCGAGCCTCGTCTTGATGGGAGATTGCAAAGGAACTTATTAGGACTGATTTGCTATCCATAATGGAAAAGAAGGGACTTAAATGTAACAACTAAGATAAACAAGTCTAGATTACCCCATAGGGCTGTTATGAGAATCTATACCACCCCACGCAAACAATTTTTAGCAACTTGAAATAAGATACAATCAACGAATTCACTGTCGCCTACACATGAGTGGTTTCTTTGAAACAGACCTTAAGTGGAAGCAAACCTGAATACGTTTTCCTGCCAGTGGGCTGCATTCCCCTGCATGTATCCTTCTTGTAAACTGTGTGAAAAAGAAGTGCCTTGAGAACTCCAGTGCTCCAATCTTCAGTCCATTATGTGAAGTGGATTCCCTTGATTTTGATGGGAGTGACTTCTCCTGAAGAGGAATACAATGACTGATGAAGCCTGACTGCTCCCATTATGCTCCTGCAACAGGAAGCACTTACTCCAAGAGTACTCCAGCCATCTCCCAACAGCAAAGAATGCCTAATCAAGAAGCTTTGTATTTTAAAGTGTGTGGGTTTTTTCCATGACCTTTTCTGTCCTTTTTCCTTCATTGCTTTCTTTTTTGTGTTCTTCTTAAGCAACCTTGGACAAGTAAGCTTCATTTTCAGGTTGAACTTGCACTACATGTAAATCACAGTAAGTGGCAAAATCAGTCCTTCCCCACCCCACCTTTCTTTGATTTGACACAGATCATTAAATACAGTGCCTTTGTTCAGAATGCTTCTGAATATAAGAATCGGTTAACAATACATACTGTGAAAGAGATCGCTTCACACTGCTCAGACCTAAGGAGGTTTTTATTAGACTTTCATGCTAAATAACTTTAAAGGTATCCCCTGTTGTTTTTATATACATTTTAAATGTTTTAAAACTACATCCAAAAATATGCCTTAATAGCTCACTTTCATAGCATACAGACTCTCACCAGATAAGAGTTCCATTAGGGCTATTTATCCCCATTCCCATCTAGCTCCATAGAGATAGTTGTTTACTCAGCTTGTGTAAAAGACACCTTTAGTCTTCAAGTTCTGCTAAAAATGGTTAAAAATCCATAACTTATTCAAGAGATTTGGCAGTAATAATAGTTATCATCATCATCAGTTTCACAAACTGATAAGTGCTAATAAAAACATAGACCAGGGTGGCTGTCATGTAAGATTTTGGAATGAGAAAGTTTTCAGAGTGGAAACAAGTTCCCAGTGAGTTTTAAGAGTCCTGGTTCAATATACTGAATATCAAAATAAAACAGAATGGGTCCAATTCAATTAAGGTTACAGGACAAGACTGTATTTGCTAATTCTGAAGGAAGTCCCAATGCATATAACTTTACAGAGTAGTATGTAGTATATAGCACTGCAGCCTGAATGTACACATAACTTTTGCTGAAAACAATAGAATTAAACTCAGATATCTGACTTGCCTTTAGGTGGATTAGGGAGGTGACTGCATTAGTGCAGGATGGGTGGGTGAACAGACAGACAGATCTTCCCTATGCACTTCTTAAACAGTGTTTTCTGGAAAATGTACAATTAGTTCCAGAGCCTGTTCTGACAAACCAGCCTTCTTTACTGAAAACTTTCTGGTGCTGAGAATCCCTTCTCCTCTAAAAATTGCTTTATTTTGGTTCCTTCATTCAGTAGTCTTAGACCTGTTACTAGGTGAGTTATTATTTTCCAAATAAATGTCTTTCACTTGTTAAATTGTTCAGCTATATTTTTCACACTTTGACTCTTATGGAAATCTTGATTTTTCTTAGTTGGTTTAAAGTCAGGTTTGTGCACTATTTAGAGATCTTAGTTAATGTTTGCTTCTGGTGACTTTTTACCCAATCCCTTGCACCTATCTTTAAACCAGAAAACTGCATAGAAGAACAAATTAGGTAGTTCCAATTACTATCAGATTGCAGAAGGGGTTTCAGGCATTGGTAAGTGGTTTAAACACATCATGTTATCCTCCCATCTTGTTAAATATTGCTGGAAAAATAGGGTGCAATATTTGGAAGTTCTCACCTGTAACTCTTTCCTGACACTCTTTTAACTTTCTGAATAGATATCCTGGAAGATTTGTCATTAGATTCATGTTTTGGATTGCAATCACAACCTCAATGCACTAAAACCTTTACAGATGTAGACCTATAGTATGTTCTTTTGTCATTTGCACAGTAATAAATAATGCTCCCAAATATCAGCCACTTGCTTTCAATAGCATACTTTGTGTAAGCAAAAGCAAAAGCCACAAACCAGGACATAAAATATTCCAGAAAATGATTGATTATAGCCAGTGGGTTCCAATTTTGTCTGTAATTCGAGCACTCAATTCCTCTTCAACCCCTCTTTAAAGTGTTTTGCCCCCTTGTACTCTTGACTTCAAGAGGGCCTAAAAACATCTTTCTCCTTTCTATTTTTACATTTTTCTGTGTGATGATGGGAAACTTTAAAAAAAGGCATAGAAATATGGCCATTTCTCTTTTTCAACAACACAGAATATAATTTTGAAAGACCTGTACAAGTGGCCCACATAAAATAGTGCAGAAAGAAGGCAGATGGTTTCAATGGAATATGTATATATTTGTAGAAAGCAGACCTTTATTTGAAGGATTAGGGCTGTATGCATTTGACTTTTTATGACTGTGACTGGCTGCAGCCTGGGATGGTAGAGACCAATGATCCTAATAAATCACTTTTGAGTTACATAACATATTAAACTGTGGAGACCTTGATGCTCTCTGAGCTTGGTTATTTGTTTGCAGACTTTCATTACCTAACTAGGTAACATCATCAGTGCTAGTGAGTGTGAGGTTTGCTCCCTGTTTATATACAGTATCTTGCCCTGTCATTGTTGGTGGGAGTGTGGTTTTCCCCTTGGTAGTTCCTTGATTAGGGTATTGTTTTCTGCTTGATTGTTTGTCTGGGGTTAATCCCTGTTTATCTGGCTGCTGGCTGCTGGAGAGGAAGTGTTCTGGTCTTTTTGTTTCCTCTTTAGTTTTTTTTTATTGTCTCTTGAATGATGTGTCAATATGGTTTATTTCCATCTGTCTTATGCATTTAACTCTTAATGTCTCTCCAAAGTTAGAACATTCTCTGTTTAGTCAGAGTAATCCTTTGATTCTTCTTTATCAAAGTAAATGTAAACTACATAAGCAGTATAGATACCAATCATTAAACCTTAGAATTTAGGCTGCAGGATGGGAGGAATTTAATTAACTTGTTAAAGAAAGAGATGGCTAAAACACACTGGCATTTTCTGCAATAATAAATAGGAGTTGTTAGTTCAGAGAAGCGGTGCCTGCTTTCCAAATGATAGGTGATTCATGAGAAGAATCTGCCTTCGAACATTACCCATCTTTGAAACAAGATTCTGATTTGAATTTGTTTCATTCAAATATTGCTAATGTAAAAGTTGTTATCGAAATACATGGCTTGCAGCAAAACATGACGGTTGAAGTCCATGCTGGAAAGAGATTATCATTTACCTTTTCACACAGTGAGATAGCCAGGGAAGGGAAGAGAAAGTTGTATGGATAATCAAGAAGGAGATAAATCACAACTGTGATTATCCCTGCATTAAGTTCATGCGGGCTTTGGAAAAAAGCCACCAGAATGAGAATGGATAAGAATGTAGGCCCCAAGATAACTTCTAGAGAAAGTAGCCTTCTCAGAAAAAGGAAAGTTGACAGGGATGAGGACTGAGCTTCACAGAAGTAAGGAAAGGATAAGATGCATGAGAAAGAACATAAGAATAGCTATGCTGGGTTATGCCAAGATCAGTCCTAGTCCAGCATTTTCTCTTTCATGGTGGGCAACTAGATGGAGGTATATCTCCCTCTCCCTGTTGCCCCTGGTATTTGGAGGCTTGCTGCCCCCACCCAAAGGAAACATTACGTCTTCAGGGGTATAACTGTTAATAGACCTGTCCTCCATGAATATAGCTAAAATAGACTGGTCCTCCACAAATATAACCAGTCACCTCCTAAAGCCATCCATGTTAGTGGCCACCATTAATAACGAATTACACCAATTTAATTATGTGCAGTGTAAAAAAGCATTTTCTAAAACCCATTCAGATCAGCTTCATTGTGTGAATTCTGGTCCTGGTGTTTTGAGAGAGGGAGAAAAAAACTTCTCCTTTTCTACTTTCTCCATTCTGTGCATAATTTGACATACCTTGGTCATATCACTTTTTTCCCAATCTAAGGCAGCCCCAATTTTCTAGCCTTTACTCATACAAAAAAGCCCTAATCGTTTTGGCTGCCCTCTTCTGCACTTTTTCCAGCTCTGTTATAACTTTTTTGAAATGTGAAGAGCAGAATAGAAATAGCATCTTGCATGCATCATGCATCATGCAGGAAGGTAGGTCCATGGGGCAAAGGAGACAGGCACAGAAGATAGTAGAGCTGGAGGATCAAAGGTTGTAGTCAAGGAAGAATCAGGATGTAACATCAGAGAGCTCAGTGGGAGACATGGCCATAGAGATCATTTGAATAGCAGAATGTTGAATGGGAGTGAGGCAATAATACACTTGAAAAGGGAAGGTTGCAGTAATAAAAAGTAGAGGTGGCCACAGCATCAAACAAAGTTATTTCCAAGAGGGATTTCTTGTTTTCAGAAAAACATTTCTGGTACTTCAGTTCACAGACAGAAGTTATAGAATTCTCCGGTGGTTCAGTGCAATCTCCCTTTCTGTGTTCCAGTCACTAAGCAATTATATTTTCTGCAACAGTTGAAAGCTGGCTTCACTGAGTAGGAGCAGAAATCAATGCTTTAGATCATATGGGGGGAAAAAAGAGAGAGAGAGAGGTATTCCATGGATATCTTTCTCCCTCTGTGATTGACTAAACATGGTTGTAATACCTATCAACAGAAGTAAAACAGCATTTGTAGAAGGTAGTTTATTCCACAAAGTAATTATTGTGAAAATAAAATATATAATTTTATGTTTGAGGGTACACATATTCATTTACTACTAATGGTCCCATAAGTTAAGTTTTACAAAATGGTATTGGTAGTAGTAAGTATTATCTTTGAGTGATAGACTATGATGCACTGACATGCTAAATTCACATCATCTTATACATTTTGGACTATTCTCCACACCCCCAGGGTGGGGTTTCCCTCCCATTCTCTGAGATGGGAGGAAAGGATGTTGCTTGCTAAATTGCTATTTCAATAACAGTAAAGACTAGGCCTCTGCATTGAGGCAGCCAAAGTTGCTTCCTGTACAGAGGTAACATATGCAGCATTTCTCAGCTCACCTGAGTTGAGAAAAAGCAACTTTCTGTGATTCTCCCATTAAACTCTAGCACTCAATGTTTGGGGAAAGCGAGCACTAAGTTTAAAGGGACAAGGAAAAGGGGGGTGTTTCTACACAGTGCTTGTTGTCCCCATACAAGTACTGTTAGAAAGTCACCTTATCAAGGCAAGGGGCAGTAGGAATATCCATGAATCGGTTATCTCTACCATAGGGGGAAAGAAAAGGACAAAAACCTTGGCTTCCAGACAAGGCTCTGTTCTTTTAGGCAACCAGAACAGAAATGGCCATAGAACCCTATGACTGCATACAAGGGACAACCTGCAGCAGGCCAACTGGAGCTCTGCAGATCACCAACCTCCCTTAGGCTTTTCCTCCATGCAAATCAGAGTGTTTGCATAAGAAGTCTGATCCTGTTATCCCATGGAAAACATTAGTTTCCGACCAGATCACTTTGACACATCTTCGCCTATTTCAGCAGCAGGATAGCTCTGGGATTCATTTATTCATCCATCCATTCACTTGCTGCCCATTCCTGAAAGCTCTGGACAGCTAACAATCAAAATCATTTAATAAACTAAAAACATCCCCCTCAAAAAATTTTTAAAAAAAGTAAATACAAGTATAATACAAGGAAAATGAATAACTATATTGGAGTGTGTGTGTGTGTGTGTATTAATGCACCCAATAGTTTCAAACCTTTATCATCTTCATCAGCTGTCCTTCTCCTATATCAGATGAAACAACTAGGTCTTAAATGCTGTCCTGAAACCCAGGAAGAAAGGAGGAGACCAGATCTCCCTAAGGAGGGAATTCCAAAGCAAGAGGAAGCAGTTGAAAATTCCTGTTTCCAAGGTCCTGTCAGATGATATTCTCTATGGATGGGACCCAGAGGGAGCCCTGCTAGGCCATTATGAGAATATGTCCCTCATTTCAATTTGTCATAGGTTCTCAGCTTCCTAATCTTGAGTTCATGTCATCCCATTTGCACACCGGTTTGTGATTTTCTGTAGAATTGTTGTGAATTTTGTAGAAAATCTGCATGTGCCCAATACATGCATTTTGCCAAGCATTTTCACTAATATAATTAAAAATTTACTGATATATTTTTTTCTAAATAACATTTGGTATTTGTATTGTGAAATTCAGAGAAGCATGAATGCTGAAGTATAAAAGGATCAAGTGCTGTATCAAGAATTAGTGGTTTGCTTTCATATCACAAGCATTACAACTGCTAGGATGGGATTGAGAGCCGACCTAACGATGATGCCAAGAATGGTTCTCGTGGGTACTGCTCCATTGGCTCTTTTGCTTCTGAGGTAAATGATTTGGGGTGAAAACACAATGTTTGATCATGTTTCTGTCTGATCTTAGGCTGCTTGTTCCTGGCAATAGCAGTTTTAGCCTTCGCATGTGGCCTTCTTGTCATAGTCATCAGATGATGACTCCAGTATTAGTCAAATGAGACGGACAAATTTACTTCTTCTGAGCACTCCATCTAAACTTCATTGGGAGGTCTGTTCATTCTTAGTGCTTTCCCACCTGTTCGAAGTGGCAAAACTAATGGGAAAAAAGAGTAGACAAGGGACAATTTCCCAGTAAGATCTTCTAATACATTTTGTATCAGTGGTAGAGCAGCCAAAGAGAGTTTGGGAGTTGTGTTCTGTAGCTGCCAATCCTTGGCTGTGAATTTTGTAATGGTACCCTCTATTACCAGCAGCCATTGATGTAATGAAGCTTTTCCTGGGGCAAGAGCTGATGGAAAGCCAGCTGAGAGTAAAAACAATGTATTTCCTAAAAAGGTACAGAAATGTGTTTCCCAAATATTTTCAGCAACCTACACCACATTAAAAAGAAAAAAAAAAGTCAACCAGAAACCTGTGGGCAAAACAATGACATAATAATATTTCTGGATGTCATTTTCTACATCATCACATGCATGTTGTCATTTTGGCATCATCATGGTTTGTCATAGATACCATTACCTCTAGAAGCAGCAGGGCTAGGACTTAACTTTGGGAACAGGTTGTCTTCCATTGAAAATGATTTGGAAAATCATCTTCCCATTGTTTGGAGTTTGCCTGCATGTTCTCAGGAGATTCTGGGGGCTACAAGCAACAGTGAAGGGCAGACATTGCTTGGTCTGCCTTAAAGGACAGTAATATGTCTGGGTGGGATGGGGGAGGATTCTGAAGTTTGCTTCTCAGCAGGGAAAGAAAGCAAAAAGGATGAGTAGTGGTTTGAAACAGGCTTGTACAAACATTGCACAAGTGAACTGCTTTACAGCAGAAGTGAACATAGGGGATTACTTTTCAAAGAAGGTACAAATGTTCCTGGCTTAAGTAACTTACCCAATAAATATTTCTGTCAGCTTTTGCTACTTATTCATACATTTATGAAGAGTGCAAAGCTGTTTTTCATCTGCCCTTTCTCAAGGGCAGCTCCCTAGTGCCGCAATAATTGAAAATTATGAATTTGGTCTCATAATTAAATTCTACCCTTTGAACTTCTTGTAGACTATAGCTGCATATTAATAGCAAACCAGCTGAATCAACGATGGCAAGAAAGATACTGCACACCAACTGCTAGGAGATAACATAACAAGCTTTGACAGTTCTCTAATTACTATACTACCACCTTAGTAAGAAATATTTTTAATAAAGTAGCAAGGCTCTCCTTTGCACATAAGTCAAAAGGTATAACTAATTTGGTCTTTAATTGATATCTATATTGCTGGTATGGAGGAAAATTTAAAAAGAAAAAGGTATGATATATATACTCTCCCAGCTTACTCTCTTATTAACTTATGCCCACTGGATACTTCCCAGCGTTGAGAACTGCACAGCAATAGAACAAGCTGCTTCCAGCAATGGAACAGGTGTTTAAGCAGAGGTTGAACAGTAATCCACTAGTGCATTCTGCCTTGTCAATTCTGTGTTGCTGTTTAGCATCATTCTTCCCCAGCCAGGATTCCTCCAGGTCTGCGTCCCAGACTCCAACAAGCATGACTACTGTTAAGAATTCTCAGAGTTGAAGGGTGGACATCTGAAGGTCTCCAAGATTGGGGAAAGCTGAACTAGATGGCCCCCAAGATACCTATCTAACATCTGCTAGGTGCCTAAAATTAGATAGCCTCCAAGGCACCTAATTCATATACATTATTATATGAATTATTATACACTAAGAAAAAGGTATGATATGTACTCTCCCAGCTAATTCTTTGATTCATTTATGTCCATTATGTGAACATATACACTAATTAGAATGGCCCTCCTTTCTGCAAAGCATGTTTTATTCTACCTTTAAATGTCTGGTGCAGTTAGAAGCACAGCCTTCTGTCATCACCTGTCATGTAAAAGATGGAGAAAAGTTGTCCTCTCCTATCTAAGATATTTTTCAGATACTTAACATATCTAAGGTGTTCCAAAGAGCCATAAAGACCTGGCTGTTCTAACAGGCCTTGGGGTAGGGTGGTTGGTGCCCCCTTTGTTGGATGTTAGTTGTTGGTGGGATGTTTTGGGATTTCCTGGGTTCACCATCTTGCTCTTCTCTCTCCCTCCCTCCCTCCCTCCCTCCCTCCCTCTCTCTTGTCTGAGTCTGGTTCTGTTTTGTTTGCTGCTGTCGTATTGTTTTTACATATTTTGGGTGCACCCAGATTTGTTTGAGCTGGGCAGTATAACATTGAATTAATAAATATTGAAATGGTTAAAAATCATTGGGATGCAGGTTTTGGAGGAGAGGTTAATGGTTGGGAAGCAAACTATCCACATCCTTAACCCTGTACCCCCAACACTGAAAATATAATCCAAGATCTCAATTTCTGGCCAATTTCTGGTCATTCTTTGTGGCTTGGATAGATAGTTCAGTGACAGGATGAAAAAGGATGCAGAGACCATCTGTTTCCATTCCTACTGTTCATTATTAATTTTTTTTTTCATCCTGGTGTTTTGCCTACAGGTGCAAGGCCCACTTTTTGGGGAATCAACCAAATAAAATACAAAAAATTGCACAGCAAACATTTGGCCATTCGGCCACCAAAATTCAGCAGTGCAATCTCACAATACTGGGAGACACATACATGCACTTTATTTATTCATTCATTCATTCATTCATTCATTCATTCATTCATTCATTCAATTAATTTAGGTGCCACCCAATGCCAGACTGACTCTAGGCAGCTCACAATATAGAAATGAGATAAAACTACAAATATATAAACAAGATAGAAGACCAGCCAAATGACACAAAAAGATGTATACAAAATGAATCAAACAAGAGGCTCCATCCAGCCTACCCAAATTCTTGGGAAAACAGCCAAGTCTTGAGGCCTTCTGGAATACCATCAGGGTAGGATACACACAGATCTCAGGGGGGAATCTCATTCCAGAGGACATAGGCAGAAGCAGGCCTTAGGTTGCCCACCTCTGCCATTATGAATTTGGGTAGATTATTTATGGAACTCTCTCCTCTTGGAGGTATGAATGATCTCGATCCTCCTTCATTTTCAGAAGGAAGCAAAGACAATAGTATTCTATTCTGCTTTAGCCTGAGTCAGTTGTGATCTCCCTCCTCGTGCATCGCCTGCAGCTCCTGACACAGCCCCGACACTTCCACTTCAGCCAGACAGCAGCGGTGGCCAATCAGGCAGGCGGGCTGGATAAATGACCCTGGTGGGCCATATCCGGCCCATGGGCCGTACTTTGAAAACCCCTGTATATAGATTGATATCCACTAAATTAGTTGAACCAGCATAATATTAGCTCTTCTCACTGAACAGCCCTCTTTTTTCTCCTCTGAGTCTCCAGTTTGAAATAAGCAATGGGAGGGATGTCCCTGAGCCCCACACATGCAGGGTGGAAGCATAATTTGGCATTTGAAATGATCAACATGCAGATCAATATTTTTTTTTTAATTCAAGACAGCAAAACTAATCAGTAAGAATATAAAGGCCAGAGTTATTTCTGTGTTTGTGGGGAGGGGGTGGGCCAGAGTTGGCTCATTCCTCCATATAAGATGCTCAGAGTCAGATATGACTGCAGCAGCAGAAAAGTCTAGTAAAACAAGTAAATAAAATATTAGGAGCAAACAACAGGTGCAAGTGTGCAGGTCAGGGATATGTTGACATGAATATTCAGCTTCTCATTCTCTTGGACTCTTAAAAACGCACAGTTTGGGGGTCGCTTTTGTTCCGATTCTGAAGAAGCCTTGTAGCAGATCAGGTTGTCTTGGGCTGAGCAGACCCTCATCCCCCTTCCCCTTGTGCCTCTCGATTTATGGTTTGGGATACAATATGAAGGTGTAGCAAGGCCTAAAATAGCAGTGGCTACATGGCAAGTGATTGTCTTCCTGCTGAGCTCAGCTTATGCTACATAGGAAATCCCGTCTCCTTGAGGGTGGCTCAAGGCTGTTTCTCAATGGTACAGTTCCAGGGATTCACTTTAATGTTGGTGTGCACCTCTCTTGTAGAAATAAATAATACATAAGACTGGTGCTTCTGCCAAGCCAAGAACTGTTGCTCTCCTGAAGAATATTCTGCAGTTTGCAAATCCTTCTGGGAATTGTGTGCAGAATTCATTGTTTTCCATCTTCTTGCTTGTTTAATATGAGAGACAGCATCTCATGGCATGGGCTGTTATTTCATAGAAGTTCCCCTCAAAAGAAACTTAAGAAGTACAACTGATATTTCCTTTTTGCATGTTTTTGTAAGCCATCTTTCCTAACTAAATTTGTAGACTATAATTTCCTTTGTAATTATGTGCTATGTTGCATATTTCTTTAGAGCTTTTATAGTTTAGCAACATTTGTTGCATTGGGTTGACACAATGTCTACCTATTTAGGGAGTCATAATGGGATTACATTATGATTTCAGGGAAGGAAATCCATTTACGCTTCTGTAGCAGCCTCTTACCATTGTTTTGCATAGCAGAGGTGTGCTACCATTAAGCATTTACAAGCAGGCAGGTTCCCTTAGCCTAGGCAGAACAAGACTCACGGAACGATCCATTTCCTTCAACTCATAGAGATATTGAGACAAACACCTCTGTTTTGTAAATTGTTTATGGAATGCTTTAAACATAAATAAAGAGTTCACATGGTTCAGTAAAATGCAACCTATCATTTGCTCTAGTTGCAAGGTAGTGGCAAGGTAGAGGAATTACAATCCAATTTACTAAAAGAATTGTATATAGCTTATTTCAGAAAGGCTACATTCAAGAGTAGGAATCTCAGTGGAGAAGGAACATACTTCCCATAACAAAAGGAATTATGTAGAGATGGGGGGAAAGGAAGTGATATTGTATCAGGTCAGATTCTTTGCCTTTAGAGGGCAGTTTGGACCCTCCCTGTCCCCTGTCTTGCCTGCCTGAATTATTTTAAAATAATCAATCAATCAATCAATCACATAATGTAAAGTTGTTAGCATCCTTCTTATTTATGAGAATGGCTCAATGCCCCATGCAGATCCCATAACATTCATAGGACACTTGGCTTCAAAGTGTGCCCATCTGTACCTTTCAAAAAACAAGCTAGACAGCAACTTGGGTGATAGAGAATATCTTGGAGGATGATAGAGAGAATGATAGGGAGCTTAATTTTTTTCCTGACTGGCCTTCAAAATAGCCATTTGGCGAAGGTGTCAGAGATATCTCTAAGCCTGAAATGAAGCCTGTCCTTGGTTAATTTGGACTAGCAACAACTCTCCAGCTTTAATTGGTGCAGAATGCAGCAGCCCAGGCATTGGCCAATACTACCTATGAACTTCTACTGCATCTGAATTTGGTATATTATGTTATTTCTCTTAATATAAAGTCTTAATATTCTGACCTTCAATGATCTGCTAAATGAGGATAGATCTGTTCAGGTAGAAATTACTGGGGTTCCTACTTTAATTTTATGATTAATACTGTGCTGATTACTGCTGCTGGTATTTATATACAGTGGTACCTCGGGATACGAACTTAATCCATTCCGTGACTCTGGGCGTATCCCAAGTTGGTCGTAACCCGAAGGAATTTTCCCCATAGGGTTCAATGTAAACCCGGTTAATCCGTTCCGCCCTCCGAATTTGGTCGCACCCCGAGGCAAATTTCCCCATAAGGTTCAATGTAAATACCTTTAATCCATTCTGGCGTCCGCAGACCACACGTCAGGGGCGGGAAAACGTCCAGGCGCGGCGTGGTGCGGCGTGAAAATGTCTGGGCGCGGTGTGGCGCGGCAGGAAAACGGCTGGGTGCGGTGCGGCGCAGCGCAAAAACAGCCGGGCGCGGCGCGAAAATGGCCTGGCGCGGCACGGCACGGAAATGGCCAGGCGCCGCACAGCGTGGTGCGAAAACATCTGGGCATGGCGCGGTGTGGCGGGAAAACATCCGGGCGCGGCGTGGCGCGAAAATATCTGGGCGTGGCGCGGCGCGGCAGGAAAACGGCCGGGTGCGGTGCGGCGCAGCGCGAAAACGGCCGGGCGCGTGTCAGGGCAGAAAAATGACCGTACCCAGAGGCGGAGTTCACACATCAAGGTAAATTTTTGCGGCCGGAGCTGGTCATAACCCGAAAAGTTCATTAGCAGAGGCATTCGTATCCCGAGGTACCACTGTATTACTTGAATTTTAATAATGATGTAGCTTTTAAAATGATTGTTTTAAATCAGTTATATAAAATTAATGAAATATTGAAAACTCTTACCTAATTTTACAATGCTTGTAAGTTCCCTGTTTATTCATTTGTTTCATTTATTTTATTTATTTATTACTCAAATTTATATGCCACCTGTCTCACTATATAAGTGACTCTAGGCGGCTTACAAGTAAAAAGAACTATAAAAATCTTTACACACATGTACAGAGCTAAAAAGCTAAAAAAGGCAGAGAGAGCATCCTCAAGCTCCCAACCACCCCCAGTGCTGTGGATCCCCAGTGGGTCCCCGTGCAAGTTGGAAAAGCCAGGTCTTAACCCCCTTCCAGAAGGCCTGTAGAGAGGGAGTCAATCTCACCGCAAGGAGCAAGATGTTCCAGAGAGTGGGAGCAATGGCAGAAAAGGCTCTCCTCCTAGTAAAATTCTTTGGCTGACAGGGTCTGTAGCATGCCCTTCCTGCCAGACCAAGTGGGATGGGTCGATGTAATTGGGACCTGGGCCCATGCCATGAAGGGATTTAAAGGTAATAACCAACACCTTGAATTAGACCTGAAAGCAAACTGGCACCCAATGCAGCTCATGCAGCAGAGGTGTTACATGCACAGTTCTAAGGGCGCCCATAACTGCCCACACTACCACATTCTGCATCAGCTGCACTTCTGAATGCTTTTCAAGGGTAGCCCCCTTACAGCGCATTACAATAGTCCCTACGGGAGATGACCAGGGCATGAGTGACTGAGACAAGGGCCTCCCAGTCCAGGAAAGAGTGCAACTGATGCACAACGCAAAGTTGAACAAAAGCCCTCCTAACCACGATTGCCACCTGCTCCTTGAGCAGGAGTTGTGAGTCCAGGAGGACCCCCAGATTATCCCCAGAAAGAATTTTTCTTTTTCTTTTCCTGTTTTTTTTTCCTTCCCCCTCCCTTTGTTTGCCTTTGTTGTTGCTGTTCTTTTCTTTTAGCTTTTCTCAAAAACACTTAATGAAATATATATTTTTTTTAAAAAAAGAAGCACTGGTTTTGCCCTGTAGAGTGATATATGGCTTGACTCTGAGAAATAAGCAAGATCATCTTCTCCGCCAGATTTGACCTGCCCATTCATCCATCCTGGGAGAAAATGCTAAGGATTCCTTCTCTTTCACAAGGAGAGAGAGACAGCAGCTTCCAGGGATTGATTCTCAATGGGGTGCCTATTCCATGCTGCTGACCTTCAAAACAGAGTTATTTCATGGAGGCTTTGAAGGATGTTACAAATAACACTTGGATGGAGTTGCTGCCATTTAGTTTTGATGATTTGACATTCATAAAAATGTATTTTTACACCATGGATGTTGTTCAGTATAGCTTTTGATTGTATTAAACCTTGCCTGATTAGCAGGTAGAAATCTAATTAATAAATCAATGAATAAATAAGTGGCAGGATGAGGAAAGTGAGAGAAAATGGTAAGCCATGGGCCTGCATTTTCAATCTGGGATGATGCCCACCCCTATGTTGTCTGTCTCATACTGGCTTTTCCAAGTATTCATCAGAGTATTGTAGAATATTGCTCTGCATGCTTCACAACTTTGAGAAGTTCATACTGCTGTACAGTGCTTCTTGACTACAGACAACAAGCCTTTGGATTATGGCCATAGCCATTGGGTAAGGTTCTTGGGGCTATTTCCTGATTGCATCCTTCTCCCAGGCAGCAGCCCCTCTATTCAGACAGCAGAGACATCCTTCCAGGGCTGGGAACCAGCAGTGAGGTGTGTAGATAGGTGGACTATGGAAAGGGAGGTTTGCTTAAATAGTTCTCGAAAACATGCTAATCACCCTCAGCAGCCACTTGTTAACAACTCAATGGAAAAAACCCTGCCTAACCCCCAGGAAGATACACACATAATCTGACACCAAAACAAGCAGCCAATCATTAACCCAACCCACCCATCCACCCCCCACACACACACCCTTCAGGCACCCTCACAGATCTCTATAAATACCCACAACAGGGTCACATCATCCTGGGCACAGAGAGAACTGCTCCTGTCTGTGCTCCTGCCCTCTGAAGATGCCGGTCATAGATGCTGGCGAAACATTAGGAAACAAAATTTCCAGAACACGGCCACACAGCCTGGAAGATCCACCCCAGCCACAGTTCTCGAAAAGTTCTTGTGGAATCTGGACAATGGTGATTCCATTGTCATGGAGACATGGCAGGGAAGTATCCAAAACAGGACTAAATTCCAACATTAAAGATTTTTCCTCCAGGAAGCCTAGGGAAATTCCAGCTACTAGAGCCGTAGGAAGCAGGAAGCAATAAAAAAAATATTTCAAGTGGCACAAGCAGAAAACCAGTTACTGGAGTCTGATATACACAAGGGGTGTCTATGGGGAAGGGGGTCAAAAAGATAAAGATAGAGGGCATGACTGTACAATCAAAGCCCCACCCCTTTTTAACATGTGTCACATGCCTGTAAAGAGGCAGGGCTTCTATCACATTGCTGCACCTGGCACCTTGATTTACTTTTACCACCCCCTTCCTCCATGGATGCCCTTGGGAGCTTGATGGGCTACAATGAGCTAATATGCTACCTCTGGTGCTGGTAGGTGAGTTAAACGCCTGCAAGGCTTTGCTGAGATCAGGACTTCCTGAATCATGCTGTGAGTCTCCCCACTGTTGCTCTCCGTTCTTCTGGCCAAATGGGGCTTGCTTCCAGATTAGTCATCATCTGCACATTTCTTTCTCTCTCTCGCTCTCTCTCTCTCTCTCGCTCTGTGTGTGTGTGTGTGCAGGAGGCATGCATATCCATGAGATTATTATGAACAAAAATATACTTCTAGCACCTTGATCACATGCTGAACTTGAAAAAATAGCCTAGCAATCTTGTTTTGGATGCTTCCCAGCCATGTCTCCATGACAATGGAATCTCCATTGTCTCCAATCTCCATTGTCCAGATTCCAATCTCCAATCTCCATCTCCAATCTCCATTGTCCAGATTCAACAATAATTTTTTGAGAACTATTTAAGCAAACCTTTTGATAAAAGCTGGAGGTAAGTAGTGTCAAGCTTTTATCTCTTGATACATTTATTGACATAACTTGTGCAAATTATAAATTGATTTTTTCCAAAAAAAAAGTTATTTATATAACTATCTTTTGATCCCATTAGCTACACTCTCTAGCCCAAGGCTAAAAAAGGTTAACAAAGGCATGCACTTCTATAGTGGGTGAATGAAATAAGTGATAATTTGTAGGTTCATAAATGGGATGAATCAAGATTTCGGAATTATTTTAGTGTGAACTATGATTCTGTAGCACACAGCAAAATAAAGTTGTTGTCAAAGCACTTTGAACAGAGCATCACACGATCCAAGGCATTATGTATGTCAACAATAGTTTTTGTTTTTTTTTTTGTCTGCGCTCAGTCATTGCTGACCCTGCAGTGACTGCTTGGACAAGCCCTTGCAGTTTTCAAGGCAATTGTTTTTCGGAAGTGGTTTGCCAGTGCCTCCTTCCTAGAGCAGAGCCCAGCTGGCGAGCAGGAGGCGGGGTTTCTGTTGCTTCGCGCCATTTTCGGGCATGTGCGGTTTTTCGTGCTTACTGGCAACTGCTCCCAACTCCTTTTTGCAAGGCGCCGGAGTGAGAGTCCCCATTTATCTACTCACGTGAGTTTTCGACCTGTTGGGTTGACAGGAACTGGGAGGAAACAGGAGCTCACCCTGTTTAACGCGAAGGCTGGACTCGAACCGCTGAAGCATCAACCATTAAAATAAACTGCTGTCCAGTACCTTTCTCATTCTCTTTCCTTAAAGTTCATGTGACTCTCATTTAAATTATGAACTTTTATGTGTATAAAATTAAGTGTAGAAAAATGTGGATTAACTTCATGGAGAAGCTAGTACACTGAATTTTGCTTTTAGCCACCTTTTCTTTCCCTCTACCTTTTCCAGATAGAAAAAAAAAATCATCCATCAGAATTTTCTCACTAATATGCCAAGTTTGGACTTGGGAAATATGTAGAGAAATCCAAATGATATATGCACATCAAAGCCCATGCTTTTAGAATTATGTGATGCGGTTTGCTAGGTACAACCCAGAGAACATTGGCAGGAAATAAGCACGCAAGGGGAAAAAAGGTATGTACAAAACTGCACTTTCCCAAGGACGAGTTGCTTACAAAATACCTAAAAATGCACAATTACAGTAAATATCAACATTAAGGTAAGTGTGCCTGAAAAGGTGTACAATTATCCTGTTTTGGGTTTTTGTTTTGTTTTGTTTTTCTGTCAAATGTGTAAGTAGCAAGACCAAACAGAACTTTCAGCTGGTCAAGTGCACAATTCAGCAAAAATTCAGTTGGCAGACTCACCCCTCCCTATTTTCAGATCTTTTCCCCATTTTCACATTTTTAAAATGTGTTGGATATAGATCTTTGAAGATGTCAAGGAGATAAAGAGATTAGGGTGTCCAGAGAGATAGAGATAGAACTGCAGATAGTTCTGTTTATGTAAAATGCAACTATAACCAATCATTTAGTGTGGCAAGAGCAGAAATGGCCTTATGGAGTCACCCTTGATGATGCCTCCAATCTTCTCTTATTCCAACAAGGGACGGTGGATGATATCAATGGAAAGCCACAGGATTTTCAGATAGTATTGAGCTGTCACATTTGAGGAGGAGAAAAACATGCTTACCACATACTTACAGAATTGTTATCTTATATGGCAAACCTCTCGTTTTATTTCTTTTCCTCTAAATGCAGATATGTTACTAAAATATAGCATGGGACAATTATGGTCATTCATAGGTATCAGCTTGACCATTTGTTTATCAAAAGCATCAACAGAATGGACCAGCCATTCTCAGGACATACTGTGATTGCTTTTATTGCTTTGGATATATGAATTCCCAGATGAATTGATTTTGATTTTAATGATATTGATTCCAATTTGGCCTTGATTTTAATTAGTTTATTTTTATTCTTTGTTTTATAAGTGGTATCTTTAACTGCTGTAAGTGACTTGATGAATTGTGTTAACAGAAAGGCAAGATATAAATCTTGTAAATAAATGCTTTGGTTCAGGAGGTAGGGTGGGGAATTTCCCTTCACATGCATGCTTGCAAACACCAAATCAGCATTCTGCAGACTTAATCTGGGGCTGTCCAACTTCCCAGCTTTAAAGGGAGAATCTAAATGAGTTGGGTCTTTTGATCGTGTCCCTCCATTCTGAATGGCTGGTTCTACTCACTCTTGCAGATCAAGGCTGTCAGAATACGGATGGAATCTCTAGTGCATGGCAGGTGGACCATCAAAGGAACAGAAAGACATGTAGAAACCTCCCAAAGACTGTGATCTGACGTTTCCTATGAAGCATCCCATTATTCAACTGCTTGCTCACGCATCTCCAATGAGAAAGTAGCCCCTATAATAATGCAGAAAGCATAACCGTGATGTCTTTGGTAATTAATGACCTGTGGTGCTTGAATTTCCCAACTTACAATCAACTTTGCACTTTGGGTTTGTTTTCTTTCAACTCGCTCATAGATCATTAAAAATGTGCTTAATTACTAGATTAGCTAACCTAACACTTGGTGCAAAACCTACAAAACCTGTGGGCATTCTAGTGTTTTAATCTCATTATCTGGCATCAGGGTAAATCAAATGTGACTTCAAGCTTTTAGGAAAAAAATGGTAATTATATAGAATCTGTAATGTAAAAACAATGGACGCTGAAATAAATGTCTAGCATTATAATAGTGCAAGTCAGACATACAAAGATCCACCAAATTAAATTAAATCAAATGATTTTTGCACTGACCCTATCCAGTAACTATTTCACTTTTTAAAGGTCAGTTGTGGCCCTTGGCATGCAAATTTTTCCCATTTCCCATTTTCTCTGGTTAACAAAGGCTCTTAAAGTCCCAGCCCTATCATTTGCCAACTGATCTTTTTCACTGAAGATGGGAGATTGAGCTGGGATATTTTTGCATACAAAGAGCAGTTAAGTTACACTGTCTGACTGGCTTATCTTAAATCAATTTAGGATCTCTGTCCCCAATGGGCATACCAACCACAGAAAGTAGTAAGATGCATTTCAACAGCAGTCTCCTATGTAGCTTTATTGACTCAAAGTTGCCTCTTAAACACACTTCTCAATGCCAGCACAAACTGTCCAGAGATATCTACAGTTGATCGTGATGCTTTCACTGTCAGGTAAAGAGGGAAGCATCTGTGTCTTAATTGGGGCTATGGAATGTGTTTATTGTCCTCCTGTTCTAGTGGAATTTTGTGCTGAGGTTAGTGTAAGATAGTACAGGACAGTCTGAGCACAGAAGATTCTGATTTCCAGCCTGTTATTGTCACATTCCATAATATCTTCATTCATCAGAATGAGGTACCATCCTAACATATACAAACATACTGATTTAGGAAGAAATTAAAAATGAAAAGTTGAAATGAAATGTTTGTTTTGTTCTGTTTGCGTCTTCCAGTTTTAACAAGTCTGCTAATCAGTGGTCAGATGCTCACTACCACCACCCTCCAAAATCAACCCAGATGAAGTAGCATAGCTTTCATTCAATATGCAGCTTTGTCCAAAAACCAATCCAAGATGATGATGATGATGATGATGATGATGATGATGATGATGATGATGATTTGGACAGAGTTGATTCCAAGCAGGACTGATTGAGCAAACAAAAATCATTCCCTCCTTTGTAGGAGAAAATTTCCAGATAATAGCTTCATGAGTCAGGTGGATTTTCAATGATACAAATACACTTGAGTTAAATAGCTAAAATATGTGTCTTTATGAAAAAGGAGGGTCGGTTGGTCAGTAGAAATCAGTAGGTACTTAGCAAAGAGGTTCTAGAGGAAATATGTGTCTATCAACAGAACGGAATGGAAGGTGTCAGATGAACTCACACACATCCTGGAAAACTAGCCAGTTAGACTTTGCCCTGTTCATATTCCTGTTATTATCCTTCTTATCTTTGTCCTTATTCCTTTTTGAAAAAGAGGAAAATCGTATTCCTACACTCTCCATTCTATATCATCCTATTAATGGATGGAAGGAGGTGGCAACTAATACCAGACACACTGCTAAGGGTACAGTACAAAATGGGAAGCCTCTGGCTATAATGGACAAGTACATGTTTCTCCCTATCCCCTTAAGCCTGAAAGGGAGTCTACTGCATAGACCAACACAGATTTATTTGAAGCTATTGTCTCATTTGATCCTATTGCCTAGATAACCTTTGGCTCTAAAATGTACCCATGTGCCTTCTTCAGCAGGACCGATGGTTCACTTTTGATTCTAGCCCATTCATACTACAGCCAAAGAATGAGCAGAAAATTCAACCATAGTCTGCTTCTATTTTGTCCATGCTCCTTTGCCAGGCTGGTTCCTCTGGTCTCTGCTTGAAAGCTCCACAGCCTCAAGTCCCACATGGGGAGTTGAGGCTGTCTCCTGTCCAACTCCACATGGGGAATTGAACTGTCTCCTGAGAAGAAGAGACCTAGTTTTGCTGACAACTTAAGGTCTCTTCTTCTCAGGAAACAGTTCAGAGGAGGGTTGTCTATCAGCTGCTTGTTCCTACTCCATGCCTTCTTTTGGGCTCATTCTGCTTTATGACTTTCTATTATACCTCAAAGTCTGTAATGAATTGATTTGCCTACAAGAGTTACCTGGCTTGAACTTATTGGTTTGGAGGGTTTAGTAAAAAGTGAACTATATTCTAAAACGATGTCATTGCTCTCCCCATGTGGGACCCTCTGAGATGAGCTTGGCTCCTCTTCTAAGGCAAGCAGGTTACTGTAGCTCAGCACAGTCCTGGGTCTCCCATTCAGGCCCTTGACCTAGGATCCTACAACTCTCCCCAGGATTGCCTAGCCTCACCTGCTCCTTCTTGCCATGGCCCAGTCAAGCATCTCAGGCCAGTTACATTTATCCTGAGGATGAACGATCTGGCCCATTGCTTGCAGTCTAAACATACCATTGTAACTTTTTCAGTCCATGCCAAGAGTTCCATCTACAAATGACTCTTCACTGCCTGACTCTTCTTCTTCCCATGAGGCACAAGTGTAACTTATTAGAGAAGCTACTGCACATTGATCTGCTTGTTCATCCCAACATTTAGGAAGGGGGCAAGCCAGAATGAGGGAGGCTTATAAAATTAATTGATTTCCTCTCTTATGCAACTTATGTCTACAGTATGTGCTGTTCATATGATTCTCCTTGCAAGCAGATGAAATGTCATCTTGTTCTTGTTACAGACTCAGGGGGAGAGAAGAACACTGGCAGTGGCTGTACTGAGCTTATCTTATGATTATAAGGCTTTCATGGGGCGGGGGGGGGAGTGCTCCTGCACATGTGCACATACTTCCTATTACACTGGCCATCTATGCTTCTCAACGTGAAAAAGGCACATGGAAAGAGTGAATAATATGATGCTTTTCCTTGGAATTTAATTGAAACATTGAAAGCTAAGAAATTTTATCTGCAAAATGAATAGGCAACTAAAGGCAGGGCATTAAGATTACCCCTCCATCTCATCCATGAAGCATTCCTTTTATTTTCTTCTCTTTTGAACAACCACAACCATCAAAAACAAATTATTTTCTATCTGACTGAATGGGTGCAGTCACAAAAATGTGGAAGAAAATCTATGGTTTTATTCAGAGCATGCTATGGCTTTTCAAGATTTTTGAGCCCCCTCAGCTGTAACAAAAATGTTGCAGCTCTTGTTGATAACATGGAAGGAAAGCAGAAATCTGGTGCCATTTAATATGTAATATATTTATATGTTCTCATTGTTTAGCCAGTTCACTCATACATTCCTAAATTTACAGTACAGTACAATCCTAGATTTAGATGCCTTAGGCCAGTGTTGTCCAAACTTGGCCACTTTAAGATGAGTGGACTTCAACTCCCAGAATTCCCCAGCCAGCATGTCTGGCTGGGGAATTCTGAGAGTTGAAATCCACTCATCTTAAAGTAGCCAAGTTTGGACAACACTGCCTTAGGCAATTTACAATGTGGTTGAAGTGGATTGCAAGATAGCTAATAATGTTTCCTTTGGATGACATTTCTAAGGAATAACCAGTCCTGTTAAAGAGGAAACAAGACATCACCAGTTCACGTCTGTGCATCATTGAAAAGTACCCATTGTAGTGGTGGTGACAAGTTGTTGGACTAGGATAGAAAGACCCAGGTTCAAGCTCACCAGGTGACAGGCCAGATAATCTCTCTCATACTAACTTACTGGACAGGCTTGTTATGAGGATAAAATGAAGAATGGAGAACTAAGTACAAACACCACCTTGAATTCCTGAGGAATATAAATGTAACATATCAACAAATAAATCAAACAATGAAGTATTCTGTTCAAGGTACAGCATGGCCAGCTGGTTAATATTTCAAACTTTCTTTCAGGCAGAACAGAGTAAGAATTTATATACTTTGGAAAACTCTGCAAGGTTGAGATGCCCTAGTTTTACATCTTCTTAACTTCAGTGCAAGCTTTATATTTTCCAATAACATTGTTTTTGAGGCAAAACAGTTAAAATCCCTAAAAAAGGAAGGAGTAAAAATGTTACCTGCTACAAACATATCCCTTATTCCTCCCTCTCCCCAAGCAATATTCTTTTCTTACAACTATTTTCTGATCTTTCTGTTAGCTTAATGAAGCTATTGCCATTAAGTATTGGGTTTTTCCCCCCTTGTGGCCAATATGACCACTGTTACTTTTAAAGCTAAGGTAATAATTCTTCCTTCATTCCTATCACACATTCCCCCAAGAAAGGATCTCTGAATGGAATGTGATGTAACTTTTTGATTTGCACCATTAAGCCTTGCTATTAAAACCCACCACCTAGTATGTGAGTGCATGTGAATATGTGTGTTTTGTTCCCATTATCTAGTTAAATTCTTCACAGAGGGATTCATTTGACAAATGAATGTTGCTCTAGTTTCCAAGTTGGACCATCCATCAGCAACCAGGAAAATGGCATTGAGGAAAGAAGATGGCTATTAAAAGAAAATTATACCTTAAGATAGTTGGGAGCTACAAAATAGATGTATCATATTCTTTGGAAGCTGCAGACAAATACTTTTCAAATATGATCAAGGGCGCAGAGGAAGTTTGCTTCAAAGCAATTGAGTAGATAAGACCAGCAAGGTTGTGCTAACCATTGCAGATCAACTTGTACACTGTTTCTAAGCTGATTTGTAATAGAATTTGAGGTCACACCAAGAAATTGAGTTTTATTTATTGTTTGTTTATTTTGTCATTACCCATCTCACTACAGAGTAACTCTGGGTGGTAGTATTAGGGAATGCTAACAAATGCTGCACAATCTTTGGCCTTTAGACACTGGACTGCAATGTGAAAATACTTTTACCTTGCTTTGGTTGCTGTTCTTTATTAATTTTGCTGTGATTATTAATTTGCATAGATTTTCCTCTGGAATAGCCAACTATATGAGCCAATTTTTTTCTTTGTTTTTAAAGCATTTTCCCCCAATACTGAATTTGCTAAACATAGAGCTCACATTTTTTTAAAAAAAAATCAATGCACTTATTAGTCATAACTCTGTCAGTTTAGTTTTGCTCTTGAATTTTCCTTTGTAAAGCAAAGTTCTAAACATAAACAATTAATTTTTTTTATCCTTATGAACCTCTGTCAGATTTGCCCCTTTTTCAGGTTTGTCCTTTATTTTTTCCAAGAAAATATGGTCACCATATCTTATACTTTCCAAGATTTTCTATTTATCCCAGATAACTGTTAAAGAGACCTTCCTGAAATCAGTGCAGTTCTTGCATCCTTAATCTGACTGAGCTGTGGGGGGCTTGATGGGTGGCTTTGAATGGGTACGAGCTCAAACTCAGCATTTATTTCAAAATCCTTGCATTTACCTGCAAGATCTTGCATCTACAGTTGCACCACACTACAGCTGATGCTTCATAGCCACTGCACAATCCTCGGAAAAAACATGCTGCTTTAATGAGTTACTGACAAGTGCCACACACACACGCCTGCACATTCCAAAGCACTTTTTTCCAATCAACTCTGAAGTATCACATAGTCCTAGCAGCTAATATTTCTTATATTTCCTTGTGGCAGGTTTACATGGGTTTCTTAGATGTAGAGCTGAAGCAGGAATTTTCTGTCATCTCCCTGGGATATTAAGGAATACAGAGACGCTCCGGCTTTAAGGGAAGCAATTTCCAGAAATGAAAAGTCTTGCATTTTTTGGAAAATTCAGTTTGTGTGATGGACTGGAATGGTGGGAGGGGAGTAAAGAATGTGCTCTCATCTCCAGAGGAGCGAGGAAGAGATAAGCAGAGGAGACTGGCACCTCCCTAAGAAAATCCATTGGTGTGAACTGGCTGAGCCTGGGAACTGGTTTCAGTCTGGGAACATTCTTGTTAAGGGGTTGTAGCTAATAAACCTTGCTGGATTGATTCTGCATGGTCTCTTGGAGTTCCTTGGGCTAGGCCCGACATCAATGTTCCCAGACTCTTAATTACCTTCCAGTAGAAGGAGTTACATCTTGGCTACAGATCCACAGGGAGCTAATTTGACCCTTCAGCTCTTGGCCGCTGCACTACTACAACACCAGCAGCAAGTGGATGCACAGATTAATAACCTGCAAGCAGTTATGGGACAACTAATACAGCAAATTGGACCGGGAGCCCAGCCACCACCACCACCACCACCACTGCCACCAGTGTTGCTGTGTTCACCTGGTAGCATGCCTGAGAAGTACGGAGGTGAGGTGGAACAGATGAGAGCACATTCTTTACTCCCCTCCCACCATTCCAGTCCATCACAGTTTGGTGTTATTTTACAGACAGTAGACTAAAGCATACAGGCTTATAAATTCTGAGACAGTTACTCTTTGAAAGAAAAAATACACGATCATGTAAGAGTATAACCAGGTTTCCTTAAGATTTCAGCGGGGGGGGGGGGTGTTATTTCAACACATCTTGCAGGTCAGAGAAGGCTGATATAGAAATACAATCTAATGTGAGTCATGATTTATCAGGTCTTAGGGCCCACATACCTTCTTTCAACGTTTTTAGTTTTACTTAAATATAATTAGGTGTCTCTTTCTGATAACCTTTTCTAGAACTTAGAAGACAGGACTTATTAATTAGAATCAGAACTTATTAATAAGTGATTTTGAAGAATCTGAAATAGTGACTGTTTCTTTTGAAAAGAACTTATTAGACAGAAGAGTCTCAACTAGCATTATTTTTCATTCTATAAATGAATATTAATGGTCATGACACTTCACAGAATTCTCCAAAAAAAGAATGCCTTAGCCTAAATGCATTTACTATCTAAAATGAAGATCACTGGAAGACCGTTGAAAAGTATGCAGGGGAAGAATGGGGTCATACACCTTGAACCTGCCCTGCTTAATATCAGTAGAGGTTCTCTGCCCACATGCAAGGCTTGCTCCATGCCAGCAGAACTCTGGTGAGGCAGTGCAGAAAGTCTCTCTTAACACAATAGTTGAATACAACTAGGAAGGAGATAAAGGTGACAAGAGAAACAGACCAAACAGATAAGTGGGGGTTATATTGCAGGGTGTCTAATGTAAAGCAGGAGAATGGATTTTTTTCCTCAGTCCAAGGAATCATCAAATCTGAACTATGGAATTGGAAGAGCATACAATTCTGCCTTCTGGCATACCCCTCAAGGGTCTTTGAATGGTATGCCAGAAGAGATTACTAAACAATAGTGGGTGAAACCAGAACAAAAATTAAATATAATTTCATTTACATTTCAATTAAATCAACATCAAATGCATTGCACCTGCACTCCTATTAGATGTATTTAATTATTTTCTCCTTCAGACACATTACAAATACAATGGACAATCTCTTGGGAACATACTCAAGGTTTTTAGGGGCCACATGTACACATAATTAGCTTTGCATCCTATCATAGTCCAAAAGGAGAAGAAACTGTTGTTGAAAAAGAAAACTTCCCTACCCCTGGCCACAAGTTCATCTAATAGTGATCCCATATAACTTCTGTATTACCCTAGAGAAGTGGTGCTATGTATGATCTGAATATAATCTGAGTGATTTAAACTGATAAAATCCTATGGATTAAAAAATCATGCAGCTTTTCAGTTTAGAGAAATATGTAATGGGGATGGGGGGTGTCTAGGACATCCAGAATACTTACAAACAGATGGTTACATACATACAGGTATTAGGAGAGTTTTTCGGCTAATGAAGGAGTTTTGAAGACAACCATGAGATTGAAATTGTGGGTATTCAAGGGCTATATTTTCTGGCAAGAGAGCCAGTTTGGTGCAGTGGTTAAAGCACTAGACTAGAAACCATGAGACTATGAGTTCTAGTCCTTAATTAGGCACAAAGCCAGCTGGGTGACCTTGCCTTGGGCAAGTCTCTTTCTCTTACCCCTGGCAATGACAAACCACTTCTGAAATCTTGCCAGGAAAACTTCAGGGACTTGTCCAGGCAGTCACCAGGAATCAACCCTGACTCAAACTCACCAAAACAACAACAAAAATAATTCCGGCAAGTCACATTTGATAGATGCTGTGAATAGAGAATAGAATCCCTGTTGACAGAACCTATTATAGGTGATCTCTAATTGATAAAAGACACTAGATAACTTTATCTCTACAAAAGAAACAAAGTGTTACTTGGATCACTCTTGTTATGGCTCCATTATAAACATCATCAGAGGAAGAAAGTGTTTTGTCCAAGGGCAGTTGTTTTCAATTTCATACAACAATTTTGTGCTTATGGAGTCAGTTAATAACCAAATGTTCTGCTCATTTAGTTTCACACTGAAATCACCTACAAGTGCATTAGGTCACTAGTGAGATTTCACTCCCTCTCCCTCTTTTTCTTTGCACTTTTTAGATGCTTCATCCCACCCACTGTCCCTCCCTGAATTAACAGTGTGGGCTTTAAGAGCTACTGGGCAAACTCACCATTGCCATTCCACTCACACCACTTCCAAGAGGGATGTGATAAAGTATACAGAGAAATTGGCTCTCCTTGGTCTCATTGCTTGCTCATTCAGAACAGGCAGGTGAACAGGGAGTGAGAAACAGGCACCGTAGGAATAAGGACTCCTTTTATGCACTTCAGCAGGTGCCAAACAATGATAACTTTCGATACCAACCATGCTTGTAGGTCTAAAGAGAAGATAAAAGGGGTTCTGCTTTAGCTTATACCCTTCACTGATAAATTATTTTAAGCAAAAGATTCTTCAGATTTGCCAGTTGTATTATGCCTTGAACTAATAACTGTTCTGATGAGCAGAAGAACTCATAAGCAAACTTACCAGATTTCATCCACCAAACAATGTTAGGTTTTGATGATGATTATGTGTCATCAACTCAGTGTCAGCTCTTAGCAACCACATACTATAGACAGATCTTCTTTAGGATGTATCTTCTGTAATTTTTTTAGCCTTCTCTGTATCCAACTAGATGAGTCAATATGACCATTTAAAAACCATCCTAGGTAATAATTAGACTTGGGGTAATTTTTTTTAATAAAAACTTTATTAACTTATAAAAAGCATAAAGATAAAATCAAACAAGAACTAATAATCAAAGAGAGAAGTAGAGAACAAGAGAGTTAGAAATAAAGAAAGTAAAGGGAAGAAAGGAAAAATTACAAAAAGAATGACTTCCGACTTCTTATACAGCAGATATAGATAAATCATATAATAACCTCTTACTCTAAGACTACATCTTAGCATACATATTTTTTGCAACCTATTATTTTAACTAATCACCATATCCATATATCATAATTTCATTTCTTTTTCTGTCTCCTGCAAAAAGTCCAAAAGATGCTTCCAACTGACATTAAGGCTTGGGGTAATTTTAGAAGATCTATTTTAAATGGTCCTGTTTTGGATTATTTTGCTAAAATCCACAATGATCTGGAAAATTTTATTGTAGATGTTAGTTGTAAACCTGTTTTGGGGAATGTATTGCCTTAAAATCCAGGATGTAAATGTTTAATAAATAAATAAACTGAGATATGGGCTAAACCATCCTTGTTCAGTTTGATGGTTTCCAGACATGTTGGAAAGACAGATTCCAGCATCCAGAGATCAGAACCAATAAGTATTATTTTCCTAACAGATCTGTGGAAAAGGGACTGGTAAAAATCTGACTCCATATTCTGTTCCTGCCTGAATATTTTTCCTCTCTGTTGAAAATACTCCTTTCAAAGTGAACATTTTAAAAACAAGAGTATCTATTAAATCTTCATTTACTTAAATTAGTTTCAGACTGATGGTGACAGGATTCTCAAGCTTTTGTAATTGCCATAAACAAGGGAAAGAATTTGCAAGATGGCATTTCTAAGAAAAGGGTTTCTATACTGCTGATCTTTAAAAATTGAGAAGTCTTTATAAATTCATATATTTTTCATACTCTAACACACACTCTTGCTGTTAAATGTATTGCTAATGATCTTTCAGATTTTGCTCAGAGTATCCATATACACAGTTCTGAACATCTGATCTATCCCTGCTTGGATACCTGTGACGTTAGGTAGGAGAACTTGTAGCACTCCTGGAATCTGACAAATCAAATCATTTAAATGAAGCACAACAAACAAGTCATGTTGAAACAGCTGTAGGCACAAAATGCAAATCATGTTTGTTGATAGCTTAGGCTCCAGAGAAATAATCTTTCTAGGACTGCTTCATTATTTACAATAGTGTAAAAAATTTAATTTTTGTCAACATTGACAGATGCCATCCGTGGGTAATACTTGCACTATTGCGTTATATGGGGGAAATGCTAAACATTTGCAGAGAGATTGTGTGTTTGTGAGCTGATAATATGGTTGACAAATGATTTAACAATATCCAGTTCTTTTGGAGCAGTCAGCTGGAATTTACCTGAGGTCTCTGGTATCAGAGACAAAAGGAAGGTCAGAGGAATACAAATGAAGAAGAAATAAAGGTGATTGGCTCCAGAGACTAGTGGGGAATAATAAAGACATGACAACAGATGATTAATTATATTTTAGACGTAGATAAATCCCCATGAATGACTGCTTGATAAAAGTTTCTAACCTTTCCTCTGTAATGAAATGCAAGATACCATAATTGGGGGCAGAATAAAGATGATTTTATTCCTAAAACAGTACTAATGTGCATATTTTAATGTGAGTTCTTTTAAATCGGCAGTGCCCTTTAGAGACATGGAGTTGGCATGAAAGGAAGCTAAATGACTGGATAAATAGAACAAGGTCCTGACGAATTCATTAACACAGGACATCACAGTAACTACAGCACAAAATGACACTTTTCTTTGAGTGGCGGGCAAACTCTAAGGGAAAAGTGCAGCGATCCTGGATGACATCCAGCAACTTACTAGCATTTTTTCTTCAAAGGTTGGCCTGAAATATGCCATCAAAATTTTTAAGACATGCCATATTGTAAATGCTATGGCTTGATCTGTTCCATTTTTTTTTCTTGGCTCTATCTTCAAGATGTTCCATGTGTCAACAAACACTCCCTAGTGTTAATTTTGCACTCAAATCCTCAGTAGAGGACCAATCTCTGTTTTTCCAATCTTGGGGCCCTGGGGGACAATGGCTGAGAAAGCTTCCCTTCACCATAGAATAACTTGTAGCCCACGAGCCCATGTAGTTCTCCAACCCAATTTTTAGGTCTCTGAAACTCTCAAAATCATGCTTCTGAAATTTGATAGCAAATCTCAGAGGCATGATTTCTTATGTGTTTAAAATAAATTAATGGCTACACTAGATGTCTTAAGCTTCTACTATCTTAAACTTATTTGTCTTAAAACTTCTTCTCAGCATCCAAAAACTAGGCCCAATTTCAGCCTTGTTCCTTCCAGTAATCATGCCTCTCTGCAGTCTTGATAGCCTACAATAGAAATAATTTGAAAAATAACACAGAGTCCCTAATCAGAGGAAAGTGGCCTACTCCAGCTTTAAAAGATGCTTTAGAGGGCTTGTCAGACATATTGTATTTTTATTTCCCTTAAACTATCCAACAACAACAACAAAAATCTGTCTTTATTTATTATTAGCTCCAGTTAATCAATTAATTGCTTTGCATATATTGTTCTTAAGTGCTGTGATATGTATGCATGTCAGCTAGGTCCATCCAGGATAGGGTGCTTCATTGACATGATGGCAACAGCTGCGTAATTACTTTAATGGATACTTGAGGACAATCTAATGGGCTGTGCCTATCCACATTTATATAGGAACTCAACTAGCATCTTTTCATAGGTAATTGCATGTATATGTACATATATATATCTCACATCCACTATAGGTTTGTGAATATCACATCATAGTGGTTCATCACCCACATTGCCCATAATATTTAGTTGTTTGAAAACTCTAAATCAGTTTAGTCATAATATATTCTTCATACTTCATGGAATTAAATAATTCTATTACTTTTAGAATTGGGATAAACAACTTTTCTTGCGGGGGGGGGAGCAACATGTTTTTCAATAGTGAGTTTTAAATTAAACTGTGAGGCCCCATGGAACATAACACAGGTTCAATTATATCTGAGGTATGGAGGACTGAAATTTGGATTCAGGTTTTAAACAATTTTTAGGGACTTACAAGGGGATTGCAGGAAATACTTATGCTATGGGGCAAATTGTTTTTAAAAAGAAAAAAAATCAAAGTTACTTGAAATGTCTGTATTTGCCACAAAATGTTGGTGGTTATGATCCCAGAAGGTTGTGCTGATCACAAATGTGGGTCTGAGTCACTTTCTAAAACCACAGGTTGCTCACTCCCCTGTTGTTGAGTACATTTTTCTTCTTTTTAAGACTTATAGAAGCATGATAATCTTCAAAATACAGTTCACCTTAAATCAAATACAAAAATGAATGATAAACAAATGTACAACTTATCGTAGAACATTTAAAGTCCTCTGACATTGAGAGTATATATGGAAGAAATGTGTCATGTATCAATGGCAAATATTTGCACACTTTATTTGAGCTTGTAGAATAATGTCCTTCAAGAACAAAGGGAGTCATTACAGCCTATGATTAAGACACTGTTTCTTTGCTTTACAGTAACTAATCTGTTGTTATTGTTTAATTTCATTGATTTGGTGAAAGATGCATGATAACCTTAATTATTCATTCCTAACTTTTTAGTGCTTGGACTATGACAAATGATGTTGCCTTGGGCAGCATGGTTGACAATTAGAGACCCTAATTGGTTTCTGGGGGAAAAAAGAATGTGGGAAGTCTTTGTAGGTCATTTTTCATCTTCCCCACTGAATGCCGAACAAAAAATAATTGCCTTTGTAAAAAGGAAGGGGATTGTTAAAATATTGTTTTAATTTTTTTTAATTATTAAACTTTTCCCCACCCATCTTCCCCCAATGGGGGACTCTTGGTGGCTCACAACATTTTAAAACAATAAATAAATATACAATTAAAATTTATAACAGCACACGTTTACAAAATAAAAGGGGGGGAAAAAAATCCAGGAGGCCAATAGTAGCAACACCAGGCCTCTAGGGGGCTAGCCAACCCCACATCTGATGACCTCCCTCCCCACCCCAGGCCAGATGGCAGAGCCAGGTCTTCAAGTCCCTCCAAAAAGCCGGGAGTGAGGGGGCCTGTCTCACCTCCAGGGGCAAGATGTTCCAAAGGGCGGGGGCTACAGCAAAGAAGGCCCACCTTCTGGACCCTGCTAGTCAGAGTTCTTTTGCCGAGGGGGTCCGGAGCATGCCCTCTCTGTGTAATCAGGTGGGATGGGTTGAAATTGTGGGGGAGAGACAGTCCCTCAGGTAACCTGGCCCCATGCCATGTAGGGCTTTAAAGGTGATAACCAACACCTTGAATAGGACCTGGAAACAAACTGGTACCCAATGCAGCTCACGGAGCAATGGTGTTATATGGGTCCTTCTTCGGACCCCAAAAATAGCTCATGCAGCTGCACTCTGGACCAGCTGAAGCTTCCAGATACTCTTCAAGGGTAGCCCCATGTAGAGCGCATTGTAGTAGTCTATCTGGGAGATAACAAGGGCATGAGTGGCCATTTGAATAATTCCTGCAAACAGCACTAGAAATAAAGATGTAAGGTTCAAATTTCCATAAAGTCTAAGAGAACCATAGACATCACATTGAATGCTATATTTTCATGTGAAAATAATTTTAGGCCAGCCTTCCTCAAATTGTTTCAGATTTGATTTGATGGCTGGGACTGTGCAATCTGATGACCAAAACATCTGGAAAGATAAGATTACACTCCTTATATGCATAAGTATTTGTAATAACATAATTTTGATGACCTCATATGACTACCAGTCAACTTCATATAGAAGGTGAAAAGAGCCCATGGTGAATATCAAGGTTGCATTGAGCTTGAACCCTAATGCTGAGATTAAGCTAAATAATGAAGGGCAACCCTGGTCCTGAGACCCTCAATCCCTTCCCAAAATTGCAATGCTCAAACTTGTTTCTCTAGAAATGTTCTTGTCATAGATCAAGTCCATCCTGGTTAGCCTTGTTTTGTGACACCTAATACCAAATTGATCTTTTGATTCTTGTAAACCTAGTGTCTTCTTTTTCTACCCTGCTTGCCACATTTTCACTGTTTTCTCTCTTGGCTCTTCCTGGATAAGATTGTCAGCTGTTTTCATTAATAGATTTTTCTTGATTGTTATTTACATACTTATGATTTCTACTCAATAAGATGAAAGTTGATTCATATAATTTAGCTAGTCAACAGTATCACAAGGCAGTCTTCAAGCACACATGCTCTGCCAAAAGGCAGATGTATTTTAATTAATAAAGCAACATTTAGCACTTGCTCCTGGTAAATTGCATTATCAAATCTTTGATCACTGATTAGGAAAAGAATAGCAAGAATATATTAATTTGGTCTTTGTATGATGTTGGACACAGTTTTTCAGAGACGCTTGGCAAATGCTTTTTACTATATTTGCACGCACTAATGCAAATCTTACTGCTATCAGCTGAAACAGTGCAGTCGATCTCCCTTCTGCTGTTTCGAGGAGGCAGGTGGCAAAGAGTTGTTGCTCACTTACTGTTTTTGTGGATCCCTCCCATCACCACCTAATTTGGTCATCTAATGCGAAAAGAGGACTCTTTGGAAAAGACCCTGATGCTGGGAAAGATTGAAGGCAAAAGGAGAAGGGGATGGCAGAGGATGAGATGGTTAGATAGCATCACTGAAGCAATGAGCATGAAACTGAGCAAACTCAGGGAGGCAGTGAAGGACAGGAAGGCCTGGCGCAATATGGTTCATGGGGTCACGAAGAGTCGGACACGACTTAACGACTGAACAACAACAACAACCCATCACCACCTGGGTTGGGTAGGTGAACAACGGCTGCTCAGAGGCAGATTGTAATCAAAGCAAGCTAAGCTCCTGATCTTACTTGTTTACCCCAACAACAACAAACAGGATAATTAAAAACAATCAACATAATAGATACAAAATCTCATTTCCATAATGGAAGTAAAGAGCAACCAAAAACAGGATTAAAAATGTTACCATGAAATGTCAACCGGATAGAAGTCCTCATGGGCTTGATGTTAAATGCCTGGGCAAATTAAAAACTCCACTCCGTTCTGAAAGGACACTACAGATAGTTTTGGATGAACTCCTGTAAGCCCTAACCCTGGCATTTGCCTGAAAATACCAACTCACAACTGCAATGCAAAATTTTCAATTCCAGAAATTATACGCTGAACTTAATGCAATGTCCATTCAGCATTCCTGATGTTGGAAAAAATCTCATCATCTCCAGAATTTTTCCTGGGGATACCTAAAACTGATAATGCTGATATGCATTCAGGAAAGATAGCCAAGAAATGTCTGATTGCCTGGATTTGTTGGGATTTAAATACTAGTAGTGGATAAAGCTCAGAATTATAACCTTAGACATTTCTTAATGTATGTATGTATTTTAACATTGTCTTCTGAGGTTTCTGCCTAAGAAAATAAGGCAGCCCAAGCCCCTGCTGACTTTAGAAATACTGAGTTCATTTTCCACCTTTCCATACTTATTTCCTTATCTTAGAGATGAATGGATTTCTAGTCTTTTAACTATAATCAAGTTACAAGGGAAAAGAACTTCTCAATGCTGATATGCCAACCTGGGGAATGCCCATTGCCCACTCACTCTTGAATATATTTTTAGCATCAGGTTAAGATGTACAACTCCTCCCCTTTTGATTTTAAGTACCAGCTTTTCACCAGGAATTAGACATGAGAGCCAGTTTGGTAAGTGGTTAAGGCACCAGGCTAGAAACTGGGGTTCTAGACCCACCTTAGCACAAAGCCAGCTGGGTGGCCTTGGGCCAATTGCTTTCTCTGAGCCCTCACTCAGGCAAACCACTTCTGAAATCTTGCCAAGAAAACTATAGGGTCTAGTCCAGGCAATTGTCAGGATCAAGCCTAACTGAAGATATGAAAAGAAAAAGAAAAGAAAGAACAGATATAGATCTATTATACATATAAGTATCAATCTAAGTCTATAAGTTATATTATCTCCCTCTGAATATATTTAATTTTCTTATTCTTTTGTATGTTGCTTAACTATTATTAATTAATAGTTAATTAATTGGTTCATAATGAATGGATTTTACTCTTTTTACAGTCCCATCATTTTTGTACTATTTTACTGTTTTAGATATTTTAAATATGCATTGTCATCTGCCCAGAGAACTCTGGTTACTGAACAGTTTAAAGAAGCTGTATCCCTAAGGAACCTAGCAGTGTTCAGTGACATATTCAAGACATGGGTAGTTTTTGATACTGAACAATACTCAGAAAGGGAAAAGAACTATCAGTGAAGAAAGCCAGTGATCAAAATCATTACTTCACTGTGGATGGGAAGCAATTACCCAGAGAAAATAGGGCACAGCATACGCTTTGAACTTTAATAAGAAGTTGGATTTGAGAATGAAGGAACTTCCAATACTAATTTCCAACTAACCCTCCCATCTGTTTGACAAAGAAAGTGCCATTGAAAGACATACTGCAGTTTGAAAAATGGAACTTGATCCGCTGAATTTGATTTTATCCAAGACAGTGAGAGCTGCTCCTTAACTAGCATGCAAGAGAGGTAGAGAAGAATCTCATTAGACATTTGTATCTTGTTCAAGAAGAGGGTAACATGGGTGGAACATCTTCAAGGAGCATGTTCAATTATGAGGTGATGTTACTGGGTGGTGAAGATGAAGCTTCTTGGCCCAACTTTTATGTTTTGGGGACTTGGGAGGTTTAAGGATGGGAATAAATTTTGTCTTACAGAGGCTTAACACATCCATTTCCTGATTGGGAGTGGTTGAGGGGGCAAGTGAGGGAGAGGTAAATGGACTAAATAGACAATCTAAAGCAGAGCCACAAAATTAGAAAGCTATTACGTCCTGCGCATTTGGACACCCTTCAGAGATTGCGTTAGAATTTTAGCAGTTTATACATTGATAATCCAGAACATTTCCTACATCAACAGTTACGCTGATGTTCAATAGAAAATTATGAGAAATTTGTTAACCTTTTTTAAGCTTTCAAAAGAGAGTAATACCCTTGTTAGTTTTCATTTCTGCCTTGAAGAATTGTGCTCTTTTCCTTAAAGTCTTCTACCTTTAATGTCCTGGGCTTGATCAGCAGATTTAGAATCAAAGCTGTTCATGTGGTGCCTTAAAGTTAAAAAATGTAGTTCAGCTCTTTGTATTACACTGTCACCCCATGACATTTAAAGTTTTTTTTTTCTAAAAAAGTAGCCAGACTGTAGTAACTATAGTAACCTGTTTTTATAAGAATCCTTGTATTTAGCAGGGTTAAAATCTTTGACAGCAGGAGTAAATTTACATTATCATATCTGACAAATGCAAAGATTCTCTCACCAAAGTAATAAAAAAATCACCAATTTTTCATAGATGCAAAATATACAGTGATGGTTTTTTACTCCCTCTAGTTCACTTTAAAATATAGTCATACACACTTTAAAAGCTTGATAAGGTAGAGAAGAAGTGTATATTTACATGCAACTAGACCAGGAAAGTGTGTGTAGTTCATGCTGTGCTTTGTTGATCTGAATTTTCCTTTTCACACTGCAGTGATATACTCCATTTGCATTTGTATAGATTTTTTTTTTCCCTTTTACAGTTTGGGCTTGTGGTGAATGCAATAAATACATGCTAGATTATTTTCTTTTTCAACAGTCCATAATGTATTCAAAACAGTTGAGAGGAAATATACACAGAGGTCCCAGTCATGATCTCATGATGACTTTCATGTAGCAAGATTTCATGTAGGCATTAAAAAGGAGGAGAGGCAACATGGAATCTTGAAGGTTCTATCCATATGGTAATGCCAAGGTATTAATAACATTCACTTCTGAATGCTGTCTACCTAATTAGATTGGAACCATTGCCACTCAGCACCCCACATTACAACTTTCTTAGTTGATGCAGCTAAGGATGCAGCAGAATTCTCAGAGAACTAGTCACATTTTCTGCTTCCATTTTCCTGGTATATATAATTGACCAAAGTAATCCCGTACACGATCTGTAGATTCAGGTGGATTTGCCACATACTTTAGTATGCATGATTCAGATACAAGTTTGTGAACCACAACAGTACCAGAAATAAAAAAAAAATAGTGATTGTAATCATGTGAAAATGGATGCAATTTGTAATTTGATAGTAGTTTCAGTTGGATCATGTTTAAAATCCATAATTTTGCTCTATGACACTTCTAGAAATAATTCTAGTAATGTCTCATTCCTTGCATATGGTTTTATGTGGTCTATATATTTGTGGTAATTTCAGGTGGTTCCCATATAAAATCATGAAGATCCATGAGGATCCATTCCTCAGATCTTCATTTTTGCCACATTTTGTATCATGGTGATGCCCAAAATAATCAATACAATTGCAGTGGTTCCTTCTAGGCAGAGGGATAAGAACTGTTTCTGTCAAATCACAAGGATACATGCCTCTGATACACGCCATAATCATGACAACATTTCTCGGATCTGTCATTACTATGGATTAGTCTGTGCTGTCCTGTACGATTGCAGTGGCTCATTTAAGGCAGAGAGATAAATGTTTTTGCACATTGTTTCAGGAGGACCTCATGTCAAATCCCAAAACAGATTCCTCTGATTCCCATTTTTGTACCACAGTCATAATAAATTTTCTTGTATCTGTGATTATTATGGATTATTCTGTGCTGTCCACTACGATTGTAGATTCATCATGATTTCAAGTTGAACCCATGTAATATCATGATTCATAATTATCCAGGCCTTAAATCTGTTTTTGTGCCATTCTGGCACCAAAATAACCAGTTCCTTGGTTCTTATGGCTCACGGTATCCAGAAAAATGTGATCTGTGCTTTCCCTGTAGCCTCAGCTGTGTACCATGTAAAAAAATGTGAGGATCCACGCCTTGGATCTACAATTTTGCCTCACAGCAATATCAAAAAGCATCAAATCAGTAATATTAAAGGCTCATTGTGTACAGATGGATGTGACTTGTTATTTGATGGTGGTTTTGAGTGGCTCCTATGTAAAACTATAGAACCATGATAATCTCTATAGAGTCCACATTTATTTATTTTTCCTCATTCTGAAACAAATCAGGTTTGATCTATGCACATTGATAGAATATGGAAATCCAGCAAAGATCAAGGCAGGCTTAAGAAATACACCATATGAATCCAGAAAGGCTTGTTAGAAGTTCATCCTGGTTAACACTGAGGACAAATTAATCTTTAATTTGTTCCCTTGTGGATGGTTTCCTTCTCATTATTACAAGGTAGTCCTCATTTAGTGACCACCTCATTTAGTGACTGTTCGTAGTTACGATGATGAAAAAGTAATGTCGAAGGCTTTACGGCCAGCATACGATGGCTGGTGTGGGTCTTCTGGGCTGTGTGGCCGTGTTCTGGAAGTTTTGTTTCCTAACGTTTCGCCAGCACCTGTGACCGGCATCTTCAGAGTGCAGGAGCACAGACAGGAGCAGTTCTCTCTGTGCCCAGGTGATGTGACCCTTTTGTGGGTATTTATAGAGATCTGAGGGGGGGGGAAGGGGGGGATTGGGGGGGGTTGGGTTACTGAGTCGCTGCTTGTTTTGGTGTCAGAATCTGTGTGTATCTTCCTGGGGATTAGGCAGGGTTTTTTCTTCTATTGAATTGTTAACGAGGGGCTGCTGGGGGTGATTAGCAAGTTCATTGTGTGAACTGTTCACATGTCCTGGTGGTTGAGCTAAGTTCATTGACCTTTTGCAGGCTGTATTTTTCAGGATTGGTAGCCAGGTTTTGTTTATTTTTAGACTCTCCTCTTTTTTATTGAAACTGTGCTGGTGTTTGTGAATTTCAATGGCTTCCCGGTATAGCCTGGTATAGTGGTTGTTGGTGTTGTCCAGTATCTCTGTGTTTTCAAATAGGATTTTGTGTCCAGTGTGCTTGAGAGCATGTTCAGCTACTGCAGATTTTTCTGGTTGCTGTAGTCTGCAGTGTCTTTTGTGTTCTTTTATCCTGATATGGATGCTGCGTTTTGTGGTCCCGATGTATACTTGCCCACAACTGCATGGTATGCGGTATACTCCTGCGGCAGTGAGGGGATCCCTTTTGTCTTTTGCTGATTTTAGCACTTCTTGTACTTTTCTGGTGGGTCTGAAGATTGTTTGGAAATTGTGTTTTTCCATCAGTTTTCCCATGCGGTCTGTGACCCCTTTGATGTAGGGCAGAAATCTTCAGTCGCATGTTGTTTTCTTGGTTTGATGGCTCTTTTTATTTCATTCTTGGAGTAGCCATTCGCTTGTAGGACCCAATTAAGGTGGTTAAGTTCAGAGTTTAGGAATTGGGTTTCACAGATCCGATTGGCACGATCCATGAGGGTTTTGATAATGCCTCTTTTCTGACATGGGTGGTGGTTGGAGTTTTTGTGTAGGTACCAGTCTGTGTGGTGGGTTTTCTGTAGACTTTGTGTCCTAATTTGAGGTCTGGTTTGCGTATGACCAACGTGTCTAGAAATGGAAGTTGGCCGTCCACTTCTTTTTCCATGGTGAATTGTATATTGGGGTGGATGCTGTTTAGGTGGTTCAGGAACTTCTCTAGGTCTTCTTCATCCTGACTCCAAATTGCGAAGGTGTCATCCACAAATCGGAACCAGACTGTTGGGGTAACGGGTGTGGTTTCTAAAGCCCGTTTTTCGAAATGTTCCATGTAGAAATTTGCTACGACTGGGCTCAGGGGGCTTCCCATGGTGACACCGTCCATCTGTTCGTAGTACTCATTATCCCATAGGAAATAACTGGTTGTTAGGCAGTGCTGAAATAAAGCTATGATGTCTTCTGGGAAGATCTGTTTGATGAGTGCCAGGGTGTCCCTCACTGGTACCTTGGTGAACAGGGAGACCATGTCAAAGCTGACCAGTTTGTCCGTGGGGTTGAGTTTCAGGGTGCTGATTTCCCCAGGAAGATACACACAGATTCTGACACCAAAACAAGCAGCCACTCAGTAACCCCCCCCCCACCAGCCCAATCCCCCCCTTCCCGCCCCCCCCAGATCTCTATAAATACCCACAAAAGGGTCACATCACCCTGAGCACAGAGAGAACTGCTCCTGTCTGTGCCCCTGCACTCTGAAGATGCCGGTCACAGGTGCTGGCGAAATGTTAGGAAACAAAACTTCCAGAACACGGCCACACAGCCCGGAAGACCCACACCAGCCATGAAAAAGTAACTTTATGATCAATCCTCGCATTTACGACCTTTGCAGGTCTGTAAAGCAAAGGAAAGTGGAAGTAAGATCATAAGCACAGTTATAGTTTCACTTAGTGACCACTTCACTTAACAACCAAGTTGCTGGTCCCAAATGTGGTCACCAAATGAGGACTACTTGTAATCCAGTATTTAATGCATTTAAAATAGATGCAGCCCATCATATTGTATATTAATAAAATAGAATAGACTGAAAAAGAGTTGGAATTTGGGAAAAATAATTGTATTTTATTAGTCTCTTCCCCCTCCCAATAGCATGTACTTCCCATCCTCCTGGAATATAGCAGGCATGTAAGCAAAAAATGTAAACCAAATCTATAAATTGTAAACTTGCCAACTTAAAAAAATGTTAATTCAGGCAGGAAGCTATAGGTATATCAATATGTTCATAATAAAGAACATAAGTTTTAAAAGTTATTGTGTAAATTGATAATAAATTAAAAGTCATCCATTTCAGTAAAACAACATTTGATATTTCTCTTTCAAATGCAGTGATTCCTTGTTGCCATGGTTACCAAGAATTGTAGAACTCTTATTTGATACAGCTGCTTAAATTTGGGAACAGCCCCCTAAAATGCATCTTTCTCGCCCATTCTGATAACTGTGTAGAGTTACATCATTAATTGTAAATTTAGATAATGGATTCACCAATTGAATCCCCAGGTTAAATGAAAGATGGATGATAAACCTGAGCCTGAATCAGTGATGGGCAAATAGACAGTTCTGTTTAAATTAATTCAGAATAAACCACATTATCTATGCAACTTTTCCCATACATGAAAAATAACATGTTTATTTTAATCTGTTTCAAAACCTATCATGGTCTCATTCCCACCATCTCAATGAAGATTTAATTCTTTTCTTGTCCATTTCCTCCACTTATCAGTTTAGTTTTCCTTTCCTCCTTCCCAGCCCAACACCCATACACTTACCATGAGGCTGTTCACACTACTGTGTTTTTTATGATGGCACCATGCTAGAAAAGAAGAGAGGTTCTTCATAAGCCTAGACCCCACCAAAGGAGGAATAATGAAAGATTTCCCTTAAGCTTCCTGTTTTCAGCTGGTGTCACACTAGCAGCATGTGAAGAACTTCGTTGGCTGCTTAAATATCACTAAGGAAAAAGGGGGGGAAGTTTTTATAATATTTTCATTATACTGACTGATATGTGTTGATGTGCATTTAGGGATAATAAGATTCATTCATTCATTCATTCATTCATTCATTCATTCATTCATTCATTTGACTTATACTCCACATTTCATTCAGAAGCAAAGCACTGCATGCATAGCATTCTCTCTTCCCATTTTTCCCCACAGTAACAACCCTAAGAGGGTTGGGCTGACAGAGAGTGTGACTGGCTGAAAATGACCCAGTGAATTTCTGTGGCTGAGGATGAACTTGAACCTGGCTGCTAGGTCAACACCTTCATGGATACATCACACTGGCTCTCAGGTTATATGTGAGCTGGGCCCTGACATTTGAAGGGCAACTTTAAGCCCCCTGCTCTCTCTTCTAGCAGATATGGTCACCAAAGAAAACTTAAAGATTTTGGTGTAGTGGTCTAGCAGCAGGCTAGAAATTGGGAGACCATGAGTTCTAGTCCTACCTTAGCCACAAAGCCAGTTGGGTGAGCTAGCCATTCTCTCTCAGTCCCAGGAAGAAGAAGGCAATAGAAAGCTAGTTCTGAAAATCTTGCCAAGAAAACTGTAGGACTAATCCAGGTGGTCACCAGGAGTCAACACTGACTTGAAGGCACACACATACAAAAAAAACTTAAATTCATTCATTCGTTCTAGGAAAATTGCGCCTGTCCCATGATCATTTGTGTATGCCATCCAGAGTCACATGCAAGTGAGATGGGCAGCCGTATAAATTCAATAAATAAATTTGGGTTGCCCTATTCTTAATAATGTTAATGTGCTTGAGGATGCATGGAAGTATCCTCTGGTCCCAGCACATGGTCAGGACTGTAGTTTTAACCAGCTGTATATATTCAAGCAGGAAGAATGGGAATAGCTTGCACATCCTTGGCACACTTCCTATGGTATATACAGATATGAAATTATTTAGATCATATTTCCCAAGGAAGGCTACATTTATTGCCATCCTTCTCAGTGTCTGGTACTGTTTTTTTGCAATAACTTGGCCTTAGATGTGGATGTACATCAAGGCAATTATTTACATTCCTTTAGCATCCCTGTGCTAAAAGCAGAAAAGAAATGAAAATGAAAATCTGTGCTTGCCCTTCAGGCCCATTCTGAATACCATTAGATCTAAATGACCAGTTAGTTAGCTTTCTAATCACTTAGAATTTTTTCTGTCAAACTAAATTAGCCTTTACTTGAGTCTTATTATGTTTCAGGATTGTTTTTGTTGCTTTTCCTTGGAGCAAATTTCCTTCTACTGCATTTTCCTCAAGAGTTTTATGGCCCCAAATATCTCCTCTTAGCTGATCAATATTCTTCACATTAGAGACCCATGTTCCTCTCTGTAAGCACAGTTAGCCAAGTGGATGTTACTCCATATGTACAGGGAGAGGTAAGGGGCCCCTGGAGATGCTTGAGATGGATGTTCCACTTTTTCTTAGCTGAAGATCTATGCTAGTCATTTGTCTTAGATGTGTATGTGAAAAAGGCCAGACAGCAGCAGCACTTGAGTCCTTGGTAGGCTCACAGGAAGTCTCAAGAGTCAGCTACCCTACAATGTATAAGTGATTTCAAGGTCTGTTAAACTCCTTCCCAAATCCCACCAAGTCCAGATAGAGAGAGAAAGGTCCACAGTGATTGAGCAGCACCTTTCCCCTTTCACCATAGGGCAATGATATCAAGGCCATCTGCACAGGTTTCCCAGTGCTTCTGAGCCCAATTCATTGAATGAATGAAAGCTAAGAGGTTATCTGGAAGATCACTTTTCCCCATAAATACCTACATGAACCTTAAGATAGAGTGAACCAGAGGGCTTCTTGGAATAGCACCAGAGCCACAGAATGCAATCCCCAGAAAATGCTGTTTTTATGATTTTTTGAATTATTATTTTAATAATATTAGATTTTTATTCTAACTCATCCAATCTGGTCACAATTTCTGTTTTGCCACCTTGTTATCCAGATTGAATTGTTCTTGCATGTTCTTTTTCATGTCCTTTGCTGTTGTTTACTGGTATATGAATCTATCTCACTTGACTCACAAATTGTTGAAGTGGGTGTTGGTGTTGTCTTTGTATTAAGTTACATTTCCAGGATTATAATTGCCTGCAGGCAATCTGGAGGTATCATAATCACATAGGTGAATATGGATGATGGTGTTCATGGTCCATATCATATGTAACCGTCTGTCAACATATCTGTTCTCTGGATTATTATTACTATTTAACATCTTAACAGATTATTAAGTTTCTTTCACGTGCAAAGCCAGTTGCATGCATTATGGCTTTCAGCAAAAATTCTCACTAGAGGTTGCCAACAACTGATTCTTAGAAAGTATGCTACTAACATAACTACAGGTAGTCCTCACTTAATGACCACAATAGGGACTGGAAAATTCATTGTTAAGTGGGACAGTTGTTAAGCAAGTAGTGCCAGATTTTATGACCTTTTTTGCACCAGTCATTAAACAAATTGCTGTAGCTGTTAAGCAAATCATGTGGTCATTAAGTAAATCATGTAGTTCCCTATTGATTTTGCTCGCTGGAAGCTGGCTTGGAAGGTCGCAAATGGCAATCATGTGACCCCAGGATGCTGCAACCATCGTAAGTATGAGCTGGTTGCCAAGTGCACAGATCGTAATCACATGACCGCGATGGTGCTGCGACGATTGTAAGTGTGAGGACCAGTTGTAAGTCCTTTTGTTTAGCACCATTGTAACATCAAATGTCACTAAACAAATGGTTGTTAAGTAAGGACTACCTGTATGCAGACAGCCATGCCAGAATTTAGCTTTTCATTTTAAATTTTTTGAAATTCGAGATTTCTCCCATTTTATGTAACTCTAATAATATCTAAAATATAGCATATCTAGAAACTTCAATTTCAACTAAGTTGAAATTGATCAAAATTCAGATTTATCAAGCCTGGTCTTCAGATCAACAGAAATATACAATTAGGACTTTTTTCCCCTTGTATTTTCTTTCCTAGTTCACTCCAACAGTGGTTTGCTGCATCATTTGAAAGAACTATAAGTAACTATCACTAGAAATTGCCTCCAAACCACAGACCATAGTTTGGAGATAATCATAGTTGAAATTAGCATGGTGATGGGGCACTTTGATGATGTTTGAGCAAAGTACCCTCTTCAAGTTCCTTTGAAAAGCAATGTAGTCCGTTACTTCTAAGAGCACAGATGCCTCTATTGCTTTGTTTCTGAGCTTTTTCCTAAGATTTCCGATGGCTGAAAAAGGTTTCTGCATATGCACTCTATGTGTGCAGAAGCTACTGCAAGTTCTAGTTGAAGCTGCAGAATGATACAAAATGCCTCACTGAGGCAAATCCAAGTCACCTTACAGTTAGTACTAAATATAATTTAGCTAACAGTAATGACAAAGCAAACAAATTGGAATGAACTAGGAGAATCTATGCATTTAAAGCAGAGATGAGGACAGAAATACAAGAGTAAATGAAATATTTGCTATCACCAAACATTTTTTTGAAGCTCAGGATTCATGAGCTGAATGTACGAACAACTTAACTGAAATATAAGCCCTGGATTGCTTTTCTTTCCTTTGTTTAAAATCTTTCTGAAAATAAGATTTCCAGATCTTAATTATAGTATCTTTTATCTTTCACTTCTTGTGATAGCAAGGTAATTTCTAAAGGATTATGATTGTCTGAGACATTCGTGTCTCAAATATTTAATCTGAAGGGAAAATTCCCAGTGCAACACTCTCATCATTTTTCAGTTCTGTAGAGTGAAAGCCTCAACTCTATGTGATCTGATATTACTTTCATTATTGGAATTATGCTGTAGGCAAATATCCTTCAAGCACCAAAATCCACTTCCCTTGTGTTTGGTGATTTAAGCATCAAAAAGGTCTGGCCTGCACTTTATACTGAGTGCAGGAGATGCTGTGTAATCTGCTGAGAATTTTAGAAAACAACAATAATAATATTTCATATTGTCTGGAGCCTATCAGACATGAAATAGAACTCTTCTGAAAGTTAAAGAACCTTTTACATTATGTGAATGTAAAGGAAGGAAGGAAGGAAGGAAGGAAGGAAGGAAGGAATCCTAGAAGATTAATTTGCCTGTGGACAGAAAGTTGCTCTGAGAAAAGTCAGAGTAAGTGCAGACAGAATATTAATGTTATCCTGAAAATGTACATCTTGTAAATTGTTTGTCAGAGGCTGGAGATGTTCCTAGAAATTTTGAACTTAAATTCTCATCAGCCCCAGACAATGGCTAGAGAACTGTAGTACAAAACATATGAAAAATATCAGGTTATAGGTCCCTTTGCTACATAGAGCAAGAGTTAGTTTTCACAGTCAGAAAGAAGTATGATAAGAACAAATCTGAGCATTGGAGGAGCAAAGGACAGATAGAAGCAAGTCAGCCTTCTCAAAAAAAGGGACCAATTGGTCTGCTCCATGGAAGAAAGAAAAGAGAAAGCAGATTTGAACAACTGAACCTATATAAAGGATTTGCTCTTCAATCACAGCTATTGCTGAAAATTGTTTATCGTGGTCTAACTTCCTTCAATAAATGTTACTTTTCATAAGTTCTTGAATTTCTTGTAAATGTGCCTGATTCCAGTGGAGCTCAATTGGACAGTTTATTCCCTCAACAAACATACTAACTCCAAAGTTTTTGCAAAAATCTGTGGTGAGACTACATTTAAGTTACCATATATATAATCCTAATCACCAGTCCTTTATAAAGATGTAGTAGAACTGGGAAAGTTATGGAAACATCCAACACAAGTGATTATGAAACTTGAGCAGTGTCTTGATGAGGAAAGGCTTACAGTAGTTGGGATAAACTGCTTTCAACAAAGACGCAATAGACATGGCATGAAATTGTACATAGAATGGAAAATCATGCATGATATAGAAAATGTGAATCTGGAGAAAGCTTTATTTTCACTCTATATTACATTTTAATGTCACCTATTAAAACTAAATGCAGGGAGGTTCAGAAATGAGAAAAGGAAGAGTTGCATTATGTCAGCGATGGCTACCGGTGCTGATGATTTTGAAGTTGTAATAAATAAATTCATAGGCAATTGGGTGACTGGTCTTGATATATCTCCAGAGGCCAAAGCAGCATTTTCTACGCACAGTTACCAAGGAACAACAGGGAAAGAGGGCTATTGCTGTCAAGTTCTGGGATTTCAAAGAACCACCAGTTTGGCCATTATGTGACACAGAATGCTCAATAGGCTGAGCTATTGGAGTGATTCTCTTTTGCTCTAAAGATCCAATTGCTTAGTTGCGTCAGCTACTTAGCTTTCAAATCATTATCTAGGTTACTTTTAAGATATAGTCATAGAGTTCATTACTATAGCTAGAGAAAGAACAGTCAAGTGTTCCACATAATTAATCCAAATATATTTTAAAAGCAACAGGATGTCTGTCATACCAAGTATTCAAAGGAAGGTGTACCTTCTTGTCACAGGGTTGCTGGTATATGGGGGGGAAATCATATCTGCTGTTATTGTCTTTCTAAATAGATATAGTTATAGATGTAAATGTGGAGTCCTTGGTGCTCTCTGTGCTTGGTTGTTTGCTTGCAGACGTTTCACTACCCGACTAGGTAACATCATTAGTGTGAGTGAGTGTGGAGTTTGCTCCTTGTTTATGTACAGTAGCTTGCCCTGCCAGTGTTGGGGGGGTGTTGTTTTCTCCTTGGTAGTTCCTTGATTAGGGTATTATTTTCTGCTTGATTGTTTGTCTGGTGTTAATCCCTGCTTATCTGGGTGTTGGCTGCTGGAAGATGCATTGTGTTACCATTAAAACTAAAGGAATACATATAGTTACACATGTATTTCAATACAGAAATGATTCTGAAGGAGGTAATTCTACCACAACTAGCCTGAACTGAGATAATGGGATTTTGTCTGATTACAAAAGTGTTAATTAACTTCCTAATGCCAAGATGCTTGTGTTGTCATCAACATTGCTTTATGAGCTGTCAGTGTAATTATTTTACATCTGTTTAAGCCTTCATGCAATTATCACCAGCTGTATCTTTTGTATTTCCGGCTGACCTCACTGGTTTTTATTTTTTATTTTTTCCTCCTGTTACCCTTAGGTGTATTCAGACCCACCAACTGAACATAACACTTTCTACATTTAATGAAGAGGAAGTCTTATGTGTCCATGCATTTGGTAGACTTTAAGGAGCCATACAGCTGGAGTTGTGTTTTATTTTTTTACAACAATGTTTTTTCCCTTTAACTAGTATTGGCAGAAAAATTCTCCTGCACTTTTTTCTGGGTTTCTTAAAAGAAAGAAAGCTTGTTTTTAAAATTTCAAAGGAAAGGAAAAGAGAATTGTGATGAAATTCTCATTGGTGAAGCATGTTCTGCACTGATTTAGTGGCCAAGAGATGTGTGTGAACCTCCCCTTATTCAGTGTACAGTTACCTGTTCTGCAGGCTGCAGCCTCTCTGGCTCCCTAAGCTTCAATTAAATCTTAAGAAAGGCAGAGAGCCATAGAGTTGGAAGGGGCATTGGAGGTCTTCTAGTTCAACCCCTGCCCTGGGCAGGAATCAGGAGATATGAGGACAGAATTTCTCCCATCTGGTCTTTTCAGACTGGGAGTTGCATACAGCCAGCAAAGGTTCAGACAGGTGGAAAGATATGTGAACAGCAAATAACACCACCTGCTGAAAGCCTTATTAGGCACATACAACTTTAAGAAATTGCAAGGCAGGTTTTACCACAACACAACAACGCATTTTTTTTCCTTTTTTCTTTACAATAGGAATAGTCAACCTATGGTGGTTGGGAGTTCTCAATCTCTGGGGGTTTTTAAGAAGAACCTGGACAGCCAAGGTTCTCATGGGTGGTTTAATTGATTTTCTTGCACTTTGCACTTGGACTAGATAATCCTTGTGGTCTCTTCCAACTCTACAATTCTATGATTCTATAGGTTGGTGTGCTCATTAGAAGCCATTTATGGAGAAGATGTTCTTAATGATGGTTTCACAATTATCGTTGCATCTGATTTTTCTGCTGTCATGGAGCTCCAAACAGCTGGTTTCCCACTGTGAGCAACAGAGTGCTGGACAAGAGCCAGGCTCTTTTTATATTGTAGCAGTATACAGTAGATGGTAGCACTAGCTGACATTGGCTTATCCCCCAAAACTGGTTAGCCATTGGATGGGAATCTATCGGGACATCCCAGGGCTGCAGACCAGCCTAGAAAGTTGAAAAAAAAAATTGAAAAAAAGCAATGGCAAATAACTTCCATACTTCTGGCAAGGAAATGTGTCATTATGGTCACCAGGAGAAAACTCAAGGGAGACTTCAGCTGTATCCTGAGGCTAAAGAAACAGGAGACAAAGATGGATAAACATGGTTTCATGCACTGGGGCTTAGCTCCTATGTATTATCTTATGATTCTGTTGTGGACATACATAACTGGTTCTTGAAACTCTTGGCTGATGAACCTAATCAGATGCCTGGGTCTGCTAAGCATGTGAGATCAGGTGCTGGGGAAAGTAGCGTAGGCCCATTTATCTCAATTTATCCCATCAGCCTTAATTTATCCAAACTGAAAACCTAGCTTCATAGTTCCCAAATGCAATCAGAAGAAAGATGATGACACGAAGGGATCATGAACAGCCAAGATTTAGGATTTGTCCTTTCTCTAATTCTGGAGACAGTAAAAAGTATTCTCTGGCCCTCTCAGATGTGAACAGAGTCTCTTTCACACACCATAAATCAACGCTTGACTGCCCTGTTAAGCCATCCAAGCAGAAAACTGTCTTCAGCCAGACAAACAATGGCTTATTTAGAGGAAATTTACTGAAGGCAACAGCAGGAGAGATAGATGCTGGGAGCTGTAACATTGTCGAGAACAGGCCTATCCTTAGCAAGAACTATTCAGCAAGATGACAGGTGGAGTTTTTTTTTTTTTTTTTAACAGCCCTGGAGAAAATCAGTTGACCTCTAAAAACTAGCAAACTAAAACTAATGTTGTAAATTTTACTTATCATGTAAAATCTATATATTCTGAATAATGTAATAGTAAAGTTTTGAGCTGATAACATGATCTGAACTACAGGCAGGGGCTGTAATGCTACTCCAGACTGGAAATTTCTATGCTTTTTTGGGGGGGGGGTTTAATATAGTGAGTTTTTAATGTAGCTGATAATTGTAAAATTCCTCATCCCCATCAGCTAAGATGCCTATTCTGCCACCTCAACTTCCCAGGCATTTAAGATCTCTACAAAGATTCTTTTCTAAGTCTGATCTGAGGTGGTAAAATCAAGGGGCAAGCTATCATGTTAATGACACCCTATCATTTCCTCTGGAGAAGCTCAAATGGGATTTCTAACTTCTCAATACCAACATCTTTTTAATTCCCCAAGGTTTTTTAAGGCTACTTAAGTACCTGCATATGACATCTATCACTTTAATTTTGAATTTTATTGTAATTTCTGTGCTCTAGCTGTACAGTTATAGAAAGGGAGTGCATAATAAATATTAGAACAAATGATAACATTGATGGGTTATGAATTAGAGATAATGAATTGCATGAAAAAAAATTCCAGATTCAGTTTCTGACATATCCAAGGAGGTTCTGGGGAAGATTTCTTTTTGGAAACCTAGAAAGCTAGTAGCACTGGCTTAAGACAATGGAGTGTAGACAAGGCAATGGACCAATCTGATTTCATATAAGACAATTCCCTGTTATTTCTGTCTCCTTGTTCTGCTAGATATTCAGATCAAGCCATAAACAGAGAACCACAGAACATAAAAATGTAAATTTACAATAGTCTACACTTTCTAAACCTGTGGGTGTCAACCCATAGACTTTGCATTGCTAGCATACTTTGCATGCCCTAACACATACTTTATAGAAGGTGGCAGTGTCAGCAGTGAAGTTTTCTTTTAATTTCTATTCACTTACACCATGGTTGCAGAACAAGAAGCACCAGGGCCAAATGCAGTCCCCAAACTCTTTAGTAAGTTACCACCAAATTCTAATTTTTAATGTAACTAAAGGGGGAGGTGATTAAACATATGAGAAGTAGCCATATGAACTGTATACAGTCAATTGTCCATGTACAGTATTTTGCCTTGCCTGACCTACATTTGGCAAGGTCAGGTCTATACAATCTGGATCATGGTTTACTCTTGTAAACACCCTCCAGCAAAGCTGGGAGATGCCACTCAGGTGGCAGAAAATGGCATCTCATCTGTAGAAGTTGGGTTTAGCTTTTGTCACTTTGCTCTAACTGTAATCAGTGACACGTCCCAGCCATTAGTCTTCGTCCTGTCACTGCCAGCACACACTTCTGTCAACAGCTTCAGCCGTCACCCCATAAATACTGATAGTCAAAGCAGGGTCTATGGATAGAAAAGAAAAGGGCACAATGAACTCATTAGCTACTCAGCAGGGTTGTCACTTAGTACAATATTTATCACAACAGCTCACTTGGTAGGCTGAAAATTGTCAAATTTATATTGTTAATATTGTTGTAGTTAGTCACTTAAATACAGCCTATACAAATAAATATGAGACATGCCACTATTTAAATTCACAGCTTGGCATCATGCTAAGATACAAAGATGTTAAAAGAACTTGATTTATATGGAAATCCCAACATTTGATGCTGAATAGGAAATCGTTGTACTGTACATTAGCATGTTGACAACAAAATGCAAGGGCAGAGGGAAAAAAGTTTTATTATGTTCTAATGAAAACAGCTATTTATTAACCATGGTTACTGTTTGTAGGACTTCCAGCAATATACTCTAGTGCTTTTAAATTAAGAAATTCAACGTTGATGAGAAATAGCAGTATAATGCCATCCTTCAACTTGTTTTTTTAACATGTATAATAGCATCCATTTCATCATTTTGCCAATAAGGAATAAAAGTCTGTCATCTACAATGATATTAGCTAGGCTGACTGACACTAATGTAGAAGGACTAGCAACTGGTGAATGACACAATGCTGTGAATTGCTGAAGTGACATAGGGGCTTAGAGTAGCCTTTGTCAAATGCCAATTTTTTAAGTATGAATAAGTCACTTTCTCTCAGCCCTAGGAAGAAGGCTCTGGCAAACTACTTTTGAAATTATTGCCCAGAAACCTGCGTGAACTTGTCCATGTAATTGCCAGGACTCAAGCCTGACCGGAAGACACACGTACATCTTGATCTGAACTGTGAACTGCATTGTTACCTTTAGGAATGCATGAAATTGGAAGAGAAATGAGTTCTAACCCATACATCAGTCTGGGAGATTGACTCACTCTGCAATGCAGACTATATGAAATCCTCAAGCACCTTGACTCAGAGCATATGGCTCTGAGCTGTATGGTCATTCTCTATGGTATTCTCCTATGTGCAGTCTATGGTGGTCAAAGTAGAAGAAGAACAGAGATGGAGAGTCCATGAGAAAGAACTAAAAGGATTATTTTGAAACTCTTATTTCTCTACTGCATCCTTCCTAGTTAGGGGTTCTCCAATGTTTGAAGTACAACTTGTGTAAGCCACATTCAGCATCGCCAATGGCCATGGATCTGAGCTACAGCTAAAAATATTTGGAAAGCACTAGACTAAGACATTAGTTTTCAGACATGGAGAGTACACCCAGTAGACATACTATATTAGGCTTCCTTTAATGTAAATCTTGACTTTAAAATCTTCTAACTCAGAGTAATAGGCATAAAAAGTGCACACCTCTAGAGTAATATAAAAGATAGCCTTTTAATTGCTATGCAAATGTTAGGTCAAAACTAGACAATGTATGTGTTCAGAAAAACTGAGGATTTATATCTGGGTGGAACTCAGCATAATTGTTTTGAAAGGTCCATAGAAAGGTAGGTGGCAGAATAATTGTGCTTCATCTCCCCAGGATTCTGGATGTTCCCTGACAGGGGTCAGGCTCATTTTTCCAAGCCAAGTAAAGCAAATTTTCTATAGCATTTTTGTCCAAGAGGTGTCTAGGAATTGAATAGCACAGAGCAGCTGGTGGCATATGATAAATCCTCAGGTTTACCAGAAAAGGAAATGTTGACCGCAAAGTGGAGAATCCTGGCTAAAAAAGGAATGCTCCCAGTCCCCAAGGGGTGATGTTTTGTGACAGAAGAGGCCAAGAGAAATATGAAGGAATCCTTGTAGAAGCCATGACTGCATCGGTGTTCAACATCATCTTAGCACCACTGCTTTTGACCAGGATAAATGGATGGTAACTGAATATCCTTCAGAGAGGAAATAATAGAATGTACCAATGCATTGTAACAATTTCCACAGCTGTCTCCATATTGGTGGGTTGTATAAGTCCTGTGGAATCTTAGACATAAATAAGAACACATGTATTATAGCATAAACGTAAGTGGACAATAGCTCGGATCATCAGGTGCATGGAGTGTTATCCTGATAGAAAGGTATGTAACTTCATATATATGCACCAAAGGTGATGTCGGAAAAAAAAAATGAAATGCAGGAGGTTCTGACACTGAATTATCAAGTGGTAGTGCCCATTCACTCATTCAGATAGTAGCTGTTTAGTGTGGCACAGATATTCTTGCACTGATGACAAGTGTAGTGTGATACATTCCAGCTCTGGTTTCACAGCACAATGAGTCTGTCATTCCTTTGCTAGATGATGGCCATTTTGACATCAGAGAGAAAATGTCCTGGAAAGTTGAAGTGTCCCCCTGCTGCTCTTTGGATATTACCATGGATGAAGATAGACCAGAGGCCCCCTTTTCCCCCCTTTTCCATAGGGACTGACCAGTTTATCCTATGTAAGGAGCAATGGGACTTTGCTCACAAATAATGGCATGTTTCCTTTTGGGACCCTGATATAATAAGTAATAAGGTTAGAGTCAGCAACAGTGTTGCACATAGATATTTCAGACTGCCTATTCCTTCACATGGAATATGTTGCCCAGCGTTGCAAAATCTTCAACCCTGAATTGCTGCAATCTGCATCTTTGTTAGCATGACATCCTTGAGACGCCTCCATTGATGTCAATGGCTTGTATGGTTTCCTGTGCGTCTCTTCTTGAAACTGAACAAAGAATACTGGGGTTCAGCTTCTGTATGCACTATGCATCTCAGTGTTTCCCAAAACTGGGAGGGAGTGTAAGTATTATCCATTATGAGATACAAGAATGAGAATGTTCACTCCAATTTTATAAAGCGTTGGAGAAATTTCACATACGGGTGGAAAAGAGTTATCTTTCTGAAAGTGTTTACCTACAGATGAATTTTTTCATTAATTTTTTATACTTGAAAGGCTATTACTAAGATGTGAGGTACTGTTTTTGTGATGTTCCAGACAAAAAGTGAGTCTCCAAAGAATTGTTATAATAGGCAACAAAATGCTGGACCCACCTGAAATGTCGTTCTTTATAATGGTAAGCCATTCTTGGGTATCAGAAGAAGGCAGAGAAAAAGTTTGCTCCCAGAAACTAAAGATTTTGTCCGTGTCTTTGAATGGGATTAGTCTGACTGTCATTCCCTTTAGTGTGGATTAGCAAGGTGGGAAATATTCTGAAAATTCAGGAACTTCAGTTTTGTGTATTTGATGCAAATGTTGTATTTTATACAAGATGATGATTCTTGCACCTAATTATGAGCTAGTCATCTTTACTGTGGCTCTTTACATGGCTCTATGATTTTGGAAAAGATGTGAAGAGATCTTTTTATCTTAGCATTTTAAATTGCTCTAGGGATTTTTCCTATTGTTAATATGCTATTATCAATGCTGTTTTCTGTGTAATAAGTCCCACTGATACTCCAGGAATTTATGGAGGGTGAAATTAGTGTGGAAAAGGAATCCAATCCACCCATAGTTTCAAAGAGAAGATAAAGATCCAGTATGGTGTCATGGTCAAAGGATCACACAGGACTTGGATGATGATGTTCAACACCCCACGTAACCATGAGACTTAACTAGGATTCTTAGGCCAGTCACTATCTTCTGCTGAAAGTACTGTTACTATAACATCCTCAGCTTCCAGGCAGAAGTGCTAGAAACCCATAGTTCCTTATTATTCATGATTTAATTTCCTTTTTTAACTATACATTTAATATTTTTGTACTTTGTACTTGTGTTCTTTAAATGGTAATGCTCTTTAAATGGTAAGTTATCTTGTGTATATTTTTTTAGCAGAAAAGAAACTTATAAATCAAGCATTATGTTTGGGAGTAAGGAATTTACAGCCTAAGGAACCCACTGACCAGAAGAGCTAAGGGCTAAAGATGATGAACTCCTTAAGCTTGTGTGATAGCTCCATTACCCAGGACTTTAGAAGATTTGAGAGTATAATTTGGCCATTCTTGGGAGAATTGTGGGGAAATAGGTCAAGCCCGTAGATTTCATGACACATCCACTATTCCCCGCCCCCATTAGTCAAGTCCTGGAGGGGGATAGCATTTGTGATTATATCCTCCACCCACACACCTACACATTCTGCGGTCCATCTAGAGACCTCTTTCTCTTTTCTGCTCACTGTATCCTGTTCCAGTTCTGAAATCTGCTATGCTATAGTCCAGAATCTGAAGAATGTATGGGCTTCCAGCTTTTACTGAACTACCACCCTGTTCTTCTCTGGAATAAATGCTACACTGTCCATCCAGACATACTGTAGCTGTTTTACTGTAGTTAAGTAGTTGGACTCAGAAGGAAAATGGGCAAATTATTTGAGAAAGGGTCAAGAGCATCTGGGTATGTATGCGAGTATCTATATATTCCCACATACGCTACTGCATCTAAAAGGTTGATATTCGGCATGCCCTAGCTTGATGGGGGGGACTTTACAGGGGAAAAGCATTTTCCTTTTTTTCCATTTTCCCTTTGATGATTGGCATCGGAACTCAAGCGGTGTTGCAGAAAGGCATTGACATATCCCTTACTGGCATACAATGCCTTATAGGCATAGATGGTATTCAGCAAAAGAGGCTTGCTGTGTATAAAGCTTCCTCCACAGAAAGCCCCATGTCAACTATTCACACTCTGCCACTTCCAATATAATGCACGATCTTCTGACAAAGGCCCTGAACGGCAAGTCTTTTTGAACTATTGCTGGGGCAAAGAATCTATTTGTAAATCTTCCAAGCAGCAGTAATATAATAAAGTTTTAAAAAGAACTACTGCAGCAAATGGTGACACAGGCTCAATGTTGCTGAACGACACTATAAGCATTTGGTATTTAAGCGGGGTAGGCAATGGGTCATGGGTGCGAACATGCCTGAAGCAACCTCTCTGTGAGTCTGCCCGGTTCACTGTACTACCCCCTGCAATTTTTTGAAAGATTGTATTCATAACAAACAAATGTCATTTGAGAAACTGGTTTGTTTGAAAGCAAAATGCCATTCTTTATTTACAAGAACCCACAGTCCTTGTTGGGAAATAAAAAATGGTGGATGGAGGCAGGCCAAAGATTTATTTGGAAATGTCCCACCTTGTTTAGAAGAATGACGAAAGTGAGCTGGAAGACAGAGGAAGTTTGCTTTTGGAAAGATGGTGTTTTGTGACCTGCTAGTTTTGCCCTGGCAATCATTTTGTGACAGTGCCCACAATATGCTCTCAACATTTCAAATATCCATTAGACTCAAAAGGTTGTCTATTCTTGGTGGTGGTTGTTTTAAAATGGCCCATCTGAGCATGACTAATGCATTTACAAGGGAATGGGTCCTATTGAACTCTGTGGGACTTACATCTGAGTAAATAGAATTGCATTGGAAAAATCGGTATTATGGATAACTAGTAATATCATCAAAGCTAGTTTGATTAATTTGTTGACTATAGTGTACTTTTTGTTCAAAAGCATCCACAGGATGTCTGATACTGCTACCAATAAAACATTTGTTATCCATAAAATCCATAATCCACAATTAAGAAGCCTCATTGGGCAGTATCGGGAAATATAAAAAATATCATAAGAGAAAGCAAAAGAAGCATTATAAATGAGAAGAAGACCTTTGAAAAACTATATGCAGTTGACTTGGCCTATCAGTTGCATAACTGTCATTGGGATATTTTCCCAGCCTTCTGCAAGTGTCCTGCATCACATAATTATATCTGATCCATCACGCATGACAAAAAAGCATGATCTGTGGCCAATCTATGTCACTTGCAGGAAACCTAATAATTTCTCTAGGGAAATGGAAATGGAAAGGGACCTTTAAAAGGCCTCGTTCATTATAGTGCCAATTAATTTGCTAGTCAACTCTACAATAAAGAAACATTATAAAGTATTCAATAGATAAGATGGCATTGGTGAGCTAGATTTCTAGACAGAAGGGACTAGAAAGCTGTGATTATTGCTCCATCATGGCAATACCCAGAACATCTGAAATAATTCAGAACTGCAATTAGAGCAATATTTATGGCATGGGAGACTGTGAACAATTGCAGCTGGGAGCTGGTTTGCTCATGGCATTGATCCATGAACACTTTACGTCATCTTAAGCATCACTTTTATCAAATAGCCACTTTAGTAATTTATTTCATATGGAAAACCACCAACACAAACACGACTTAATCTAGGGAGAGCAAAATAATGAAAACAACAGGCTTTGCACCATTTATTTTGTTTGAATAATTAATGTCCGACATTAAGTCTTCACTCAGAAGATATAGCCCTAGGACTGGGCAGCAAATTAATTCAAATGCAAACAATTTCAGTTGCATTTTCTAGCACTATATAGTGCTTCTGTTCAGCTTTCTAATAAGACTTTAAACACAAATTAAACAGAAAAGCTAACGAATGTGCATACAAATGCCTGCCCATAACTGCCAAAATGGTTGGATCAAATTTTCAGAGTCATAGTAAATGGGTTCCCACAAAGTGCAAGGATGAGTATCTCTTTAGCAACTGCCATTAAACATCTTTGAAAGCGGGTTGCATCATGTTGTTCTCTAAAGTCATTATCTAATCTGGCTGAAAAGGATGGAACTCAGCACTAGGTTCTTTAGGAAAACTTGCAGGCAATTGGGAAGAGCACATCTACAGCTTGGATGGGACAAAACAGCTAGGAAACCCATGAATATATTTTGAGTTATGCTTTACTCAACAGTTCCTATAACTTAGATGTTCAAACAAGCACAGATGATATTGAAATAAGACACTATCACATGGAAAATCAAAGTAAGCAAAATTAAATGACTATGTTTTGCATATATTCAAACATCAAAGTGTAAAAATGTACTTGTTTCTATCATTTCTATGCTTTTCTACCCAATTGACTCTGAGTGGCACTCAACTTTTAAAAGATTAAAAACAACAAGATAAAAAACCCTCACAGTACAAATCATAATGGTGCCAACACCAGGGATAGATCCAAATTTAACAGTCCCCAAATGCTATCTCTTGGAGCAAGTTTTCACAATTTTGCGGAAACACATCAGGGAGATGGTGGTCTGTATATAAGAGAACAAACTACTCCACAGGAGGGGAGCAACCACTGAAAATATGGGCATTCCACAAATATGAGCAGTTCTCCATATTTAAAATGTCCATAACGTACAGCACAGTATCTATTTTAAACACTTTCTTTTCACAAGACAGGACAAAGAAGGAGAACATCAATGACAGAAAGGGCTGGTGGGCTCAGGAGGGATATCAAGAGAAGATGAGGAAAAAAAATGAATATACTAGATTGACTGCTGCAAAAACTGAGGGTATAAGAAAGCTAACGTATACTGTGTACACAGAGAAAAGAGAGCTGGGAAAAATATCGTTAAAGACAGCAAGGAACTGACAACATTAAAAGAGGCAGAAAAACATACAGAGTGATCTTGATAGAATTTTTTTTTTAACGTTTTGGAAGTGAGTGAAGGCAGCTAAGCGAGGGGCCTCCAGGAGAGTAAATGGAATTAAACATCAAAATTATGAAACAATTTGGGATGAGACTGAAGTGAGAGAATGATAGAAGGAGTATTTTAGAAATTTCTACTAGAGGGATAGTGATACATCAGGAACGGGATTGAAACAAATGCTATAGATGTCTAAGGGAAAAAATGACAAAAAGGAAGTCACGAACGCTGTGGGAAGGTTGAAAAAAAATGATAAGGCTGCAGATGCAGATTGGTTAAGGGGTGGGGGTACTTGTTTAATGTACAGTATGTGCAAAGGCTACATCTGTGCCTGACAATTGGGAAATGTTGTTACTGTTCTCTGGTTCAAAAGGAAAGTGGCAAGAATGCAAAGATTAATGTATTGTCCCTGGGAAGAGGTTTGGCAGAATTCTGATTGAAAGCATGCAAGAGGTAACAATGAGCAAAATTTAGGAAGTTCAGTGCAGGCTTTTGCTGGGTAGGATGTGTGCAGACCAGGTTTTTATTCAGCTGGTAATTGAGAAACATATGAATGGGAGAAATAATGCATACATATTTTTACTGATTTAATGAAAGTGTATGATAAAGTGAATAGACTTGAGTTATGGAATATTTTCATGATTATGCAGTTGAAAGTTAATTGCTGACTGCAGGAGGAAAGATGTATGATAAAAGTAAAGCATGCATGACAATAAATGGGGAGTTTGAAGAATTGTTCAACATTAAGCAGGAAGTAAGACAAGAATGTGTAATGCTCCTTTTGTAGTGTAATGTATCGTTACAGAATGCTTGTTGTGACAGTAGAGGCATATATGTTCTCTTGGGGGACATGAGTCTATGTACATTTATGTATGCAGAGAGTGCCATATTATTAGTGATTATTAATGATTAAACTCAAATCATTAGTGGCAAATGCTAGATTTTAGGATGCAACAAGAGATATGCATCTGAAAATTAATGCATCAATAACCAAAGCTGTTGCATTTGCAAGGGAAAATAGAGTGAACAATTGTAAATTATACATTAATGGGGAAAAATTAAAGCGACGACTAGTGTGTTGCCATCAATCTGCATGTCTCCTCACAATTTTTGTGTCTGTGTCTGCTGGATGATTCACTTGCAAGCATCAACATTTCCTTCCTTCCTTCCCTCCCTCCCTCTCTCTTTCTCCTGTTGCACTGGTTGTTTTTCCTTAATCAAAACTCTTCCTCACCACCTTCTCTTTTCTTCCTCTCAGTCCCCTGACATGCCAGCTAGTCCTTGCTGTCTCTCCCCGTCCTCTTCCCATGGACTTAATTATTCTTCCTTCCTTCCTTCCTTCCTTCCTTCCTTCCTTCCTTCCTTCCTTCCTTCCTTCCTTCCTTCCTTCCTTCCTTTCTTTCTTTCTTTCTTTCTTTCTTTCTTTCTTTCTTTCTTTCTTTCTTTCTTTCTTTCTTTCACCACAAACCAAAATTATAGGCTGCAGCTCCCACACTTCTGCTTTGGTTGGAGCTCCTTTTGTCACTTAGCTGGCTGACTGGGAGATGAAAAAAGGAGAGAGATTTGTGGTGCTTCTAGAATATTTGTGTGACTTTAGAAAGGGGAAAGAAGTCTTGCACAGCCTAGAATCTCCATGTCTTCCTCCAAAAAAGAGGAGGAGGAGGAGGAGGAGGAGGAGGAGGAGGAGGAGGAGGAGGAGGAAAAAGTGCATCATACACATTTTAAAAGGAGCAGGGCTTCAATCACCCGGTCACACCCACCATTTTGGTGCTGTTGCCCACCCCCAACAGACATCCCCATACCAGACCTTTCTTGATCTTCCACAGTACAAAAGAAGTGTGTTGAGGTGGAAGATCAAGAAAGTTGTGACTGGATGGAGTTAATGCGATTCTCAGAAAGAGAGAGGTGAAAGGTTTAAGGAACAAAAAGCAATGTAGGAAGCAATGTTTTGATATGGTAAAGATATCAAAACAATTAGCATTAGCGTAGGCTAGATTTGACCATTTTTTTTCCCTATTCTTATCTAATGCCTTTTATTTCTTTGCCTTATTATTTTTTACTTCCTGTCCATGCTTTGTATAACACTGCTTAGTCTGAAAGGAATGTGTAGCATGAAGGTTATGTTTGTATTACGTATGTATGTTTTTAAGTTAGTGATGCTCTGTAAAACCCAGCAAACCCATATAAATGGCTTCTTGTGTTTCCCTTTCCCAAAGCTAAGTATTCATAAATCTAGATGCCATTTCTGTAAGACTTGTGTAAGTGTTTTTATTTTAATAGGATACTTTATAAATAAGCTTAGCTCATTTTGCTTAGGGATTTTGCTGGGCTGAAATCAACAACATCTAGATAAATACAGAAATGAAGTGTAATTATGGAGTAAAATATGCATACGTATTGCAGGTTGGATATGGATTTGAAATAGCGTGTTCCACTTTTTATGCTTCCATAACTCCAGGGCAGTGGCCAAAAAAGAAGTTGCATACTTATTTCCATGCTGTTCTGTGCATATCTTGGTTTGTCTATAATTCACATAAATTTATAATTTATGCTTTACATTTGCTTACCTTGTAATCTGTTATAAATGCCTTCATTTAAAATCTCTTAACCAGTTCCATATGTCATTAAGCCACAAAGTAAGATTACTAACCCATCATGCTGTGTTTAGCAAGCTAGCCTATTGATTCTATCCTCTCATTTCTCTTTGATGCATTTGCCAGGGACTTTCAGTGCTGACTTCCAATCCACTTTTGTTATTCTATTTAATAACATTCTCTTGAAGATTAATGTTAACTAGGATGCTGTAAGTAACTCCATATATCAGGCTGTCTTCAGTGTCTCTAATACAGGAACCTCACTGTCGTACATTCTTTATGGACTATGTTGTTTTTATTGGCTATATCTGATGGCTTTATTCTCTCTCTCTCTCTCTCTCTCTGTCTCATTACACACACACACACACACACACACACACATATTCCAGGTATAAAACTGTAAGTAGACATTGTCACTTCACAGTTATTCTCCACTGTAAGCAGCTCACAGTCTTTTCATTGGCTAATTGTTTTATATCTTATTACAGACACTGTTGCAGAAAGAATGGTGGTGGTGGGGATTACAAGAAAGCTGTGTCTCACATTGGGAAAACCTTGCTAATAAAAGTAGTCTGACACTGGAACCACTTGCGTACTAGAGTTGTCCATCTCCATCAATACTGTAGATTTGAAGAGACTATATTTTTGGATTCAGCCTAACCACAGATTGCCTAAATGATCCTTCCCCTATCTTTGATTTGATGGGTCCATGGTTTCAGGTCAGCAAACTCCATAACCTGAGATTCTAGAGTCTCATGTGTCCCCTCAAACACCTTGGGTTCAGCTCCCAGAGCCCCTCCAAAATTTAACAAATGTAACAGTAGGGGAAATTATTAAATGGTTGGAAGTAATCATATTAAGTGTGTGTAATTAATGCAATTTTATCTTAAACTAAATTAAATCAAATCCATTTTTGTCCTACCACCCCGTTTCTTTCTCTCATACCATCTACTTTTTCAAGTGCAGCCACCAAGCATATCATCCAAAGGCCATGCATATCTCTTGAGCCAAAAAATAAAGTTAGGCAGAATATATCACATAGGCATTGAGTCCAACCTGTTGTTCAGTACTAATGAACTTCTAATTTTAATCCTAGTTAAAGCACACCTGAAAGATGGTTGTCTAGCCTCTATTTGTATATATCTAGTGAAAAGGAGCTCAACACCTTCCTTAGAAATTGGTTCCATCTTGAACTATTTTTGCCAGAAATGCTCATTGAATGTCTGCAATTCTGGTTGCTTGATCAAAATGAGCAGTGTCACGCCATTGCACCAGAATCTGTACCCCCTTTGGACATGTTTGCAATGCCACAGTGGACATACAAAAGAGGTAGGGTTTGCATCGGAACAGTGCATCACTGCTTTCATCAGACTAACTGGTTTGACCTCCTGTGGAAGCCTCTGGGTGTGGTCTTCTTGTCTCAGACACCCCTTCAGATATTTGCAGAGTGATATCCAATAAATGCAATGTTTGGGTTGCTTGCTTTTAAATAACAAGGAAATATAAGTCTACAGTCTTAACGCACCTCTGTTGAACAGAAAACAAAAGCAAAAAAGTTTCCATCTTGGTAATATTTTTGGCCTCTTCTCTGTATTATTATTTTCAAATATAGCTCCTAGCTGAAAAAAATATTACATGTTCCTCCTGTATCCCAAGTCAGCAAAGAATAGTCAAGCAAAATAAGATGGAGCGTACTCTAATTTCACATCTAAACCAGGAAAGCCAGTCCCATAAATAATTATGCTATTCTTATAGCTGTCATTTGTAGCCCCCTCTATTTCTTGCCAGGAGCAAGTTGTTACTTTTTATGCACAAATATGAGATTCCTGTGAACACTCCTTGCATAAGTTTGCTTTTGTTTATATTCACTGTGTTTCCATGTTTATCCCCACTGCCCCCACTGTACTCTGAATTTTTTTAAAAAACCTACTGTAGTCAAATAGTTGTAGCTTTATAGAAAGGACCACCTATCTGGAGATTCCTATCATTCCATCTTATGCCTGAGAAAATAATTTTCCACTGACAGAGTTAATGAACCTTAGAAAGAGACATTTAAGCAGCAGCATTTTGCAGAATTTCTTGAGAGATGAAACATCTCATTCTTTGTTCATTCAACAATTGCACATAATTGTGCTAATAGCAAAATAAATATGTGTTTCAGTAACAACCACACACAAAATGCATTCTGGTTTACAGAGCAAATCATTTTCTGTAAAGTATGGCATTATCTGATGATAGGAATATAGGAAATCTTTTTCTAGGCTGGTGTAATTCAGTCCTGATTTTATTTGAACTGAAATGTCAACATTCCAAGATGGCTTAATTCAATTTGAGTTGGCACTTTGAATTTCAAGGGCAAACAAATTTGATGTGAGCTGCTTTGAAATTTGAGATTTGATTCAGAGACTTTTTTACCATAGACTCTAATGGGGAAGCATCAAACCAGGTGCAGATATTTCAAGATAAAGATTGTGGGTATGAGGAAAGGACTGCACTGAAGCCACCAAATGACCACACAAAGACCTTAAGCTTTATTGATTGAACCAATGCTGAATGCATTTCCCTCCAACTTTAGAATAAAAACTTTCAGAAACTATAAAAATGAAGCTCTTATTTTTCCACTAAGAGCCACTTCAATGTAGTGGTTAAGGGCACTGGGCTAGAAACCAGGAGACCCTGAGTTCTAGTCCTGCCTTAGGCACAAAGCCATGAAGAATGGCCAGGCCTTTGATCATTGAGTTATGGGAAAGCCAAGAGGGCTGGCATAGCAAAACTGACCTCTCCTAAGAAAGACTTCATCATCATAGGGCGAGGCATGGTGGCAAAGTCAAGCCTCATTTAGTCAGGACTCAGAATGACCATTGATTTGCCTTAGTGGGGCAATATACTTCATAGCCTCAGGCTCTTCTTGGTCCATCTTAGGAAGCAGCCTTTAGCAATGGCATTGATGGAGTGTCAGGCAAGGCAGGGCACATTGGCAAAGCTTAATGTCTTTCAGACATAAATAGTTTTGTGTCACAGCTGTGGCTTCTGTCAATACTGTACTTTTAGTTAGCAGAAGCAGGCCAGCACAGTGAGATATAATGCCACGAGGACTAGTAGTAAGACATCAGAATGCTTATGGGTATAGAGGAATATTGGTTGGGGACATGAATATGTGTCTACTTTTGCATGTAGACAATGCTACGTTGTTGGCAAATGATTTGCAGCAAATGCTAGATCAATAGATGCAAGAAATTAGTGAAAGATGAGTCTGAAATTAGTGTATGTTAAGTCCAAGAGACTTGTGTTTGACAGGAAAAATGGCATGAATAATAATTGCAGGTGATACATAAGTGGTAAAAGACTAGAGCAAGTAGATGAATGCATACACCCTGGTAGAATATTTACTAAAAATGGAGAAATAGATGGAGAAATATAGTATGAAAATCTTGGTACAGCAATAAAGGTAATATGTAATCTGCTGTAGGAATGAATGTCAAAAGCAGAAAAAATGGCTCAGTATAAGCACATGTTTCTGTCTACTTTATTATATGGAAGTAAGAGTTGAGTATCTCAGGACAAATGCAAAAGTAAGCTGAATGCAGTGGGAATGGAATACGTAAGGAGTGTGTGTGGCAAAAACAAGAAGAAATAGATTCCAGAATGAATGGATGCTGAATGAATATGGGTTGAATACAAAAGTGAGTGACCAGTATAAAAGAAGTACGATGAGATGGCTTGGTCATATAGAGAGAATAAATGAAGATCAAATTAGAAAAACATCAAAAGAAATAGACAAAAAAAATCCCCTCTCACCCCTATGGTGGTTCTGTGTCTTCCTCAATCTCGGGTCCTCTACCAGAGGCCTGGGAGTTTGAGGGTTCTGTGCAGTATCTGAGCTGTTCCTAGCACTGCACTCTTCTGGGCAGAGAGCTCTGATGTTGTCCTGGGATCTATTGGAGCCAGTCTCCCAGCTTAGGAGTCACAGCCCCAAGTGCTCCTACTACCACTGGGACCACTTTGGCCTTGACTTTCCACATCCTCCCTAGTTCTTCCTTCAGGCCCTGGTACTTCTCCAGCTTCTCATGCTCCTTCTTCCTGATGTTGCTGTCACTTGGCACTGCTACATCTACCACCACTGCTGTCTTCTGGTCCTTGTCTGCTACCACAGTGTCTGGTTGATTGGCCAGTACCTGCCTGTCCATCTGGATGTGGAAGTCCCACGGGATCTTAGCCCTGTAATTCTCCATGACCTTCTGTGAAATCTCCCATCTGGACTTGGGAAAGTCTAGCCCATACACTGTGCAGATGTTCCTGTACACAACGCCAGCTACTTGATTGTGCTGTTCAGTGTATGCTGTTCCTGCCTGCATCTTACACCCTGCTGCTATGTATTGAAATGTCTCTGAGGCCTCTCTGCACAGTCTGCACCTTGGGTCCTGTCTAGTGTGATAGACCCCTGCTTCTATGGATCTGGTGCTCAGCGCCTGTTCTTGTGCTGCTATGATCAGTGCCTTAGTGCTGTCTTTTAGTCCAGCCTTTTCCAGCCATTAGTAGGATTTCCCAAAGTCAGCCACCTCAGCTCTCTGTCGATGATACATCCTATGCAGGGGCTTGTCTTGCCTTGACACTTCCTCTGCTTGAATTTCCTCCCATGTCTGCTACTGCCTCAGGCATTCTCTTAGTAGCTCGTCTTTTGGTGCCATCTTACTGATGTACTCCTGGAAGCTCTGGGTTTTGTCCAGGACAGTGGCTTTGACACTCATCAGACCCCGCCCACCCTTGTACCAGCTGGTGTACAGTCTCTGGTTGTTGGACTTGGGGTGGAAACCTGTGTACATTGTAAGGACCTTCTGGGTCTTCACATCAGCAGCCTCCATGTCCTGCTTTGGCCAGCTCACTATACTAGCAGGGTATCTGATGACTGGCAGGGCATATATGTTGATGGCATAGATCTTGTTCTTCCCAAAGAGCTGGCTCTTCAGGATCTGTCTTATCCTTTGGTGATACTTGGATGTTGCTGTCTTCCTGGCCTCCTCATCATGGTTCCCATGTGACTGTGGGATACCAAGGTACTTGTAGCTGGTCTCTATGTCAGCTATGTGGCCCACTGGTAGTTCCACCCCATCGATCTTAACTACCTTCCCTCTCTTTACTATCATCTGGCCACACTTCTCCAGTCCAAATGACATCTCAATCTCCTCACTGTAGATGTGCGTCAGGTGGATCAGCAAGTCGATGTCTTGTTCACTCTTAGCATACAGCTTGATGTCATCCATGTAGAGGAGGTGGTTGATGGTAGTTCCACTCTTGAACTTGTATCCATATTCAGTCCTTGTGATTATCTGGCTGAGGGGGTTCAAGCCTATGCAGAACAGCAGTGGGAACTGTGCATCACCTTGGTAAATGCTGCACTTGATGGCCACTTGTGTGAGCTGTCTTGAGTTGACTTCCAATGTTGACTTCCACAGTCCCATTGAGTTCTTGAGGAATACATATCATAAATATATATATGATAGGTATATGTATCTCACAAATACATTACAAATATATGAAGTAAGAGTGAATGAGTGAAGGGGAAGGAGAAGACCAAGAAAATTGTGGCTGGTTAGAGTTGAGGAGATCCTTAGAAAGAGACAATCAAGAAGCTGAAGGAACAAAAGGTAATATAAGAATCAGGATTTGGATGTGGTAGAATGGTTGGCAAGGATGGAAAAGTATGGAGAAGTGGATCTGTTACCATAAATAGATTAGGGTTTTTTAAAAAAATTATGATTGTTTTGTTTTATCTCCTGCCTTTTAATTTCTTTGGCCCATTGCTTTTCACTTCTTTTCTCCATTTCGCATAACATTGCTTGCCCCAGAAGGGAATGGCACATATATGCTGTATATTTGTTGTTACCAAGGGTTAAAACAGCTTCAAACATTCTTTTTCATCTGCAATCAGTTAATCTTTTCTGAAGCTTAAAACCACTATCCAGTTGCCAAACCCATCCCCTCCATTTGGTATTTTGATAAGAGATGGGAGTAGAGAGTCATTTGATCCACATAGTCATACAGTGTACCCAATTTACATTTCCTGAACTAGAACACAGTTATAAGTCAATAGAGTATTCCCCAATCTTTGCTATGCATTTTGCAAGTTAAAAGGTAAATGTACGTACATTCAAGGGAATGAGCAGAGTGTGACATTCTGCTAGGGAAATTACTAGCATAAATGCTCTTATTAGAAAGCAACCATACAAAATGCTTAGCAATGACATGGTAGATAGCCATTCTGCGGCAGCTAGAGGAACTGATAGAATGCAGTCTCGCTATTTTGCCATCTAATCCATGGATGTTTTCTGCCTGGCCTTGCCCATTTCACACATGTCTCCTCTCCTATTGGTCACCGATATGCTTTCAAAATGCCACATGTGACCAGAGATCGAAAAGGCTTGCTGTGTGCTTCTCAGCTGGGTGAATCAAATATTAATAGTGCATGTACAGGTTTTCAGTTTATTTGAGATTATGAAACCATGCCCAGGTTTTCAGTTTATTTGAGATTTTAGAAAGATGCCCACAACTCTCACAAATCCTTGTTCGCTGTTGCATGTGCAAACTGAGCACAGTTGGATCATTTCCTTAATTCAACACATGAATTTGTGATTGCTTTGCTTCTATTGACATTTGTCTCAGCATTGCTTCACCCTGCATTGTTCTCTCATGTTCACAAAAGGACATGAGATCAGCGGATGTCAGTACAATCGTATTATTGCATATTACTTTCTGTAAGCAGATACAAGCACATATCTATAACAGGATAAAGGGCTATCTGTCATTCTCATGCTGTTTGAACATCTACTTCAGATGTGAAGTATGCTAATCTTTTGTGAAGACATTGGTGATGTCTCATGAACTGCTAATACATCATGAGCTTCTGGGCCAGTCAGCGTATCATCTTTCCACCTAACAAGATGGATGACTATTTCAGAGTTAAATCCAGATTTCCTTAACCAGCTCAAAGGAATTAAAGGAAAGAATCCAAGATTCCTCCCAGTATGAACATTTTGGTAATAGATCGAGTTATGGAATTCTTAATGTAGTGTACAAATCAATTTAGGGTACGATTTCACCCTAATTTAATGTGCAATTTACTGTATAATTAGTTCACTCTGCAGCCTGGTGTAGAAACTAGATGACTGATGGAATTAAAATACTGGAGGACTATTGATCAGGAGAATGTGATCTTATCTGAAAAGATGCCAATAACTATCTATCTATCTATCTATCTATCTATCTATCTATCTATCTATCTATCTATCATCTCAATCAAATTTGTGTGGCACCACTTTCATCCCAATTCATGGAAACTTTCCATTTCATTTTCTAAGAAGCAATATGTACAATCAAACACGTGTGCTCTCTCTCTGTCTCTCTCTGTCTCTCTGTCTCTCTCTCTCTGTCTCTGTCTGTCTGTCTGTCTCTCTCTCTCTCTCTCTCTATATATATATATAATATAATTCCCCTCTTACCCCTATGGGTGGTACGTGTCTTCCTCAATCTCAGGTCCCCTACCAGAGGCCTGGGAGTTTGAGGGTTCTGTGCAGTATCTTAGCTGTCCCTAGCACTGCCCTCTTCTGGACAGAGAACTCTGATGTTGTTCCTGGGATCTATTAGAGCCATTCTCCCAGCTTAGGAGTCATGGCCCCGAGTGCTTCTACCACCACTGGGACCACTTTGGCTTTTACTTTCCACATCCTCTCTATTTCCTCTTTCAGGCCCTGGTACTTCTCCAGCTTCTCATGCTCCTTCTTCCTGATGTTGCTGTCACTTGGCACTGCTACATCTATCACTACCACTGTCTTCTGGTCTTTGTCTACTACCACGATGTCTGGTTGATTAGCCAGTACCTGCCTGTCCGTCTGGATCTGGAAGTCCCACAGGATCTTAGCCCTGCTATTCTCCACGAACTTCTGTGGAATCTCCCATCTGGGCTTGGAGGGGTCTAGCCCATACGCTGTGCAGATGTTCCTGAACACAATGCCAGCTACTTGGTTGTGCCGTTCAGTATGTGCTGTTCCTGCCTGCATCTTACACCCTGCCACTATGTGTTGGACTGTCTCTGAGGCCTCTTTGCACAATCTGCACCTTGGGGCCTGTCTCGTGTGGTAGACACCTGTTTCTATGGATCTGGTGCTTAGTGCCTGTTCTTGTGCTGCTATGATCAGTGCCTCAGTGGTGCCTTTTAGTCCAGCCCTTTCCAGCCACTGATAGGACTTCCCAGTGTCAGCCACCTCAGCTCTCTGTCAATGGTACATCCCATGCAGGGGCTTGTCTTGCCATGGTATTTCCTCCTCTTGAACTTCCTCCCATGTCTAATATATATATGTATTAGATTTTTTATCCCACCTTTATTATTTTTATAAATAACCCAAGGCGGTAAACATACCTGATACTCCTCTCTCCTCCTATTTTCCCCACAACAACCACCCTGTGAGGTGAGTTGGGCTGAGAGAGAGGACTGGCCCAAGGTCACCCAGCTGGTTTTTCATGCCTGAGGCAAGAGCAGAACTCACCGTCTCCTACTTTCTAGCCTGGGCCTCAGCCACTAGACCAAACTGGCTCATATACATACACATACATACATATACATACACATATACTATGTGTATATGAGGCTTGCATATTTACTTACTTACTTACTTATTATTTCTGTAATAATTCTGATAGTTTACAGGCTATAATTCTAGATTTCACTGTTTCCAGTGCCTGGAGCTTACTTCAGCTTTCCTCATTCTAGACTTCCACTCTGGCCCTTAAGGCATATGGGCCCGCCACACTTACTTGAATGGCCTCTTGGTAATGGTGGCTGGCATCTTCTGGCCATTTGCAGGTGATCAGTCTAACTGCAGATGCCACTTCACCATCGCCTCCACGCTTTCAGTCACAGGAGATCACTGTCCCAGGCCCTGTCATTTCCAGGGTCAGTCACTACTGCATTACTTCAGGCACACCTGCTCACACTTATCGTGGTGGGTCTGCTGCTGCTGCTGCTGGCTGAGCACTAGTCTGGGCAGAGCTCCTGTTGGTGAGCTGAGGTTAGTCATGTGTCTACTGACTGATTGTCCTCCTTGAGCCTCCCACTGCTGCTGCCACCAGCTCTGCTCCCCCAGGCTTCTGTTGCTACCTTCTGGAACTTCCTGCCTTGCTGATAATGTTGCCCAGCCTTTGGCTGTCACCACCTTTTGCAGATCCTTTGCTGCCAGCCATCCCTTCAGGTTCACTTCCCACACCACTTTTGGCTCCTTCCTCCACCTCCTGGTCCTCCTCTTCAGATGCCCACCCCCAAAAGACATGGCAGGGAAGAGCACGGCCATCTCCCTCACTACGCATCTTTCCTCCCACAAATTCATTAGATTTATACCCTGCCTTTATATCCAGGAGCAAAGGGCAGCATACATAGCACTCCCTCCTCCCACTTTTCTCCACAACAACCCCCCTGAGGGTAGGTTGTGTTGTGAGAGAGGGATTTGCCCAAAGCCACTTAGTGGGTTTAGGTGGCCAAGGCTGAACTAGGATTCTGGATCTCCCAAGTCTTAGTCCATCACCCTAACCACTACACCACACAGGCACATTTGTCTGAACTGCATCTCTTGCTCACCACCTGCTCCATTAAAGTACTACACATGAGGCTCCATAACCAGGTTTTTTAAGCTTCGTGTATCCATGAAACAGATGGAGAGAACAGCTGTTTTTGGAGGGGAGGGGAGGAGAGCTGCAATAGGAAATTGGCAGGCAAAGAAATTATTAAAAGCATGCATTCCCCCTGTGACTGGTTCGCTGAAGTTGGGTTCTTTCTTTAAAAAAAAAAAAAAAAAGCCAGATTTAAATGCCTTTGCCTGTGATTTTTAGATTGGTCGACAGTTCAACTTGGCTATATTGGCAGTAAATAGCCAAGGCTAATTTCATAAAGGTAGGTTATTTTTTTCCCCCTCACAATGATTCCTGGCTTTCCGAAGTTCCTATGTTAGTGGGAAATAGGTGAAATTCAGGTTGCATGTATGAGAGTCTTGTCCAGCTGTCCTCTATGAACAAGTTGTAAAAATCTAACTTATACGGTAATTCTGTTTTCTTCAAAGATGGCTATAGATAAAGTGATTACAATGTAGTAACTGCATCCCCTCCAAAAATCTGTCTTCCACATTGGAGGGAAAAAAATTGAAGGCATTGATTTGAGATGCTGGAGATCTCAAAGCATAGTCAGTATTACAGGTGATACTGTAATATCACCTGTAATCAGATGATCATTCATCTGTCAGCAAACACACCCACATTTGGATTACCCCCTCAGGATGGTGAAGAATTTTGTTCATTTGGCATTTCAGGAATTGGTTATGAAATATATACTTTCTAGTCTGACCACTCTTGTTTGCATGTTTCATATTTAAAACATGTGTGGAACAAGTCTAGACTGTTAGTAATGACCAAATAACCATGGTTTCCCCTTTCTGCCTCTTTGCTGACCTCCAAAGTCAGTCTTTTCTAAAGTGAGGTTTCTTAGATTAGGCCACCAAAGTGGCCAGAGCTGGGCTGGATTGTGGATGTGCTGAATCTTGTCTTCTCTAGCCCTCGATCACTCTTAAATCCCAATAAAACAGCAATTCTAAATCTATTCCCTTCCGAAGAGCTATTTTCATAGAGATCTATAGTGTTAAGGGAAATGGGAGGCAAGACACTGAGGACCAGCATAATGCTGCTCTGTCTCGTTCCCCCTGATTTGCCACTTAGATACTTAGAAATATTAAACCTTTCCATTATCAGATGAAGACTACTTCACCAAGTCAACTACTCTTGCTAAATGGTCCCTTCCTAGTCTTTGATTGTATGAATACAACAATTGTTTGCTCATTTCTTTCATGATCAGCCAAGGAGAACATTTCTTGGTCAAAGACTACTGAGTCCACACGATTGCTTGCAAAAATTCCAGCAACCAACAGGAACAATTTTGTCCATCAGAAAATGATCAATTCCATCTTTGCCAATAGCCTACTGTTTTGTTTTGTTTTTTTCTGAGCTGTTTTTTCCTCCTCCAAAATCATAGGGCTACCAATTGGAGTAAGAGTCCTTTACTGCTAAATGAGGTGTATGTAGCTTCTGAACTGAAGCACACAAAATCAGTATAAGTATAGTATACAAGATATATAGAATATGCATACACACACACATACATACCCACACATAACTTTTGCCAGCTTTTATTTAGGCACCCAAGAAACATCCTCGATGTTCTGCTACAACTCATATGCTCACTCACACATGTGCATTCTTTATGGCTAGTCTACTCTAGGAAGGCCCATTAAGTTGATTTTTTTTTTCCAAGCACAGATGGTCCCAAATAGCTTAATGTGTGCCTGGTGGCCAGAATAAGTGAATTCTTGATGGCCTTAGACTTCGGATCATATTCATGCATCCAAGGAAGGAAAATGAAAACTTGTTCATCATTTTGATAAACAACTTCTGTGACTGCCGCAGGAAACTCTGTGTAACACAGCAAAGTCAAATACTATTAAATTGCCATCACTGTCAAAAAAAAAAAAAAAAAAAGACTGTACGTTTATCTACCTCAGTCATAGTTAATGACTTCCACAGCGTGTCACCAAATCAGGTCTTTAAAATCAAATGTAATAACATTTGCTTACTGTTAACATTTGGTTCTGCTATTGTGAGAGGCATGTTATAATTCTGAACCATAAAATATACTTTTATTATTACCTCCAAACCAGAAAGAGAGATGTAAAAAATGGATGCAATGAGGAAGTAGCTTTTGGCTTCCTCTAGGCATGTGAGCACAAACCTTCAACTGATGAGATTCTTTATGTCATTGTTACACAGAGAAAGTTCCTATTTAGGAAAAAAATGTTTCACCTACAATCATAGAATGTAAGGCTTGAAAAGAATCCTGGAGATCATCTAATCTAGTGTGGCTATCCAACCTTTGTTTAAACCCCTTCAGTGCAGTCTGTTCCATTGCTGAAACCATTATTTTTTTTTTCCCGATGTCCAACCAAACTCTACCACTTTGTCATTTAAACCCATTGTTTCTTGTCCTGTCTTCTGGGACAACTCTGGACAATTCTGCTCCATCTTCTACATGACAACCTTTTGGATACTTGAAGGCAGCTATCATGTCTCCTATCTTCTCCAGGGTAAACTTACCCAACCACAGGCATCCATGGAGAAGGGCAAGGGGAGGCAACTGATGAAATACAAGTCATGATACAAATTCCATCCCTTTGTGTACTCCCCTGTAGTGTCACAATTCAAAGGTAGAGCTTGAGATAGGGATAGTGCATCACAATGCATATTTCATTATTTTGACATCATCAAGCTAGGAATGGATGACTATATACCCAACGCCTCCAACTGTTCCTCATAGGTTTATATTTCCAGTTCCTTTATCATCTTGGCATCTTGGTTGCCCTCCTCTAGACCTGGTTCAGTTTGTCAATGTCTCCAAAAAGAAAAACTAAATGGGTCATTCAATCAAAAAGATCAGGTTGGTTTACTATGGCTTAATTCTTGATAAATTCATGCTGATTTCTGCCAAGGAATGTATACTTCTATTTATGACATGGCTTGGTGGAATGGGTTTAAAATAGAGACATAAATGTTGTGATTTTCAGGTGTTCAGACTTTCAATTAAACTATTTTCAGGTCATACTCCTTCCTCTAGTATTACATTCATGAGTGTGAAAACCTTAGAGTGTTTTATTATGTTACCATTTCAAAAGCAATGAATATGAGAAAAGATGGCATACTTCAAAGAATAGGCAGTCAATACTTAAATTATATGGGAAAGGAGGGAATACAGTATGTGAGAAAGCAACCTTTGTCTGCTTGCCATGAAGGTTGGGAGATTTCTGATACCTCAGATCCTCAGTCTTCCTCAGCTCATCATTTGCCCAATTCCAGCCATGTCTCCATTTACCTTCCTTCAACATCGGCATCCACAAGGGGCAAATGAGAAAATGTGTGGGATGCCATCAAGCAAATGCTATGACTTACATACTTGTGCCAGACATCAGGATGCAAGTATGTGATTGTGGCATTTGCATGATGATGTCATCACGGGCATGCTGCCACTTTGTTGTCATTATGGTTAGCTGCAGATGTCAATGTGGGGTAACTGTCCCCTTCCAGGCTGGGGTCTTGTCCCCTAAAATGCTGCCTTTAGGGATCATAAAATTTCAAGCTAAGTCATAAATGTATTAATATAAATTAGGCCTCAATGGCAGTTGATTGTTCCTAGATTGTCTTATTATCTTCTTCTGTGACAGAATTGTACTCCATACAGTTTGTCGCACACACAACCACCTCCCATGAGCTCCCAACCTAATGTATGCTAAAGACATCTGTTGCATTTGCATATGATGTGGGGAGGTAGAATCATCTGGCCTTTCTCCTCAGGCCACAGAAAGTCTTGGAACAACCTATCTCCTTTCTTAGAAGAGTACTGCATTGATAATGGGTGAGAAAGGTGATGTTTGAAGTCCCTTCCACTTTTAGGATGCTACATTTTTCTCCTCTGGATTCATGATGATTTTATCCCAAATAATAGTATGAAAATAGCAATTATCCCCTCAATATAATTAATACATGTTCCTGAAGGCATTGCACTGAAAATATTTGATCAGGAATTGTACCTTTCTATCGTTACCACATAGTTCTGGTTGATTACCTTAAAACACTTGCT